>NW_012267238.1:3676779-3706896 GCF_000151885.1 Dipodomys ordii | reverse complement strand
GCCCTGAGTTCAAGCCCCAGGACTGGCAAAAAAAAAAAAAAAAGTCTCAGAGACTTAAGTCCTAATCCTTAGCGTCCAACCACAAAGCTTCTACATTAATGCCAAGGTTATTTGAGTCTTGGTTTCCACATTTATTAAGACAAAATATTTCCCCTGCTTCTGAGTCTCAGGTCCTTCAACTAATGTGATGTAGAGATGAAATGAGATCATTCATATGTTCTCTTTTAGCTTTATGATTTGGTGGCCAAGGAGTCTATATTACCATGAGCATATATAGAGTTACATAAGGACTATTTATGTACCAATAAGTAGAAAAAGTACAGGAAAACAAGCCACTTAAGGACCACATAAAATTGACCAGTATCTGTTTTCTCTATATAATTCTATGATTAAAACAGGATATTTCTAAAGAATCTTCTTTTTTAGAATAAGCAGCTAACGTAAATAAAAAAAGAACAACACATTTACTTGAAGAATGTTTACTAACAATCATGCAGCCTTATTAGATTTTCCCTTTATTTTCTCTTGGCATTCCCCTTCTCTACCCCCTTCATCTTTAGAGAACTTGCTTTAACTAAGTAAGAAGCTGAACTCTACCCAAACTTATCTGAAGCATGTATAAATATTAAAAAGGTACTATTTTTATATAACTACAAAAATATTGTAGTGAAGAGTCAAATTTTAGTTGAATAAAGGTAATAACTAATCTGGGCATGATGGCACATGCCTATAAGCTCAGCACTCAGAAAACTGAAGCAGGATCTTGAGTTTCAGGCTAGCTTGTGCTACATAGGAAGACCCTCTCCCACTCTTCCCCCTTCCAAAAAAAGGGCAACAACTATGATACATATTTTTAAAAAACTAGGTTGGAGATATGGCTCAAGTAGTAAAATGCTCATCTGACAAGTGCAAGTTCTAATCCCATTAACACCAAAAAAAGGAACTAAATCAAATCTAATTATTTTATGGGGTGTGTGTATATGCATGCACATACCAGTTCTGGGGCTTGAACTCAGAGCCTCTTGCTCCTGCTCCACTTTTTTGACCATGGCACTCTACCACTTGAGCCACACCTCTAGTTTCTATTTTATATTAATATTATGATCTATATTAATTTTTTCAAATAACCTGTTAAGGGTCAATATGCAAGCTTATTATTCATAATGTAGTCCAACTTTTCTGCCTTTCAAAACTAAAACAATTTTTATTTTACCTTATGTATAGCCTTGTAAGAAAGGCCTACCTTCCCCTGTCGTAGTTTTCTATGTAGCATAGGAAAAAAAAATCCAACTGGGAATCTTAGTTTCTGGGTTTTCCAACCACTATTGCTACCCTTCAAGCCTTCTATTTTATTCTACAGGATTCTCTTTACTCTTCATTCCTAAAATCAATTTACACAGTATCATATCATCCTTATCTTTTTTTTTTTTTTGGTCAGTCATGGGCCTTAACTCTGGGCCTGGGCACTGCCCCTCAGCTCTTCAGTTCCAGGTTAGCATTCCACCACTTGAGCCACAGTACCACTTCCGTTTTTTTTCTGCTTATGTGGTACTCAGGAATGGAACCCAGGGCCTCATGCATGCAAGGCAAACACTCTACCACTGAACCACCTTTCCAGCCCCAAGTATCATTGTTATTATTATTATTTTGCTTGTATTTCTTCAGCATGTTAGGTACCTCTCTTCCAGTTCTTTACCCAAGAATATCTAGCAACCTATCTCTTGAATAGCAATACAGTACATATACCTTTTCTCTTTACAATCAGCAATCCCTGAATTACTACTACAAATATCCACCGAATCCCTCGTGGCCTATTTAATTCTCTTTGCCTTTCAGCACCTATCATTCCCATGTTCAATACCCAACTATCCCCTAACCTGGCACATGCTATTCAATGACCTAAATTTCCAAAGCTTATCTCTTTAACACAGCTCTCTTCCCTTTCCAAAGGCTTTCCTCCAAACTTTTATTGTAAACGGCTACTGGGAGATGCTTCTGGGAGACTCAGGTTAAACATGGAAACAGATCAGTCTTAGACATAGCTTTCCCCAGCCCTATTGGACTAGTAAAAAGCAATTGCTCAAATCTTCCTCTTCAAGGTTCTCAGACCTTACCTCTTCAGGGCTTTTAGTCACGAAACACTATTCCTAGTCATTTCTCAATTTCTAGAGCCCACGGTCACTCTCTGAACTTGGTCCTCGGGGTCATTTCACGGCCCCTCTACCCACCCCCCAGCTTCTCAGCACATCTTGACTACACACTTAAAAAACAGTCTTCCGGGATATGTTCTCTGCTTTTCCTTAGGCTTATTCCCCACGCTTCCTGGGTTCTCCCTTAGAGATCTAACCTCCTAGTCACCCTCCCACCCCCACTCCCTGAATCTGGGAACTCTCTCTAGAACCTTCTCCAATTCTTCCTTAGATGTTCTCCATTTCTGATATCTAGTTCTCACAGTCCTCTTACTCTTGGTCCATCTTTCCCTTCAACTTTTCCCTCAGTCATTCCCCATTTTCCTCATCGCTCCACGGCAGATCCCCTCCCGCTCTCCCTTCTCCCTCCCCCCCCGCCCTTCCCCTCCCGACCTCAGCACTGTTCTGCTCTTTCTTCTACCTCTCCCATCCCTTCTCCTAGGGTTTCCTCCCCCCGTCCCTTAAATTATCTTCTCGGCCTCTCCAATCTTTCCCATATACCCTTCTCCCTTCAACGAGATCTGTCCTCCCATTTCTATTGCCTTGGCGCCTCCCCTAGTACCCAAACCTGCCTTTTACTTCATCTAAACATCTCCAGGCCGCCGCCAACATCTCCTCCAATTCTCAGCCTCCCTTTTCGTGCCTCTCCTTCTCCAATGGCCGAGGCCGGGCCTCTAGGGGGAAGGGGCACGAGTCACGTACCCCATTCGCATCTTGGCTCCACTCTGACCGCCCCCGCTGCCAGGTAGAGGAGGGCGAGAGGGCAGGTGGCCGAGGTGCATGCTCTTCTCTAGGGCCGACATGAAGGGGAAGACAAACCAGTCCACCACAGAACTGTCGGAGCTTCGTCCCAGGCTGAGTGCGGCCCAAGCGATCACAGCTCACTCCCCAAACGACGCCGGGTCGCCTGTGGACAGCACCCAGCTTACTGGCAACAACGCCTACCGCCCACCGGCGGCTCCGAACTCCACCCCCTCGACTCGGCGCTTCCACCGGAAGTGCGCAACAGCTCTCGCACAAAGGAAACTGGGTAACGAAGTCTCCGGACCCCCCTCTGAGGCCTAGTGGAGAACTCCGGGACCCTAGCCGGAAGAAGGAGCTCTCCATGAGGCAATGCACACTGGGCAATGGAGTCTTCGGTTGGAATACCCCGTTGCGCCTGCGCAACCGTAGATGCCTTGGGCCAACCCCGCGGAGGTAGGGTAGCAAGGCATCCTGGGTGTTGCAGTCTATTGGCAGGAGGCTTTTGGCGCCTTCCCTTTCCTTTTCCGGAGACTGTTAGCGGAAGAGCCGCGTCTTCCTGTGTCCCAGGCTGCTTAGCGCCTCCGGTTGCTGGGGAACACCGGCGCCTTGGGGAGCGATGGAGGGAGGGTACGGTTTAGGTGCTGGGACCCGAGTTGAGCTAGTGAAGAAGAGCCCCAGCTCGTCATGAAACAGCGAAAAGGTCCTGGGTCTGGGGGCAGCCATGGGCGCAAGAAGAGAGGTAAACAACCATCAGAAGTTGAGGAAAGTATAATAGAGCATGCCTGTTAGGGAGTAATTAGGGAGACAGACCCCCACCGAGTTTTAGGAAAGAAAAAGAAAAGGAGGGAAGCGAGTCTAACCAGCGAACCAGACCTTGAAAAGAATAGAAAGGAAATAGCGTCTGGGGTGGGAGGTTAAAAGAAAATAGGTGATAAATGCGAATGGGCGAAGGCTAAAGGGTACGGATAGGACACCAAGTACAGGAGTGTTTGGGGTAACAAAAGTAAATGTCTGAGTGTGCGTGCATGTGTGGTATTGGAAGTCCACAGGGGCTGGATGAAACGTAAGTTGGAGAGGGGAGTGTAAAGGTGACTAACATGCAACAATCACGTTTTATATAATACTAGATCCCTCGGGACTGTAACAAAACTGGATTTGGTAAATGTCAGTTGAGTGAAGGGAGCGGTTCTAATCATGAAACGTGGAAGACTATGAGCAGAAATTGGGGAGGGTGATGGTAAAAGAGTAGATTAAAAAGGGTGAAGTGATAGGGTGTGGAAGGATTTGAAGAAGGGATACAGGCATGAAGGTTTCCTATGGGACTTTAGATGGTGAGTGTGTAGGAAAAATAAGCTGGCCAAAGAAATGGAGAATGTTAGTTGCAGTAAGAATCACCAAATTGGAAATTAAATCAGTACAAAACTGCCCCCCAGGATGGTGACAGAGAAAACCAACGGGTGGCCCTGCATTTTTACATTATAGTCACTTTAGTGAGAATAGAGGTCTTGGGAGCAAGGATTGTATAATAGGCCACAGCTTCGCATATATAAACTGGGAATAAATCTTGTCTGAGTTGTCTCACTTACTAAAACAGTTTTCAAGCAGTGCCTTTCCTAATACCAGGAGGTTCTGAGAAGCAAGAGTGTCCACTGCTGGTGTTCACTTTGTCAAAATGTTGATAGGAGGAATGTCAAAGTAGAAATAATGTAACAGTACTATAGAAAAGATTGTCCTTGTTACAGCATGTGTATATGCAGGAATACTCATGTACACACATGCATATAATTTTTATATTGAAATTATCCATGAAGTTTATAATGGGTCTTTTCTCTATTATAGAGATCAAAGGTAGTATTTGTTTTTAAACATTCAAAGATAGTTTCCAGAAAAGATATTGATTGGAAAGAAGACAGCAAGGGTCATGACTAACTGCCTTATTACATTTTGATTTGTCATCTTGAAATTTAATAAGTATCAAAGTTAATGAATATTAGATTGACAGTAATAATTAACAGAAAACTTTTGAACTATAAGGTTACTGTGTGGTCTCATTTACTAGTTACTTCTCACATACTAGTATAGGTAGGTTAAGCTTGCTTTCTGTAGAGACTAAAATGTTTGTTTTTATTCAAAAGACAAATTATGTTTTTTATATTTAGTCTAGATTATTACTCTGTGTTCTTGGATTCTCCCATAGGTTTGAGTGACATTTCACCATCTACAAGCCTACCGCCTCTAGTGGAAGGCCAGCTGCGCTGCTTTCTGAGACTTACTATTAATAAAGTTATATGGAAGATTGCAAAGCCTCCCACTTGTGTACTTGTCCGAGTGAGATGGTGGGGAGAAACATCAGATGGAACCCTCTTTTGTCCCAGGGATGCATTGCAGACTGAACCAAAAGCTGTGAGAACAACAACACGTTATGCTATTCGCTGTGGTCCAAAACAGTTTACTTCTTATCTAACAGGTATGTTTTTGTTTTATCATTTTAGCTCTAGACAAATATGTAGACATAAAGCATATGTTTATGGTTGTCAGTAACAGATGTTACTATGTACCTAGGAAGGCAAAAAAGGGCTGAAGGGCATGGCTTAGGTGGGAGAAATCTGCCTAGCAAGCATAAGGCCCCAAGTTCAAATCCAAGTATCATCAAAAGAGAGAGAATCAAGTAGAAATCGAAATTCTATCAATTATAATTTCACAAATAAATTTAGTTATTATGGTAAGCTTATGTAAGAAGATTCATACTTTTTGTATTACGAACCCCAAACTTAAATCCTTACATGGTATTTTTATATAATTTATCAAATAAGAGATTTGATATTCATTTAAAAAAAGGTATCTTTTAATGTAAAACCCAACTGGCATACCTTTATTTGAGCACCCCATAGGGTAATTGGCATGTGAACATTTAGGTTGATGTTACCAACGACAGGATTTTGTGATCCCCTTTCTTCGTCTGTAAAATGAGATCAAATAGCTACTCTTTCACATTCGAGGTATTTTCATGAGGTTGCAACCTGCTTGAATAGGAAACATACAGATTTATACATATACCATCTAGAGGTTGAACTCTGTTTTTAGAATCAGATTGCTGTTTGATACTGGAAGGTTTCTAAGATCTTAGAGCTCTAGTTTCCTGGGAATAATTCTACCACAACAAAAGTGAAGGGTAAAGGTCAGAAGTTGTTAGACATTAAGCATTTTCTCCTGGAAACAATGAATGGTGAATAATGAAGTAGAGTAGTGTACACTTTATAATTGGGTAAAACTGAATCCCAATTCTAGCATTTTAAAGCTCAGTGAACTTAGATATGTTACATGACTCTCCAACCTTGTTTTATCTCCAACTGTACTTAATAATCCCTTACAGGTTTGTAAAGAGAGTTAATGGAAAATGGAAGAACCTGTCTAATAGTAAATAGGCAGCAAATGTTGATCTATTTCCCTTAACTCCCCATGTAAATGTCATTTTATAGTCTACAAAGCTCCTTTGCACCTGCTAATTCATTTGATTTTTTTTTTAAGAAAACCTGTCTGAGTAGGTAACAAAGAGGCAATGGTATGTTAAGTAATTTGCCTGAAGTCATGTAACAGTCATTCTACAACACTCTGTGAGAGGACACTCTACTATGTGATCTACATGTACCCTAATTCCTCACACAGCAGTGATGCGAGGTATCTGATGCCTATGTTACTCAAAAAGAGCTTATTACTATTGGAGCCAATACACAACCACAGATCTTCTCATTATATGTCCTGCATGGTAACATTGAAATGTTTTCTCAACTTTGGCAAGAAAAAAAATCTACAAGTTACATGTCTTAAAATGATCTTAGATCCCATTTCATAGATTATGCTTTCCAGGAGTAGGCAAAATAACAAACAAAAAAAGTAGGATGTTTAGAGCTATGCAGGAGCAGCCCTTTCTCTAATTCAAGCTAGAATAATAATAAATGAACTAAGATATGTTATTGTATTTCAAAACCAAAGCCTCAATTCTTGAAATGTATATTTAGCAGTACTCTTTTTTCTTTAGTGCAAGTTACTTGTCATTCTTCTCTAAAACTATTGTTCTTTTGATCTTGGTCTCATACTCCCTTTCTCTCCCCACCCCAAAATAGTGTGGTAAGTGCATGCCTAGTTTATTGGAAATGAATGTTTTAAGTTAAAAAAAAAAAGTGGGGGCTGGGAAGGTGGCTCAGTGGTAGAGTGCTTGACTTGCATACATGAGGCCCTGGGTTCAATTCCTCAGCACCACATAAGCAAAAAGAAAAAGTGGCACTGTGGCTCAAGCGGTAGAGCGCTAGCCTGGAGCTGAAGAGCTGAGGGACAGTGCCCAGGCCCAGAGTTCAGGCCCCACGACCGGACTCTCCCCCCCAAAAAAAAGCATTTCATTGTATACAACTCTGTCTACCTAAAAAAAAAAAAAGTGTGTGTGTGTGTGTGTATATATATATGTGTATATATATATATGACTATGTTATAATTGTTTCTGATTAGATATGGCTGTGTTGGTGCTGGATGTAATCACCAAATCTGATCATCTTCCAATTGGTAGAGTTCAAATCAGTGGCCTAGCTCAGCTTTCTCCAACCCATCAGATCAATGGATTGTTTACCATCATTTCACCAACATCTAAGAAACTTGGAGACCTTCAGGTAAAAATATTTCAATTCTTTACTATATGTGTAATAAAACTTGAATGGAAATAGCCTGAGTAGTTAGGATTGCAGGTATAAGCTGCCAGCAACCAGCCTGATACTGTATTTTCAGTTCATTCCATTCCATTAGTAAGATGTTTAATTGTTTTTAAATTTGTGTTTTAAACTTTTTATTTATGGAATTTCAATTTGATTTTTTTCAGGATTTCTGTCTATTGAATTCTTTCATATCCTGGCTTGTCTTCATTCAACTGTTTTTTTCTTTGTGTTTGTATAGCTGTTAGTTTGATTCTTTAATTCATTCACTCATATGCTTGCATACATTCTTTTTTATTTCATTGATAGCACTTTTCTTTTTGTCAGTCATGGGGCTCGAACTCTGGGCTGGGTGCTATCTGTCAGCTCTTCAGGTCAAGGCTAGCGTGCTACCACTTGAGCCACATCTGGCCTTTTCTGTTTATGTGGTGCTAAGGAATTGAACGGGCCTCATGCATGCCAGGCAAGCACTCTACCACTGAACCACCTTCCCAGCCCAAGTTTTTTTTTTTTTATCCATTGTGGGGCTTGAACTCTGGACCTGGGTGCTATCCCTGAGCTCTTCAGCTCAAGGCAAGTGCTCTACCACTTGAGCCACAGCACCACTTCCAGCTTTTCTGCTTATGTGGTGCTTAGGAATAGAACCCAGGGCCTCATGCAGGGCCTCATGCTTGCAAGGTAAGCACTCTACCCCTGAGCCACCTTCTCAACCCTGTTCAAGTTCTTTTTTTTTTTTTTTTGTCGGTCGTGGGGCTTGAACTCTGGGCCTGGGCGCTGTCCCTCAGCTCTTCAGCTCAAGGCGAGCGCTCTACCACTTGAGCTACAGCGCCACTTCCGGTTTTCTGGTGGTTTATTGGAGATAGGAGTCTCAGGGTCTCTCCTGCCCGGGCTGGCTTTGAACCGCGATCCTCAGATCTCAGCCTCCTGAGTAGCTAGGATTACAGGCGTGAGCCACCAGCGCCCGGCTTGTTCAAGTTCTTTATAGTAGAATTAATGACTTTTGTAGGGGACATGTTACCTTGTTGTTGTCATATTTTCATATTAGGGTTTATACATCTATAATCAGGTCATAGATTAGAAGGTTTTGTTTTTCGTTGTTGTTGTTTTTGCCAGTCTGGGGCTTGAACTCAGGGCCTAGGCACTGTCCCTGAGCTTCTTTTGCTCAAGGCTCATGCTCTACCACTTGAGCCACAGTGCCACTTGCAGTTTTTTCTGTGTATGTGGTACTGAGGAATCAAACCCAGGGCTTATGCATGCTAGATAAGCACTCTACTACTAAGCCACATTCCCAGTCCATTGATTAGAAGTTTTAATCACTTGTAGTCTTTTGATTGAAATAGTCTCAATGTTCAGGCAAGATAGTGTAGCAGCCAGGTTGTAGTGTTACTTCTCCCTCTAAGCTAGGGAATACAGATCAATAGCCAAGCATTCACCCAAATGCTCAGATCACTGGGCCTAATCCCCAACACTACTCAAATTAAGTAGTGTTAAGGTAAACTAGCTGGAGTGTTTTGTAGAAAGGTCACTTGTCTGCTTCTGAGATGCTTTCAACTGTAGAAATGTTCCTTCTTTGTGTACTGAGAGATGCTGTTGGCTGTAGAGAGCTTTCTCCCTGTAGTCTGGTCAGGTGCCCACTTGATCCATGTGCCCCCACCCACTCAATTTGTGCCCCTAGGGGCAACAAATGTCTAGGCCTTCACATAACTGCCAGGTGCATCAGAGAATGAGGGAAGCAAACACAGCACTGAGCTCTGTTCTTGCTAGAGATAAACAGAGGGACCTAATCACTCTGGCTTATTGGTCTTAATACATCTAGCCCCCTTCCAGCAATTCACTTCCTGTGTGATGAAGAGACTATGAAGTTTTGTTATTCTGGACTCTGGGCTCTCAGCCCTGTCAGCAAACACATACTAGGACACTGTTCCCAGTGTCTCACTGTGGTTTGTAGGGGTTAGAGGTAAGACGGGCATGACTACAAAATATCTGTATAAGGGTATTATTTAAGGTGATGGATCTTGTGTGTGTGTGTGTTTGTGTGTGTGTGTGTGTGTGTGTGTGTAAAATATCTGTATAAGGGTGTTATTTAAGGTGATGGATCTTTGTGTGTGTGTGTGTGTGTGTGTGTGTGTGTGTGTGTATTCCAGTACCAGATCTTTGTAATTTCAGTCTGGCATTTTACTGGTTAATTGAGATGGAATCTCACAGACTTTTCTACCTGGACTGGCTTTGAACTGAGATCCTCCAGTCTGAACTTCCTGAAGAGCTAGGATTACAGGCATGAGCCATTGCTTAGTTGTTCTATATCTTTATTGTTTGGTGGTTACATGTGTCTATTCAAATGTAAAAACTCATAGATTGATTTTATTGTAACAAAAATTTTTTTTGAAAAATAGCCATAGATGTAATGGTAAACAGAAGTTATCACTGTCTCACATTGGGATGTACTTCATGACTGGAGTACATAGCCTGACTAACATTGTAAGTCTACTGCAGCTAATTTTTGCTACATGAGAATGGGGACCCAGCATTGTTAGAACTGTTTGTTTGCTTGTTTTTTAAAGAGAAGCCAAAGATCCAGATTTTTATAAGATATGTGACTTTTAAAAACATGTATATAGTTGTTGTTGTTGATGTTGTTGTTGTTGTTGTTGTTGGTCATGGGGCCTGAACTCTGATCCTGGGTGCTGTCCCTGCACTCTTCAGCTTAAGGCAAACTGAATGGTTTATTGGAGATCAGAGTCTCACAGACTTTTCTGCCTGGGCTGGCTTTGAAACATGATCCTCAGATCTCAGCCTCCTGAGTAGCTAGGATTACAGGCATGAGCCACCACACCCAGCTTTTTAAATATTTTTAAAATATTTTCTTACATGCTGTGTGGACCAGCATGCAGTAAATAGTTGACTATTAATTTACTGTCTCTGATACTAATAGATGTTACAGATATAGTGGGTAATCATAGGCAATTTAATATTAAAAAGAGCCTTGAGTCACTGCTAAGAAGGCAGATGAGCATCCTTAAGGGTTGCTCTGTTATGGATGGGAAAGCATATGGTATATGGGGATGGTGTGGGTTTCAGAAAATGTTGCTGTATTTAGATGATGGAGGGTTCATCTGAAAATAGCACTGAGAAAGAGAAAGACAGCTTCTCTTTTACTGGGAAATGAAAATTGTTGCCACTGGAGAAGACTTGGGGAAAATGAGGCCATTTTATGGATCAGTACAGTGGTCAGATACTTTGTATAACATAGAAAGTCTGGTTGAGGGGTACAGTTCAGTAGTAGACCACATGCTCAGAATGAATGAGTACCTAGGAGAGAATCAACACAGAGTAACTGTGGACTAGGGAAGCATGGCTAAAGTTGACAAGAGTGAAGTTCTAGGAGATGATTGCAGGAATAATTGGGTACAGTGTGAGAAGCAGAAGGCTTAGGCATAGATGTCCAATGGATAAGAATTCCCTCTGACTAGAGTTTGCCTCAGCTCTGTCAGCTGGCTATGCATAGTTAAGATTCTTAGCCTAGTTGTTAGTATTCTTTTCTTGGAAACCATCCTGACACTATTCCTCCCTTGTTCCCCCAAGTTTGGGCCTCTCTTTA
Source organism: Dipodomys ordii (assembly GCF_000151885.1). NCBI lineage: Eukaryota > Metazoa > Chordata > Mammalia > Rodentia > Heteromyidae > Dipodomys > Dipodomys ordii. The sequence goes on along the minus strand of NW_012267238.1, from coordinate 3,695,665 downwards.
CTGTACCCACAGCACCTAGTACACTTACATTAAAATTATTTTTTTAAGTTCACCTACTACATGATGCAATCCTTTCTGGTCAGGATCCATGTTTTAGTCACCTTTTTGCTCAGGCTGGTAACAGAGCTAGTAGTAGCTGTGTAACTAGGTAGAGGAGTTAGGCCAGCTCCCAAGTTTCACTGAAAGATAAATGAAAAAAGGGGCAGAATTATTGTGACTCTTTCTTCACTAGCTAATGGTAGAACAGGCTTATATGAGTTGTTTTCTTACTGGTTGAGATCTGCTTAAGACAAAAGCAAAAGTTAGTGGCCAGTCATCAGATCACTATTAAGGCCAGGAACACAGCCTTTATTATTCCTAGGACCTCCTCTATTTCTAGAACATGATAACAAATGATAAATGTTAAGGGACACTTACACATTTGGGTAGCAAGGATTTTAGGTGATATTATTACAGTGATCACCTCATTGCACATGGCATTCTTTTTTTTTTGGGGGGGGGGAGTCCGGTCATGAGGCCTGAACTCTGGGCCTGGGTGCTGTCCCTCAGCTCTTCAGCTCAAGGCTAGCGCTCTACCACATGAGCCACAGCGCCACTTCCAGCTTTTTTCTGCGTATGTGGTGCTGAGGAATTGAACCCAGGGCCTCATGCATGCAAGGCAAGCGCTCTACCACTGAGCCACCTTCCCAGCCCGAGTTCATAATCTAATCAGCATGATAAATAAGTTTAAAAGTCCAAATAGCTGAGTGCCAGGGCTCACACCTGTAATCCCAGCTACTCAGGTGGCTGATATCTAAGGATTGAAGTCTAAAGCCAGTCTAGGCAAGAGAGTTTGAGAGATCCTTATCTCAAGTTAATATTTTTTTGAAAAGGCAGGGGAGAGGAGGGCTGTGGCTCAAAGTGATAGAGTGCTAACTTTGAGCCAAAAAGTACCCCAGCCCCAAATTCACCCCAGGACTGGCGTGCACGCACGCGCGCGCACACACACACGCACACACACACACACACACACACACAGAGTACAAATGCTTTTCTCATCCTCTGGGGAAAAAAAAAAAAAACCTTCAACTTATGGTAATATACTTTCCTGATAGGGTTATTTCATCACCAAAGCTTTTCCATATGAGTACCTTAGCACAGTTTGTAGCTTGTAGTAAAGTATCTAGTAAATACTGGGTGTGCGGATCTATTGACGGGCAGATATGTAGAATCATGAAGAAGGCAATGAACGTGACATCTGTACCTGGACATAAAGAATTAATGCTGGAGTAAATTGATATACAGAGGCATAAAGCACTGAAATATAAGGTACCTTATAGATACCCCCTAAGCTATTGGCTTATCTAGAACAGAGGAATTAAGGAATATTTAGAACATAGTGAGAAATGAAGCTTTTGAAGTAAGCAGGAAGTTGGAAGTAATCTTGTAAAGAATGTGGGACAATAATTTGTATCAAGCTAAGAAATCCTAAAGAAAATTACATGTCTCTTTCAGGTCTCACTTGCTCTGGAACCTCTGTCAGAAACTTATGACAGCTACAGCCCTCTACCTATTACTGACATGGTAGAAAATGTGCTTTTATCTGAGCAAGGATTCAGAGGAAATACCAAAAACATAAGAATTGCTGGGAAAGAATTAGTAGCCAACAGTAGTAGATCAACTACACCAAGGTAATTAATTACCAATACCTAATACCAGTCTGTTAGCTAACTCCCATTGTACTCTTGATTTGTCTTTCATTTGTACTTGACTGCAAAACTAAAAAAAAAAAAATCCCTTATTTAACAGATAACTGCTAAGCACCACTAATGGTACTAGTTGGAAATTTGCAAGACTCAGTCCTTCAGTGAATCACATGTTCAGCATGCCCAGCACCAAAAATAACAGCCAAAAAAAAAAAAAAAAAAAAACCAACCAAAAAAAAACTCTCTACGTGATTCCTATTTTGAAGGACTATTCGCAGTCTATAGAAAAATCACCAGAAATAAATATGACTAAATTGTTTACCAATGCTATGATAGATGAAATGAGAATGAGATGAGAATGCTATGAGAAAGAGAGAAAGGGCATTACTGTATGAAACTGAAGGGATAAGAGCAACAGATTTTTGTTTTGTGTGAAACATTTGCTTTGTATCAGCTCTGTGGTGACCTCCTCCCTTGTGGGTGTGTTGAGGAGGTGGGGGAGTGCTGAGCTCTTTATTTCACTGTTTCATATTAACTCCAAACCCACAACTATAGGTAAAGCATCTATTATTTCTTTAGTTTAGAAGAGGAAAAACAAATTTATAAAGTAGCGTTATAAGCAAATTCCCTCTTTTAAAGTCCAAGCTATATCACTATCACTGATTTTTTTTTTCTAAGCTCTGGCAAAGTGGAATGTTACCATGAAGGATTATTTATAGCTGACATTCTCCTTTTTCAAAAAAAAAAAAACAGGGGGAAGGACCACTTGTACTTTCCAGAGAACTCTAATACAGGAAAGGATTCTTTCTTTGGACTACAGCACCATCTAAATTCAGGGCAGAGTTTAGAGTCTGTAACTCTGAAAGGCAAAGCTCCACGGAAACGTATGTCCCTTCTCAACAGTTCTGAATTCCAGCCTCAAATTAGGACAGTTGCCAAGAGTTACAGTGACTCATGTGTTCTTCCTTCAAACAACCCTCCTACCAAGGACCTTCTTTCAGGTACAAATAGACTTGTGAACTGAGAATAAGCTATATTTATTGGGATTGTTCTACTTGTTAGCCAGCCTCCAAAGGAAACCAAGGCTTATCTTCAAATTAAAAAGCCAAATAAGAAAGATTTACTCAAGTCCAGGCATCCCTAGGAAACTACTAAGTCCTTTCTTTTTTTCTTTTTTTGTCGGTTGTGGGGCTTGAACTTGGCCTGGATGCTGTCCCTCAGCTCTTCAGCTCAAGGCTAGCACTCTACCATTTGAGCCACAGTGTTACTTCCTGGTTTTCTGGTGGTTTATTGGAGATAAGAGTCTCACAGACTTTCCTGCCCAGGCTGGCTTTGAACTGTGATCCTCATATTGCAACCTCCTGAGTAGCTAGGATTACAGGTGTGAGCCACCAGCGCCCGGATTACTAAGTCCTTTCTTTAAATAAAAAAAAATTAATAGCTAGATGCTGGTGGCTTATACTTGTAATCCTAGCTATTCAGAAGGCTAAGATCTAAGGAATATGGTTTAAAGCCAGCCGAGGCAGGAAAGTCTAAGAGACTCTCATCTCCAATAAACTACAAAAAAAAACCAAAAAACCAGAAGTGAGCTATGGCTCAAGTGGTAGAGCACTAGCCCTAAGCAAAAGAAGCTTAGGGATAGCACCCAGGTCCTGAGTTCACTGAGTTCAAGCCAAGAACCAGCATTATTTAAACCACCAGTTATATCTAAGCCACCAGTTGTATTTTTAATTGACATATAGTAATTGATTTATTTATGGGATATATGTGACATTTCATTACAAGTGTATAATGAGTAATGATCAGATCAAGGTAATTAGCATTTATAGACATTTCTCATTTCTTTGTGCTGGAAATGTTCAAAATTGGCATTATAACCATTCTGAAATGTTTAACTAATTGTTGTCAATCATAGGTAACTTTTCCTCCTATTCAGTTGTAACCCCCTGTATCTTCTAACCATATGTTCCGCTGCATCCCCCTTCCCATACCCTTCCCAAGCTTTGAGATCCACATAATATAAATGAAAAGAAATACTATGCCTTTACATAGTTTCTACACTTCCATCCATAACTTCTAAATTAGGTTCTTATAATTGTAGGTTTGAGGAAGGGGCCTATTAAACCTAAAAATGAGATTAAAGCTTTTTTTTTTTTTTTTGGTCGATGTGGGGCCTGAACTTTGGGCCTGGGCACTGCCCCTTAGCTCTTCAGCTCAAGGCTACTGCTCTTCCACTTGAGCCATAGTACCACTTGTGGTGCTAAGGAATCGAACCCAGAGCCTCATGCATGCAAGGCAAACAATCCAGCACTGAGCTACCTTCCCAGCCCCATAAAGCTTTTATTATAGAGAAAAATTAGTCTTTTTTGTTTCCAAATAATTCAAAGCATATAAGGTTTTTATCTTACCAGAATTATTTACTCATGCATTGTATAGGGGGTTGTGCCAAATTTATTTCACATTCTGAAAACATCTAGTCTATAGAACGTGACCAAACTTCTGATTTTAAGCCTAAGGATTAAATTCTGTTGTATCCAAATAGTAGTAGAAAGAAGACAAAAGTGTAACCTAAAATAAGAAACAACAAGAACAGAATTATAATTATCTCATGTTAGGGAGTGATACAAAAGCAGTAAGTTAGCAGGGAGTCGGTGGGCCACACCTGTAATCCTAGTAACTCTGGAGGTTGAGAACTGAGGATCGCAGTTCAAAGCCAGCCCGGGCAGGAAAGTCTGTGAGACGCTAATCTCAATAAACTACCAGAAATCAGAAGTGGCACTGTGGCTCAAGTGATAGAATGCTAGCCTTGAGCTGAAGAGGTTCAGGGACAGTGCTCAGGTCCTGAGTTCCAGCCCCACAACCGACAAAAAAAGGGGGAAAAAAGTCAACTTGGGGAGAGGGGAAAAGTGGAAGAAAATAAGGTAGAAAGAAGGTAACACTCTTTAAAAAGAATTGTACTGATTACCTTATGTAACTGTAACACCTATGTTTATCACCTTTACTATAAGATATAAATTTTAGAGGGAGGGCGGGAAGGAGGGAGGAAGGGAGATAGATAGACAGATAGTTCAGTAAGGTATCTAGGTATAAAAACAAACAGTAGGCATTACTAACTTTTTTAACACCTTTTTTTTTTTACATCTTTTTTTTTTTTTTGCCGGTCATGGGGCCTGAACTCTGGGCCTGGGTGCTGTCCCTCAGCTCTTCAGCTCAAGGCTAGTCCTCTGCCACTTGAGCCACGGTGCCCCTTCTGGTTTATGTGGGGCTGAGGAATCGAACCAAGGGCCTCATGCATGCAAGGCAAGCACTCTACCACTGAGCCACCTTCCCAGCCCATTACTAACTTTTTATATAAGTATTATAACAGTTGAAAACCTGAGGATAGAACAGCTCACAAGGTCAGTGTCTTTTAGAAGAGAAATTTTATTTGTTGATGTGATATTATTAACCTAGTAGAAGCTTAGTAAACACTTAGTGAATATCCTCAAGGAATTCTCCAGCTAAGGGGAAGGTAGACAACAAAGCCATTAAATAGCTCTAGATAAGTCCTGTGATAGAAGAATATGCACTAAAGAGTGCGAGTATTTCTTCTGGATTTAGGGGTTTTCATTTTTTGCTTTTGCTGCCTTCAGCTCTGTTAGAACAAGGCAATAAACTGCGTAATGCCATGGTGATTTCTGCAATGAAATCAAGCCCAGACACTAGCATGATGTTAGACAATGTTCATCCTCCTCTGAAGGAAGACTCTCTTAGATCATCTACAAGGTAAGTTACAGCGTAGACACAAACCTCAACAATTGATTTCTTAATAGCTGTTTACAAATGGTTTTTGTCAAGTTATGAACAGGATAATCCCAAAGGTGTCCAGTAAATGATTCTTAAGGTTTTAAATAAGAAGGCAAAAGTAGAAGTTAAGATTCTCAAAATCTAATCCCAGTCCTGGCACTTGCTAAATATGTAAATGAGTAAATTCTTTGCTCTCTCAGAATAGGAACACTTTTATATAAAGTGGAGCTATTTTCTCTCCAACTTACAAAAATCAAATCTTATGCAGGAAAATGATGCAAAAGTCTGTGTTAATTTTTTGAGTCAGTCCAACTCCTTGTCATCTTTCTTAGCTCAATTTATTATGATTTAGATTTTGTTCCATCTGTTAGCCAGTCAATAAGAAAGTATTTTCCCACAACTTAGACTCAAAGCCTTGTCTAACAATCAATTTAAAGACCACATAGAAGATCACCTCCTCCCACCGACTGAGAATACAGTTTGGAATCCTGACACAAAAACTGATACCGAAGCTATACAGCTGCTATTAGGCAGGTAAGTGGTCTTAACTTGCTTTCTTCCTTTTAAGGTCTTCCTCCAATTCACTGAGTATCTTGTTAAATTTATCCTCTTAAAGCAACACTTCCTTAGATTAACCAGGTTAATTCCTGTTCCTCAAATTACTACTCATTGCCTACTAAATAAAAATCCATTCTTTTTTTTTTTTTTTTTTTTTTATGTCGGTCGTAGAGATTGAACTCTGGGCCTGGGCACTGTGCCTGTGCTCTTCAGCTCAAGGTAAGTGCTGTACCTCTTGAGCCATAGAGCCACTTCCGGTTTTCTAGTGGTTTATTAGAAATCAAAGTCTCATGGACTTTTCTGCCCGGGCTGGCTTTGAACTATGATCCTCAGATCTCAGCCTCCTGAGTAGCTAGGATTGCAGGCGTGAGCCACCGGAGCCCAGCTAAAAATCCATTCTTTAAATAAACGTCCAGTCTATAAATCCTCATTTATGGAATTGTCACCAACCTACCAACCCATTATTGTTTGAAGGACAGACAGCCAGGCATCAGTGGCTCACACCTGTAATCCTACATGCTTAGGAAGCTGAGATCTTGAGGTTGGTTTCTCTTTTTGGGTCCCGTTGTAGGGCCTGAACTTTGGGCCTCGGCACTGTCCTTCAGCTCTTCAGTTCAAGGCTAGTGCTCTACCACTTGAGCCACAGCGCCACTTCCGGCTTTTTTCTTTTTGCTTATGTGGTGGTGAGAAATTGAACCGAGGGCCTCAGGCATGCAAGGCAAGGGCTCTACCACTGAGCCACCTTCTCAGCCCAGATCTTGTGGTTTGAATACAGACAAATCAGAGAGACTCTTATCTCCGGAAATCCAAAACTAGAGCTGTGGCTTGAGTGGTACACTTATCCTTGGGAAAAAAGCTAAGCAATGCTTGATAAGAAATGTACTCAATTATCTTGCCCATGTAATTGTAACCCCTCTGTACGGTATTTTCACAATTAAAAAAAAAAAAAAAGCTAAGCAAGAACATGAGGCCCACTCATTTCAAACCCAAGTACTGGTATATACACATACATACACACACACACACACACATACACAAATATATACACATATAGATATACATACATACATACATATATATATATATGTATATATATATATATATACACACACACATAAAGGAGCTAACATTGTGCTTGACACATCGTACTTTAGTTACTGTTAGCTATTAATATTTTTACATGCCCTCAAAGCATGCCTATTGAATAAAATACTATATACATTACTGTCTTAGAAAGGTAGTAGGGGCTAGTGCTAAAAGGTATAAGAGAACATGCTTTTAAGAAACTACTTTGCCAGGCGCTAGTGGGTCATGTCTGTAATCCTAGCTACTCAGTAGGCTGAGATCTGAGGATTGTGGTTCAAAGTCAGCCCAGGCAGGAAAGTCCAGGAAACTCTTATCTCCAGTAAACCACCAGAAAACTAGAAATGGCGGTGTGGCTCAGTGGTAGAGTGCTAGCCTTGAGCTGAAGAGCTAAGGGACAGTGCCCAGGCCTGGAGTTAAGCCCCATGACCAACAAAAAGAAAGAAAGAAAGAGAGAGAGAGAGAGAGAAAGCAAGCTCTACTTAGTCTAATTTGGTTAAAGTTTAGACTTTTTTTTTTTTTTGATTGATTGTGGGGCCTGAACTCTGGCCCTGGGCACTGTCTCTCAGCTCTTCAGCTTAAGGCTACCGCTTGAGCTATAGCTCCACTTCCAGCTTTTTCTGCTTATGTGGTTCTGAGGAATCGAACTCAGCCTCGAGCATGCAACTCTACTACTGAGCCACCTTCCCAGCCAAGTTTGGACTTCTTCTAGGGAAATTTCAGGGTTACATAATCATTTGGTATGCTAGTGATAGGACAGGTAGAGTGAGAAGAGGTAGCATAGAAAAGGGGAAGTGAAAGCTAGACTTTGAAAGATTTTGAGTATTTATGTTAAAGAGCTTGGATTTCACAGTAAAAATTGGAGAGTCGGGGCTGGGAAGGTGGCTCAGTGGTAGAGAGCTTGCTTTACATGCATGAGGCCCTGGGTTCGATTCCTCAGCACCGCATAAGCAGAAAGAAAAAAGCCGGAAGTGGCGCTGTGGCTCAAGTGGTAGAGCACTAGCCTTGAGCTGAAGAGCTGAGGGACAGCGCCCAGGCCCAGAGTTCAGGCCCCACAACCGGACCCAAAAAAAAAAAAAGATTGGAGAGGCGCTGCACGCCCATGGTTCACACCTATAATCCTAGCTTCTCAGGAGGCTGAGATCTGAGGATCATGGTTCAAAGCCAACTTAGGCAGGAAAGGCCTTGAGACTCTTATCTCCAATAAATCACTAGAAAACTGGAAGTGGCGCTGTGGCTCAAGCTGTAGAGTGCTCACCTTGAGCTGAAGAGTGCAAAGACAGTGCCCAAGCCCAGTGTTCAAGCCCCACCACTGACCAAAAAAAAAAAGAAAAAATGGATAGGCATCAAACTATTAAAGAAGATAGAGTTTGTCACCACTATGAAGAGCAAATGGATAAGAGACATGGGAACATACAAGGGAGTACTTTGTCCTTCCTAGTAGAGATAGAAGATAAGAAATTAAAGGTTATTAGTTGTTATTTATTTTTGTATTACATGTAAAGCTAATGATGCCATAATTAATCCAAAATATGCATACGTTTGCTTAATGGAAGAAGGTATATTTCTGAATTAGCCATTATTTCACAAACATAACATGTAAAATTTAATGAATTGTGGTTACCTTTTCTCTCCCTACTAAAGCACAGACACTGTAAGAATATGGATTTTGTTATCTTAGCAATCTGTGTATCACCCAGAACCTAGCAGATTAGGTAGCCGATAAAATGTTTGTTGAGTGAGTGATATCATAATCAATAACTAGAGGTGGGTTTTGAGTGTGAGTTGTCATCTCAGAGGAGGGAGAATATAACTGGGTATTTATCTACTACCCTCTATTTAGTGGGAATCCAGCTTTCTAGATCTTTTTCCATATTTATTTCTGCAAGTTTAAAGAAAGAATAGTTCAACTGAAACTTCTGTTAAAGTGCTTTGCTTTGGTTTTCTCTGCAGTGCTGAATTATCCCAAGGTCATTTCTGGAATGGATTAGGCTCTCCTCCAGACTCCCCATCTCCTGGGAGTGATGTTTATTGCAGCAGTGAGCTGAATGACCCACAGTATGACCAGAGTCTCCTGGAGAAATTATTTTACACAGCACCTGTAAGTCTTTAAATCTGAAGTTTTAGAAATTGGAGAGGTATTGGGTTGCTTATAGGCATGATACCCAGAGAACTATCCATTTTATTTAGAACTGTCCATGTTATTTAGGGACAAGGCTAAATCTTAATGACAAATCTAAGGGACTAAACTAAATGTTTGGAACAAAGCTAAATGCTTTGCATGCATGAGGCCATGGTTTCAATCCTCAGCACCATTTAAAAAAAAGAAACTTTTATCATAATAATTACCTGAAGAAGAAAACATGTTCAAAAGATGCATATCAATTATTAAAGGCAGAATTCAAATTCAAATTTATTCAAATTGAATTAATTCAAATTCAAAGCTTGTTACCTTACTTAATATATATTTTATTGCTTTCTTAGAGTTTTTCTAAGAAATAGTTAATGTAGGGTTACTTCAGAACCATCCTTGAGTGGCTATATTCAAAATAATTCCAAAAATACCTCTATTCACAAAAGGAGTAGAAAATACTCCTATTGGCCTTTAAGGCATTCTCTGTTGAAGCAGTTTTACTTTTTTGTGAGTTCTTTCTTACATTAAGCTATATGTTCAGTTCATCGGTTCATATTCTAGAGTCTCTGCAGAGTGTGATCGCTTTTCCAAAGTAACCATTACATGAATGAACATTGTCATCATACTCCTTGTATTTTTCTACATAAAATACCTAAGTCAGGGCTGACTATAGAAAGAAAAGAAGTTTAGGCCAAGACATGGCTCAAGAGCTAAAGGGCCCAGCAAATATAAGGCTCTCAGTTCAATTCCCTTACTCCAATGAAGAAGAAACAAAAATGGGAGAGAAAGGAAGAAAATAAATAAGTTTATTGCCAAGCACCTTGGTTTGGGCTTGTAATCCTAACTTACAAAGGAAGGCAAAATCAGTAGCTCATAATTTGAAGCATCTCAAAGAAGTTACCAAGAACCCATTTCAACCAAGTATGGTAGTGTGTACTCATCCCAGGTACTTGGGAGGGATAAATAGGAGCATCATCATGGCCTAAGGTGATCCAGGCATAAATACAAGATTCTATTCAAAAAATAACTTTAAAAAAAGAAAAAAATCAGCTGAGAGTGTAGTTCAAATGGTAGAGCAACTGCCTCACAAATGGGAGTTCAAACCCAAGTACCACCACACACAAAAAATGATTTAGCTTGTAATTCTAGAGGCTGAAAGTTTAAACAGCATTGTGCAGGCTCAGGTGAGGTCTCCTTGTCTGCTTCATCTAATAGCACTTGGCAACTGAGGGAGCATGTGTGAGGAAAAGATCACATCACCAAATAGGAAGCCTGAGACTAAGGTCCCAGACTTCCATCTGAGGGCTCACCTCTTAGTGAATTAAGAATCTCCTATGCAGGGGGCTGGGAACACCTTCCCATGACTGGACCCAAAAAAAAAAAAAAGAACCTCCTATGCGGACTCAACTCTGAAAAGTCCCATATTCCAACATCACCACACTGCAGACCAAGCTTTCAACATATGACCTTTGGGGGACACACTTGAACAATAAATAATCCCCTATACTACTTAAACTAAATAAATTTTAAAAACATTTTTTTTGGGGGGGTCTGGTGGTGGGGCCTTGGGGGGGTCTGGTGGTGGGGCCTGAACTCTGGGCCTGGGCACTGTCCCTCAGCTCTTCAGCTCAAGGCTAGCGCTCTACCACTTGAGCCACAGTGCCACTTCCGGCTTTTTTCTTTTTACTTATGTGGTGCTGAGGAATCGAACCCAGGGCCTCATGCATGCAAGGCAAGTGCTCTACCACTGAGCCACCTTCCCAGCCCTGAAAAACATTTTTTGACTGAAAAAAAGTTAACTAATTAGTGGATTTTAAGTGCTCGTGTGGATTTTAAGTGAGGCAGTAGGTTTTAAGTGCTCATGTTCTAACCCAGGGTCAGTATCTGATCTCTTCTTTCCACTAGTAAGGGTTGATTGACATTCTTAAAATTGACTAACATACACAGCTTAGAAATTCAGCATTACCTTGTACTTTTTTTTTTTCTGTCAGTCATGGGGCTTGAACTTGGTCTGAGTGCTGTCCTTCAGTTCTTCAGCTCAAGGCTAGCATTCTACCACTTGAGCTACAGCACCATTTCCAGCTTTCTGGTGGTTTATTGGAGATAAAAGTTCCACGGACTTTCCTTCCCAGGCTTGCTTTGAACTGCAATCCTCAGATCTTAGCCTCCTGCATAGCTAGGATTACAGGTGTGAGTCACCGGCATCCGGCTTCCTTGTTCTTTTGGTTCCTAAAATTCTTAGCTTTTGAACAACCTAGTTTATTTTCACCCTAATTTCTTTTAGCCTATGAACCTACCTTGATTTTGATTGCTTTGTCAATACCATTTTTTTCAGTTTCATTTTGTAAATTTGCCATTAAAAAAAGCCTACAAGCAAAAATTCTTTTTAAGTTCATCTTGAAAAGATTATGTTGCTTCCAGAAGAACTTTTCTTATTTGGAGAGGGGAGTGAAGTTACTAAAGGTTAAACTCAGGCTTTGGTACTTGCTAGCCAGGCACTTTACCACTTAAACCATGGCACACTGATGAGTAAGTACACCTGGGCCATGATCCTGGATTTTTTTTTTTTTTTTTGCATAGTAGAGATGAATATACATACCACCATGCCCAACTATTGGTTGATATAGAGTTTTATGGATTTTTGCCTAGGTTAACCTTAAATGGCAATCTTCCCAATGTCTGTCAAAGGTATGAGCCACCACACCCAGCTAGAAGGACAGTCTTAGGATAACAGGATTTGTTCCTATTATCAGATTAACACATTATATGATATCTTGGTATGCTAAAGGGTGGAAATTGGAGATGATAGGCTAGAATAACTTGGAATTGATCATCTGAATTTATATTAGCAAGCCTTTGAGGGCTGGAAATGTGGCTTAGTGGTAGAGTGCCTTTCTAGCATGCATGAAGCCCTGGGTTCAATTCCTCAGTACCACACAAACAGAAAAGGCCGGAAGTGGTGCAGTAGCTCAAGTGGTAGACCTAAAGTGCTCAGGGATAGCACCCAGGCCCAGAGTTCAAGCTCAACAACTGGCAAAAAAAAAAAAAAAATTGAATCCAAATCATTATAATGCTATCTTCTTTGTTTATATATTATACTATAAGGGACTAAATGGTCAATTGTAGTCTTTTCTCACAAAAAAAAAAAGGAAGCAAGCAAGGAAAGAAGAAAGAAGGAAAGAAAGAAAGAGAAAGAAATAAAGAAATTAATTTAAGGGGACTTAGCCACTGGTTCCTCCCTGAGAGAAATTTGTGAAATATATTAAATAGTACATCTTAGCAAGATCAAAAGCAAAATATGGTCTGAGTAGTGAAAAAAAAACTTTGCATGCAAACTATTGGTTTGGTGATACCATTCTAATCATTTGGCCTCAAACTATTATAGAGATACAGGTTTTGAAAACCATAGACATCAAAACTGTTCATGGCTGCCTGACTTTTCTCATGAGGTAAGGGCACCATGTAGCAATGTATTAGAAGTGTATATGCAGTCAGGCGCCAGTGGCTCACGCCTAGAATCCTAGCTACTCAGGAGGCTGAGATCTGAGGATTGAGGTTCAAAGCCAGCACAGGCAGGAAAGTCCATGAGACTTTTTTTGTTTTTTGGTTGTGGGGCTTGAACTCAGAGCCTGGGTACTGTCCCTCCACTCTTTAGCTCAAGGCTAGCGCTCTACCACTCGAGCTACAGTGGTTTTCTGGTGGTTTATCGGAGATAAGAGTGTCATGAACTTTCCTGCTTGGGCTGGTTTTAAACAGTGATCCTCAGATCTCAGCCTCCTTAGTAGCCAGGATTATAGGTATGAGCCACTGGTGTCCGCTTATGACTTATCTCCAATAAAAGCCATCAGAAAAGCAGAAGTGATGCTGTGATGCAAGTAGTAGAGCTGTGTCTCAAGTGGTAGAACACTAGCCTTAATCTGAAGCGCTGAGGGACAGCACCCAGGTGGAGTTCAAGCCCCACAACTGACAAAAAGAAAAAAAAAGAAAAAAATGTGTATACAGCATTTAGAGAAATACCAAATGCATTATAGGCAGTCAGTAGTGGTATATCATTATTGAGATTTTTTCCCCCAGTACTAGGACTTGAACTCAGGGCTTTTTGCTCTTGCTTAGCTTTTTTTTCTTTTTCCTTTTGCACAAGGCACTGTTCTAGTTAACCATAGTTCCGGTTCCAGATTTTTGCTGTATAATTGGAGATAAGAGTCTCTTGGATTTGTCTACCTGGCTTTGAATCTCAGATCTTAGCCTCCTAAGTAGCTAGGGTTACAGGCATGAGCCATTAGTGCCCAGCTTAAGATTTTAAACAATCTACTTTCATTTATTTCCTTTGAATGGAATTTTTACATTTTCTTTGTGAACTTTAGATTGTCCTTTGTATAAGCAGAAGGAATATGAAATTGTGTCCTTTTTGTTAGTCATTTATCTTCTAAAGAGAATTTATCTTCTAAAGAGAAATACCTCATAACTGCTATCCTGCTAGCAATCATCATTTAGTATCCCCTTTTTGTTTCCTTTCCCCATAGAAGTCTGATGGCAGCATCAGTGATGTTCTTTGTGAAGATGATGGTAGGGTCCCATCAAAAAAATTAAACCAGTCAAAAGCTCTTGGTAGATCTTCTAAGGCTCTAGAACCAAATGATCAGAAGCTGAAGAGAGCATCAGTGGAAGAAAACAGGTAAGCCTCTGTATCAAAGCTAAGGAACATGATTTTCACAAGATCTCCTCAAAGTCAAATGACCTATGTTTGCTCAACACTATCAGAGTAATTAGATTACAGTAACTTAGTAAATCATTGCAATCCTTAAAAAGTGTAAGAACATGAAAAGATGGTGACTTAAAGCTGGGTGCTGGTGGATCACACTTGTAATCCTAGCTACTCAGGAGACTGAGATCCGAGGATCATGGTTCAAAGCCAACTTGGGCAGGAAAGTCCATGAGATTTTTATTTTTATTTATTTATTTATTTATTTATTTATTTTTGTCGGTCGTGGGACTTGAACTGGGCGCTGTCCCTCAGCTCTTCAGCTCAAGGCAAGCGCTCTACCACTTGAGCTACAGCGCCACTTCTGGTTTTCTGGTGGTTTTATTGGAGATAGGAGTCTCACGGTCTCTCCTGCCCGGGCTGGCTTTGAACCGCGATCCTCAGATCTCAGCCTCCTGAGTAGCTAGGATTACAGGCGTGAGCCACCAGCGCCCGGTTGAGATTTTTATTTTTTTATTTTATATTTTTGGTTCCAGTCGTGGGGCCTGAACTCTGGGCCTGGGTGCTGTCCCTCAGCTCTTCAGCTCAAGGCTACCACTCTACCACTTAAGCCACAGCGCCACTTCCGCCTGTTTTTTTCTTTTTGCTTACAGGGCCTCATGCATGCAAGGCAAGCGCTCTACCACTGAGCCACCTTCCCAGCCCAGTCCATGAGATTTTTATCTCCAGTTAACCACCAGAAAACTGGAAGTAGCACTGTGGCTTAAGTGGTAGAGCACTTGCTTTGAGCTGAAGAGCTCAGGGACAGCACCCAGGCCCAGAGTTCCAGCCCCATGACCAACAACAACAACAACAAAAAGATGGTGACTTAAAATGGTTAAGGAAGGCCAAGTATTGTAGCACGTGTCTATAATCACACTTCCTACTCTGGAGACAGAGGCAGGATCAAAATTTCAAGGCTAGCTTGGAGAAAGTTAAGAAAATCAATCTCAAAAACAAAACAAAAGCACTGGGGGGTTTAGTTGAAGTGGTAGAGTGGTTGCCTCGCATAACATGAGCTCCTGGATTCACTATCTGTTATCACTCAAAAACAATAATTTCAGTGAGACAGCACAGTACATACTTATATGTGAATGTAATCATACCTATGTAGAAAATGCCACTAAGGAAAGCAAATGACACAATAGTTATCAAAGAGTAGTTGGTAGCTGAAATAAACTATGTCTTTTCTAGGAAAATTACTTCTATAACACCAGTTTCTATACTTGGATGGATATAAATCTTTAGATTAAAATAATTTGTTTACATTTTTTTTAGATTTCTTTCATTGTAGATTAGGACCAAAATTCTGATAATTAGAGCCATTTTCACTTGCTGCCCTACTGCCTTTCTCCTCTTTTCTTTCAAACTATAAAATATTTCATGTTGGGCCTCTAATTCCTTGCTTGTCTGTGTGAACTCCTTGCAGAAATTTGGTTGAACAGATGACCTCAGAAATTCCAGAAGATGCCCCAGTGATGACATTAAGTGTGGCTAGACTGGCCCTTCTAGGTAGAACACATTCAGTCAGAATCATCATTGAAACAATGGGAGTCCCTCCAGATAGTCCTCAGATGACCCCTGGCAAAAAACCCTTTGCTGGGAGATCAGCTAAGCTGATAACAGCAAAAAAGTGGTATGTTTCTAACAGGAAAAAGGTAAATTTGAAGTTTTGGGAAAGTGCGGCTAATAATAATTTCAGTTGTGTAATTGAATAATTGTGTAATTGTGAAATGGTATAATTTGTCATGTGTGTTGGTGTGCATCACTCAATCAATATAAGTAAATTCAGTCTCCTCTAGATTCCAAGAACTATGCCAGGTAAGTAAGGGAAAAAAGAATATTAAAATGCAAACTCTGGTCTGGACACCAGTGGCTCCCGCCTGTAATCCTAGCTACTCAGGAGGCTGAGATCTGACGATCATGGTTCAAGGCCAGCCCGGGAAAGAATGTCCTTGAGATGCTTTCCTCGAATAAACCACCTGAAAACCAGAAGTGGTGCTATGGCTCAAGTGGTAGAGTGCTCCCCTTGAGCTGAAGAGCTCAGCGCCCACGCCCAGAGTTCCAGCCCACCCAAAAAAAAAAAAAAAAAATGCAAACTGATGGTATATAACAAGGCAAACATTTAAATGGCTATCTATACCATAGATTTTAGAGTCAAAAATGGATGTTTTATATATTTTTATTTTTTTGTCAGGTCATGGGGCCTGAACTTTGGGCCTGGGTGCTGTCCCTCAGCTCTTCAGCTCAAGGCTAGCGCTCTACCACTTGAGCTGAGGAATCAAACCCAGGTCCTCATGTATGCAAGGCAAGCACTCTACCATTGAGCCACCTTCCCAGCCCTACTAATTTGCTTTTTAATCACATTGTTTCTTTTATTATTAAGTAGTTGTACAAAGAGGTTACAATTTCAGAAGTCAGGTTAGAAGTGTAATGCCTCTTGGTCAATGTCACTCCTTCCATCTTATCTCCTATTTTTCCCTTCCCATCCTACATAGTTATATAGTTCAATTTTTACATAATATGCATTGAACATAATGACTATATTTTCTTATCCTTCCTCCTCCTTCCATTCCTGTGATCCTCCTTTTTCATCCTATCTTCCCTCTCCCCCCACCCCAACCAAACATGTTTCTATTTTCTGTGGTATCCATTTTGATAACATTGTTTCTTTGTCATTTTTTCTTTTTTTCAGCACTTTCTTTGTGGAGTATCACTTTCCTGTGGGCTTTTCCAAAAGTAAACTTGGAAAGACAGCTTTGATAACTGAAGTTGTTCGACTTGCCTCCAGTAAAATTACAGATGGAAGTAAGAAACAAACTGGTTTTTCTGCTCCTTACTTTGACTTTGGATTTGAGCCCCTCATTACTCATCAGACTTTTCAAGTACCTGAATCTAATCTAAGTCTAATCCTTTTCATTTATAAGTGAGGAAACAGGCCAGTGATTTTGCGACTACCTTGATGTAAGTAAGGCAGCAGGGCAGTAGCACAGCTGAGAATAGAACTCAGAGCATCTCTTAGACCATATTCATTCATTCTCCATTTTTGGGCTGGGAAGGTGGCTCAGGGGTAGAGCGTTTGCCTTGCATGCATGAGGCCCTGGGTTCCATTCCTCAGCACCACATAAGCAAAAAGAAAAAAGCTGGAAGTGGCGCTGTGACTTAAGTGGTAGAGCGCTAGCCTTGAGCTGAAGAGCTGAAGGACAGCGCCCAGGCCCAGAGTTCAGGCTCCACGACCGGACCCAAAAAAAAAACCAAAAACCAAATATCTCCATTTTTCTTTATCAAGATATATATCCTATAGTTCACTCATTTGATATTTACAGTTCAATGTTAGGAGAATATTTTTATCTCTAAAAAAAGCTCCATATTTAATTACATTTCCTTCCCCTATGCAGCCACTAATTTCTCTATTTCTAATCAATTTGTCCATTCTGGATCTCTCATATAAATTGAATCATGTAACATGATTGTTGTGATTTCTTTGGTTTGCCCCATAGTATTTTAAATTTTGTCTATGCCATGGTTTATATCAGTACTTTATTCTTTTTATATTTTAACAATACTCCGTATTTATCCATTCATCAGTTGAATAGACATTTGGGTTGTTTCCACTTTGGAGCAGTTTTGCCATAATGCTACTATGAAATTTGCTCAGGCCCTGAGTTCTTTTGCTCAAGGCTAGTGTTCTAACACTTTGAGTCACAGCTCCACTTCCCTTTTTTTTTGTTTTGTTTTGTTTTTTGTCGGTCTTGGGGCTTGAACTCTGGGCTTGAGTGCTGTCCTTGCGCTCTTCAGCTCAAGGCAAGCACTCTATCACTTGAGCCAAAGTGCCAGAGGGTTTTCTAATGGTTTATTGGAGATAAGAGTCTCACAGACTTTCCTGCCCAAGTTGGCTTTGAAGCATGATCCTCAGATCTCAGCCTTCTGAGTAGCCAGGATTACAGGCGTGAGCCACCAGTGAGCCACCAGTGCCCGGCTCACTTCTAGTTTTTGAGTGGTTAATTGAAGATAAATGTCTCATAGAGGCTTTTCTGCCTGGGCTGGTTTGAATCGTGATCCTCGGATCTCAGCCTTCTCAGTTGCTAGGATTATAGGGATAAGTCACGGTTGCCCAGCTTGAGCTTTTTCATTTTTTTTTTATGACTATAAACTATTCTATTGTGACAGTAGACCAGAATTTTCAGCCCTCTATTGGTTAGTATTTAAGTTGTTTCAATCTTTGGGTATTACAAATTAATAAATCTTGCACAGGGGTATTTTCTCATTTGTTATATCTTACTCAAATATGAGATATAAACAATTATCCTGAAATACATAACTTGGTTAAATATTGTGGCTTATGCTTATAATCCTACTCAGTAGGTAGAGATGAAAAGATTGTGGCAAAAAGTTAGTTAGATTTCATCTCAACCAATAAAAGCTGAGTGTGGTGGAGTATGCTTTTCATCCTACCTATTTAGAAAGCATAAATAGGAAGCACTTAGTGCAGACTAACTTTAGACCCTGTTCAAAAAGTAATACAAAATGGACTGGAGGCATGGCTCAAGTGGTCAGCCATCTCAAGGTCCTAATATCTCCTTTCCCTAAAAATACCATCTAAAGTAATATACCATTTTACTCAGCTATATTAGTTCAGTCTCTCCCCATCAGCTTCAGAAAGGGACTATTCAAGATTTGTCTTAATGGAAGGCATTTACTTCCTGATTATATGCTTACAACAGCATCAAAAGCTGTCTGGATGTTTGTCCAGAGCATTCATGTTAGCTGAAAGTAAGCATATTAGAGGAATTTCTAAAATAATTTTTTTTGGGGGTCTGGTCATGGGGCCTAAACTCTGGGCCTGGGCGCTGTCCCTCAGCTCTTCAGCTCAAGGCTAGTGCTCTACCACTTGAGCCA
>NW_012267238.1:3671516-3674714 GCF_000151885.1 Dipodomys ordii | reverse complement strand
AAAAAAAAAACAACTCCAGGAAATGGAAACATGAGGCAGTTGTTAAAAGTAAGTAAATAAAATTATTGTAAGGGGCTGGGAAGGTGGCTTAGTGGTAGAGTGCTTGCCTTGCATTCATGAGGCCCTGGGTTCAATTCCTCTGTACCACATAAGCAGAAAAAACCATAAGTGGTGCTGTGCTCAAGTGGTAGAGCGCTAGCCTTGAGCTGAAGAGCTGAGGGACAGCACCCTGGTCCAGAGTTCAGGCCCACAACCGACCAAAAAAAAAAAAAAAATTAGTGTAAGAATCAGAATTGTAATGGAAGAATGACTCTTCATGTGGTACCAAGTGTGAAAGCCCTCAAACACCTGTGCTACTGAAAACATTAAAAAAAAAAAAAAGAATAAATTGTATGAGCAATACAGTAGTAGTACAAAAATATACTTTAATAGCACCAGATAGAAACAGAATTGTTTGTACATAAGTGATTTTTATAGTGTTCCAAGTGTTGTTTTTGTTTTCTGTTTTTTCCATTTCTTACCTTAGTTTATCTTCTAACACACCAGTGAAGTGTGGCATTATCTCTTTTCTTTCCTTGGTACAGCAACCAGAGAAACTGATTTAATGGATATTGGCTTCCTGAACCCAAGCACTGTGTTCATAAGAAGTTTCAGCAAAACCCACATCTTGCACAAGGGTATTAGTAGAAGTACACAGAGTCAAGATTTAAGATAGCCAGAAATGAACAGAGAACAATAGGTCAAAATGAGCAATTTGAAATGAACACCATTGATACCAGATTTTCGATGTCACTGGGCTATCTGAAACTTCTTTCTATCCATTTTAAGGGCCTCAGACGTAAATGAACAGGAAGATCATTTTGTAGATAATAAGTTATTGCTTAAATTTTCATCCTTAACTAATAAAACTGAAGCTTGACTTGTCTTTGAGTTTAATCACAAATTCCTTTTATTTCCTAATTAATGCCTTCTGTCATTGAAAACAAACCCAGATAACACTATGACTTCAGTCCATTTATACTTGGAATTTCAGCAGAAATGCTTTCCTTTCCATCAAAGAGACAGATTCTCTAACATTGCTAACATCAATGCCTAGTATTGACTGAGCATAAGGGTTTTTTTTTTTTTTTTTTGTTAGTCCTGGGGCTTGAATTCAGAGCCTGGGTCACTAACCTTTTTTGCTCAAGGCTACTGCTCTACCACTTGAGTCACAGCTCTATTTTCTGCTTTCTGCTGGTTTAATTGGAGATAAAGAATTTCAGGGACTTTCCTGCCTGGACTGGCTTCGAACCTTCATCTTCATCTCCAGCCTCCTGAATAGCTAGGATGATAGATGTGAGCCACTGGAGTCCAGCAATAAACTCATTTTTTATCAGTTCTGTTGTCACATGTCGTCCTACCTTAAATGTAGTACACTATCTGGTTACATCTTCTTCCATACCCCCTTCTCATAAGGTAGGTATTTCTCATAGCAAGCGTGACAGCATAGTATTGCTTCTCGTCTGCTACTATACCCTGGGTTTTCCTTTGTCTCTGCTCCTGTAGTACTACAACCCTAATACTTTCTGTGAAATCTCATTACCTAGATTCCTGAAAGACAGTTTAGATTTGTAAAGGAAGTAGTGTAAAGGCATGAATTAATGACAGCTCTGCTGGATTCTGTAACATGAACCTGTGTAAGTATAAAAATTACATAATTTGGGCTGGGAAGGTGGCTCAGTGGTAGAACGCTTGCCTTGCTTCTCTTTACAGTGGTGAAATTCCAGCAGCGATTTGTGTTTCCAGTGCAGTTCAATGGCCCAATGATAGAGCACTGGTGGAATTCTAAACTCACCTTCCAAATCTATGCAAAGAAGCCTCCACAGAAAAAGGTACTTCAGTGATTTTGATCTCACAATTCACCTCAAAACCTCTCAGTTCAGAGATTTGGAGCAGCCTTAAAATTTTGTTCCTACCTAAAGTAGACATTTCTCTAAGTTCTAACAGTACTTAGGCTAATAACTGTTATACTTATTAATTATTATTATTGTCAACTTCTGCTGTTTATTCTAGGTCAGATATTAGGCTAAAGGCTTTATAAACACACTACCAAATTTAATCATAGCAATTCTGTGAATAAAGTATACTATTATACTTATTTTTTAGATGAAGAAAAAAATTTAGTGAACGTAAATAACATGTATGATTACCCAGTCTAATAAAAAGCAGAGTTAGAACTCCAGCCAGTCTTCTGTCTTTAGATCCCAAGTTCTCAGTCTCTTAACTCTGCCCCCTATTGTAAAGAGATGACTGTATTGATATAGGCTATATTAGCCTTTGTTTGATATTCTACTTCCTATTAGTAATGGAATGCCCAAAGTATGAATTCATGGCCAAAATAATGTAATTGTAATGTAGCAGTTTATAAAAAAACAAGTTTAGAAACTCTGTGTTCAACTAGAGCAACCTAAATCAACAAACTATGACATGAGCAATATTTACTTCCTTCAGTGAATGAGTATCCTTTACAGTGATTTTCCCTATCTTTGGAATGGATAACACAAAGAATGCACTTATTTTCTTTTGGTCTTTTTCATAGACTATAATAATACAAGCTCTTTTGGGGAAAATAGAAAAATAGAACTAGGAGGAAGAAATCATATAATTCCTCAATCTTCAGACAACTTCAAGATAACCTCTTAATATTTTAGTATGTTCACCAAATAACTTCTGTACCTAATTAATTACTTTTTTTTTCTAGTACTAGGGCTTAAAGTCAGAGCCTCATACTCTCATTTATATTTCTTGCTCTAGGATTAGTGTTCTACCATTTGAGCCATACCTCTATCTCAGTATTTTGATGGTTAATTGGAGATAGAGTCTCACAGAGTTTTCTGCCTGGACTACCTTTGAACCTCAATCTTCCAGGTTTCAGCCTTTTTAGTAGCTAGGATTATAGAAGTTAGCCTCTGATAACCCTCTCTTAATGACCTTTTTGTAAGTATAAAAATTACATAATTTGGGCTGGGAAGGTGGCTCAGTGGTAGAACGCTTGCCTTGCATGCATGAGCCCCTGGTTTTGATTCCTCAGCACCAAATAAGCAAAAAGAAAAAAGCCATAAGTGGCGCTGTGGCTCAAGTGGTAGAGTGCTAGCCTTGAGCTGAAGAGCTGAGGGACAGCGCCCAGGCCCAGAGTTCAGGCCCCACAACTGGACCCAA
>NW_012267238.1:3655186-3671076 GCF_000151885.1 Dipodomys ordii | reverse complement strand
CACTGAACCACCTTCCCAGCCCCCTTATCCTATGTTTTTATTTACTATTATCTTGAAAATATTTTCTTTTTCTTCAGAAATATGTAGTTGGGCAGATGTAGTGGCTCATGCCTATAATCCCAGCATTTGAGCGATTCAAAATCAACCTATGCTACATAGTAAGGCCCTGACTTTAAAAAAAATTATATATATATATTTATGCTGTTTCCAAAGGAATTTTATAATTGAAGGCTTACTATGAATATGATGTAATATACTACTTTTATCAAATATAGCATATTATTAAAAACATTTCATAGGTTTCATTTTGATGATCCATATCATTATGTAGCTATACTATAATTAGCTTTAATAATTCTTAATTATTGAACACATGATTGCTTCTAATTGTTAAGTATTTTTAACATATACATATTTGTGCCTAAGCTTTTTATGTATTACTTCCTTATTATAAATTCCCAGAAGTGGAAGTACTAAACTGTGAATACTAAGTACTAAGTATGAATACTTTAAAGGCTTTTTTATTGTTGCTTTTTGTTATTTTTGGTCAGTCATGAGGCTTGAACTTAGGGCCTGGGCGCTGTCCCTGAGCTCTTTTCGCACAAAGCTAGCACTCTACCACCTTGAAGCACAGTACCACTTCCAGTTTTGTGGTGATTAATTGGAAATAAGATTCTGACAGACTTTTCTGCTCAGGCTGTCTTTGAACCATGATCCTCAGATCTCAACCTCCTATGTAACTCAGATTACAGGCATGAGCCACCAGTGCCCAGTGTAAGGTTTTTATATTAACTGCCAAATTTGTTGTCCAAAAGTGTATTAGTATATTGTCAGTTTATATTCCCAACACTCTTCATATTACAGCCTTCTTTTTTTTTTTTTTTTTTGCCAGTCCTGGGCTTGATCTCAGGGACTGGGCACTATCCTTGAGTTTCTTTTGTTCAAGGCTAGCACTCTACCACTTGAGCCACTTCTGGCTTTTTCTATTTATGTGGTATTGAGGAATTGAACCCAGGACTTCATTGCATGCTAGGCAATCACTAAGCCACATTCCTGGCCTATATAACAGCCTTTTGTTTCTTCATATTCTTGGCCATATTAGGTATATTAGGTTCTGTAATTTTCCTAGTTTTAATGGTAAAGATTTTTATCATCCAAATTTCTTTTTTCTCTGTTTATTTTATTTTTTTTGTCAGTCGTGGGGCCTGAACTCTGGGCATGGACATGTCCCTCAGCTCTTCAGCTTTACCACTTGAGCCACAGTGCCACTTCAGGCTTTTTCTGTTTATGTGGTTCTGAGAAATCAAACCCATGCATGCCTCATGCATTTAAGGCAAGCACTCTACCACTTAGCCACTTTCCAGCCCTTATTTTTTATTAAATTATTTTTAAAGGATTTTTATTGTTGTTTTTTGTTATTTTTGGTTGGTCATGGGGTTTGAACTCAGGGTCTGGGTTCTGTCCCTGAGCTCTTTTGCTCAAGGCTAGTGCTCTATCATTTTGAGCCACAGCACCACTTCTGGTTTTCTGGTGGTTAATTGGAGCTGAGTCTCACAGACATTCCTGCCCTGCTGACTTTGAACCACAATCCTCAGATCGCTTCCTGAGTAGTCAAATTACAAGTGTGAGCCACCAGTGCCCAGCTTTCCTTTTTCATTTTTAGTAGTGAGAATGAACAATTTTGAGTAAAGAATTAACTCTTGGTGGGCATACTAGCAGGCATCTATAATCCTATCCACTTAGGAGGTAGATATTGGGAGGATTGTGGATTTAGGACAAGGTGGGCAATAAAAATTCACAAGACCCTATCTCAACCAACTGCTTTGAGAAGCATAAATGAGAAGACCATACTTCAAGTCAGTCAAAGTATAGTGAGAAACAATATTTTAAAAATAAAGTAAATATAATTGTGGGTATGGCTTATAAAGTACCTGCCTAGCAGGCTTAAAACCTTAAGTTGAAAACCCAGTTAAGGGGCTGGGAAGGTGGCTCAGTGGTAGAGCCCTTGCCTTGCATGCCTGAGGCCCTGGGTTCGATTCCTCAGCACCACATAAGCAAAAAGAAAAAAGCCAGAAGTGGTGCTGTGGCTCAAGTGGTAGAGCACTAGCCTTGAACTGAAGAGCTCAGGGACAGTGCCCAGGCCCAGAGTTCAGGCCCCACGACTGGACCCAAAAAAAAACAAACAAAAAGAAAACCTAGTTAACTCTTAATAGAAAATGATCTTCCAACCTTTTTGTGACTTATGAAATTCTCTTACCTTCCAGAGAAAAGTAGTAGAATCAGAAGAGGGACCAAAATGTGACAGAATATGGAATCATATAGTCATAAAAATTAAATTTTGTGCCTAAGGTGCCAGTGGCTCACACCTATAATCCTAGCAATTCATGAGGCTGAAATGTGAGGATTGTTGTTCAAAGCTAGCCCGGTCAGGAAAGCCCAGGATATTATCTCCAATTAACTACCAAAAACCAGAAGTGGAGCTGTGGCTCAAGTGGTAGAGCACTATTAGTCTTGAGCCAAAAAGCTCGGGGACAGCACCCAGGCCCTGAAGTCAAGCCCCAGGCCAGCACACACACACACACACACACACACACACACACACACACACACACAAATAAACTTTGTATTTCATAAAGCATGGCTTCTTTTATCAGCAATCATGGGGTGTCACCTCAATTAAAATTTCCTCTGCTTCTACTTGAACCTAAGCTGCTGCTTTCCTTCTGCAGCCAGAACTCGTGGGAGCTGCATCACTTATTTTGAGAGCTGTCATTCAGTCAAAGCTGCTATCCTTCAGTGACCAACTTCCAGTGCAACAGGAAAATGGCCAGGTTCTACTTGGCCCCCTGAAGGTATGTGGTAAATATTCAGGAAATCAGAAGTATTTTCTGAGCAAGTATTATTAGTTTGCACTGGAATATCACAGTGAACAAGAAAAGCATGGGGCCTCTATTGAAATAGAACAGCAGAAGTGCTTTGGAGGAAGTAATATGACAGTGGGTACCTAAGAGTAAGTAGGAGATGGTTTCTCCAAGGAAGTGGCATTTAAGGCAAGATTTGAGTAAAGACAAAGTAAAAAAGCCCTAAAGTGAGAATGGGCTTTGCATGTCAAGGGATAGAATGTTACCACATTGTAGACAAGTGGTAGAAAGTAGGGTTTATACAGGCAGGAGGAGCCCTATTATTCAAAGCTTCATAGATCAAACGAAAGGGTTTAGATTTTAGCCTAAGAGCCAAGGAAGGACTCTGAAGCATGAGAGTGACGTCCAAAAAGAGATGATTGATAATGGCTTGGACTAGACTTGTGGAAGTAAACAAGGAAAAAAGTAACTGTGTACCTGATAGAGTAAATTCTAATGTATAAGTCATTGGAAAAAAAGGTTGGGGGTCTTCCTTGTGTTTAACAGCATCCTAGGTGGCAGAATTTGAATGTATAGCTTCAGAATAGCTTTTCTTTGTGTCCTTAGTGAGCCTTTAAAATCTTCACAGTTATGTTTAACACCTCCCCCTGACTTAGTCACCCAAGGGATGAGATGCAGGACTCACCATATGACCTCCGCTTTTGCCTTCTTTACTAATAGCCTTGTCAAACTATGTAATGAACCACTAGGGTACACCATCTTGATTCAAGTCTACATGTTTTTTATTTTTATTTTCATGTTTCTGCTTCTTCCTGAAAGTCTCCTCTCTTGTTCCTGCTCTTTCTAGTAAATGCCACTTACCTTTTAAAGACTCACTCTAATATTGGAAGAAAAAAAACACCACCTTACTCTTTTTTTTTTTTTAGTCAGTTGTGGGGCCTGAACTCTGGGCCTGGGCGCTGTCCCTCAGCTCTTCAGCTCAAGACTAGTGCTATGCCACTTGAGCCACAGTGCCACTTCTAGCTTTTTCTGCTTATGTGATGCTGAGGAATCAAACCCAGAGCCTCATGCCTGCAAGGCAAGCACTCTACCACTGAGCCACCTTCCCAACCCCCTTACTCTTATTTTATTCAAGGTTTTTTTGCTTGCTTTTTGTTCCTTCTAGACTTCAAGGTTTCAAATCTGAACAGCGTAATAAATATGATTGATAGACTATAAATTGTTGCTGTCTTATCTCTGTTGAAAGAAGTACTAAAATAGATTGATTGCTGATTGTATTTGATAGAAGAAAACAACTTTAGAGTGTAACACCTAAAGCTTTCAAATAAAAGGAACAGTAACTCTTTTTTATCCCTCATAATTCATTCTTCTAACAGCTAGTGACCACTTCTATCCTAAAAAATTGATTTTGCCTCCTTTTTCTTTTTTGCTTGAATTTTTTGTTGTTATCGTTGTTGTTTTGTTTTAGTGCCAGTCCTGGGGCTCGAACTCAGGGACAGCGTACTGTTTTTGCCCAAGATTAAAGCTCTACACTTGAGCCACAGTTCTACTTCTGACTTTTTTTTGTTTGGTTGGGTTTTTTTTTTGCTGGTTAAGGAGAGATAAGCATCTCACAGATTTTCCTGCCCAGGCTGGCTTTGAACCATGATCTACAGATCTCAGCCTCTCGAGTAGCTAGGATTATACACATGAGCCACTGGTAATCAGCTCTGTTTTACTTTTTAACAATTTTAACTTTTATTTTGAATTAACTTCAAACTTAGGAGAAATGTAGTATAAAGGTCTTCACATAGCCTTGCCCATTCTTAGCTTTTGTCACATTTACTTTATAATTATTTCTCCTTTTCCTTCTCTATTTGTTCCCTCCATACTATATTTATACACTTACTATATGTATACATATGCCATATGATGCACACATTTTTTCTAAACTATTTGAGAATTTTTGTCCATTTCCTCCTAAAAGTTTTAGCTTGTATTTCATGTATTTCCTAAGAACAAGAACATAACATTCATATTCATTGTAAGTGTAATTTAAGATTGATAATATATTCCATCTATAACCCATACTCACATTTCACCACCTATGCCAGTATTTTCCTCCTTAGCACTTTATTTTTAAGTCCCGGATTATTAATGTTTATCATTTCTTTCTAATCTTCTTTAGTCTGTAACTGTTTTGCATCCCTTCTCTATTATTTGATTACATTAATGTTTTATAAAAGTAAAGCAGTTTTGAAGAATGTCCTATTACTGGTTTACATGAGGCACATATTACTATAATTGTATGATAGTGATTTCTAGCTCCACTATTTTATCTGGTTTGCATTTTGGCTTTCCTTTTTTTTTTTTTTTTGATTGGTCGTGGGGCCTGAACTACGGGCCTGGGTGCTGTCTCTCAGCTCTTCAACTCAAGGCTAGCACTCTACCATTTGAGCCACAGCACCACTTCTGGCTTTTTCTGCTATGTGGTACTGAGGAATTGAACCCAGGGCCTCATGCATGCAAGGCAAGCACTCTACCACTGAGCCACCTTCCCAGCCCAGAATAAATATTTCTATATACTTCTCCCATGTTAATTTTATGTTAACATGAACTCACAGTTTCTTACATTATTCAATAGTTTGAAACTCCATTACTCTTATTGCTCCATTACTCAGATTGTTCTATATTTAGTCATTGGGAGCCTCCAACTGGATTCTGTATCCTTTAAACATGTATGTCTTCATCCTTTTCCGAACATGTCCTTACTCCAGATTCACATTATTGATCATCAGTCTCAGTTTCCTTAGACTGATAAGTTGATGTATATGCAGTCTGTTGTTCTTCCTCTTAAGTTGGTTCATTTCCTAATAACCTTATACTTCCAGTTCCAAAATTCTGATTCCACTTCTACGGAATGTTCTTGTTGTTTTATAGGTAACCATGGAGCTTGTTATAGATAACAAGGATTTTGCTGATGTCAATACTGAGCTAACTAGCAGCACCCAACAAGCTCCACTTTCTGTTGTTACAAGTCCAAATAAGATATTACTAGAAACCAGCCAAGATAATACTTGTACCACAGATCTACAGAACACAAATCAAGTTCATGAGGAAACTGCAAAGAAAGCACAGAGACTGATACTTTCCAATGCAAAGCCACCTAGCCCTGTAGCAACAAATTCTTCAGCCTTCATGTCTGTGCCAGCCTCCCATAATTTAGTAAATCAGGCAAATGGGTCAGCCAAAGAAAATGCTTTGCTCTTGTATGTGCTGTTGATGGTGCCAGATGGGAAAGATTTTATTACTGGAGAATCTGAGAAACAACCACCATGCAATGTTTATTTAACTTGTAAACTCTTCAGCACAGAGGAAGTCACCAGATCTGTCATTGCCTGGGGTACAACACAACCAGTCTTTAACTTCTCTCAGGTAACTGTATATGGGGGTGTCAGCCAAATGTTCCCCAAATCCAAGTGCCATCTTAAAAGGAATCTAGAATGTTCATATTGGAAGAGAACTTTGTAATTATCTGGTGTGCGCTACTGAATTGAAAGAGAAAAAGACATTAACAACATTTAAAAACTTTTTATCAGTTTTTTAATGTAATATTTCTTTTTTACTGTAAAGGTGATATACAGAGGGGTTACAGTTACATAAGTCAGGTATTAAGCACATTTTCTTTTGAACAAGTGTGACCCTCTCCCTCATTTTCTCCTAGTTTTTTCCCTTCGTCTCCCTCCCCCTCAAGTTGTATAGTTCATTTCCAACCACTTTAAAACTTTGTCTCTCTTTTTGTTTCTCAATTCATTGATTTCTCACTGTTTATTTAATATATTCGACTTTCCCCTAACCTTCCTTTATCTCCAGTCTTTCCTTATATTTTTATTGATATGTTTTTACTAGCTGTTATTCCTCATTTAATTCAATGATTTGGAATTTGTCAAGACCCACAACCAACCAAAAAAAAAAAAGATGCTGGCATGATTTGGAATTTTTCTGCTGGTGTTTAAATTTATGTTGGTGGGTTTTTTGTTTGTTTTTTAGTTTTTGACCAAGAGAAAACCAGGATAAGGGTGGAGACCTAGCTTTTCTCCCTTGTTCTTGGCATTTCATTAATCTTGCATGTGTTCTTCAAATCAAACATACTTTCCATCGAAAGACATGGACATCACTTCATAATTTCTGTTCCTACACTTCCAGATTGGTTTTTTTGTTTGGGGAGATGGTTTTGTTTTGTTTTATTGTTTTGTTGTTGTTTTGTGGGTTGTTTTTGTTTCTGTTTTCAGTACTGAGGATTAAACCCAGGATTATTTTGCTTGCTGGGCAGGTATTTTATCACTTGAGCTATCCCCTACTCTCAGCCAGCTTTTGCTTTGGTTATTTTGGCAATAAAGCCTTGTGTTTATTCCCTGCCTGGCCCAAAATGCTGTTCTCCTAATTACGGTTCCTATATAGCTGGGATGACAGCCACAAACCACCACTTCTAACTTTGGGTTGAGAAAGGGTTTCATGAACATTTTGTCCAAGCTGATCTTGAATTAAGATCCTCCTTGGACTGGGAAGGTGGCTCAGTGTAGAGCGCTTGCCTTGCATGCATGAGGCCCTGGGTTCAATTCCTTAGCACCACATAAGCAGAAAAAAAAAGCCAGAAGTGGCACTGTGGCTCAGGTGGTAGAGCACTAGCCTTGAGCTGAAGAGCTGAGGGACAGCGCCCAGGCCCAGAGTTCAGGCCCCATGACCACACCAAAAACAAAAAAAAGATCCTCCTGATCTCTTACCTCCTGAGTAGACATGAGCCCATATAGACCAAGTCAGCTTTCACTTTTTGTGAAGTTCACTTCCAAGCCTATATCTCTACAGAAGCCAGACATTTCCTTGTAGTTACATGTATCAGTATCTGACTGCTTGCTGGACATCACCACCTGAGTATCTCGCACTTTGTACTTACATGTATATTTCTGGCATGCATCCCTTTAACTCCATTGTCACTGCTTCCATGTAGGCCTCACCATCATTCCAAATAGACCTTCAGATTGGTCTACTATTTCTGACCTCTTATGTATCCGTTTTTTCCTTTGTGTATCAACAAGAGAAATCTTTGTGAAACAGTAACCTGAACATTTTGCTTCCCTATATAAAACCTTCCAGTGCTTCTTTAAAGTCTTTAAGATAGAATGCAAAGCCTTAGCTTGGCTTCTAAGAAGCTTTAAGAACTGACTGAATACATTTCTCCAGTCTCGATGCCTGTCATTCTTCCCTTCACACTACATAGTCTAGCTGTGCTCAGCTATGCAGTATTTCCTGAATATTCTCTTCTCTCTTGTCTTCACATATGCTTTTCTTTCTGTATTGGATTTCCTTCTCAGCCAGTACAACACCAGTGAAGCATAGCATTTAGTTCTAGTTAGTTCCTGCTCTGCCTTAAGAGTTGAGGGGCTTTCTTTGTTGTTTTTTTGTTTTGTTTTGTTTTTTCTCATCCACAGTCTTTGAAACCTCCAATTTGAAGATTAGTTTGAATTTTACTCTTTTGGTTTTAAGGATCAGACATGTACGTAGATCACCTTCTGTAATTAGTTTCTTAAGATGATAGTTCTGGTCTGATTCTTTATCTTGAGTGTCTTTTTCATGACAGTGCGGGGGCAAGTGGAAGGAGGTGTTTGGTTTGATTTTGGTGCTTGGAACTAAACCCACAGCTTTGCATGGGAAAGTACACACTCTACCACATCATGCCTTATACTTCTGGTTTCATTATTTTGTTTTTCATATTTTCTGTCAATTTCATCATTGCAGCTTGACTCCCACCTTCTACTATATTGTAGTTGTTGCTACAGCTGGGTACCTTCAAATTTGTAGTCCCTTGATCCTACTATTATTTTGATGGAGCTTCTCTTGTCTCTACATCTTGTTTCTTTGTGATGTCTACCAGCTGGTCAATTTTGAAATTATTTCATATTGAAAAACAAATGAACAGATGGCTTTGCTTTTTGCTATGACAGCTATTGGGCAGAGGTTTTGCATTGTGCCATCACATTAAATACTATCTAGCTTTGGATTAGTAGCCTTTGCTAAAGTGTACAATGCTTTTCAAGTCAAGAGCTATCTTTGCTCAAAAACATCATTCTTGCTGGGTGACAGTGTTAATGATAGCTACTTTGGAGGTAGAGATCAGGGGGATCACAATTCAAGGGCTAGCCCAAGCAAAGAGGTTTGCAAGATCCTTGTCTTAGCAGAAAAAGCTGGTCATGATAGTACATACTTGTCATCTCAGCTCGATATGGATAGGATTACAGTCCAGTCTTGCCCAGGCAAAAAATGAGACCCTATCTCGAAAATAACAGGTCAAAAATGGGAAAGAGGTTTGGCTTAAGCACTAGAATTCCTGTGTAGCAATCATGAAATCCTGAGTTCAAACCCCAGCACCACCAAAAAAATAAATCTTTCAGCACTGTTTAGAAATGAGTAATTTGAAACTAGAGAAGAGTAAGGGAAAGGGTGACATTGTCCAAAAAGACATGTACTCACCTGACTTACATAATTGTAACACCTCTGTACATCACCTTTATAATAACAATTAAAAATTAAAATTAAAAAGTAGAAATGAGTATTTTGCCTTAGAGTTGGGTAGGCTTGTTTAGCATGACTGATAACCTTTTCTGTGCCCCATGAGCCATGTCATCAGAAATTTCAAATTGTCATTTATATGTTAGTCTGTAATAGCAAACTGCCAGCTCTATTAAGGCTGCAGAGAAAGTTTTACTTTAATGTTTTTAACTCCTAACACTGCATGCACATGGTAGGCTTTCAGTAAATGCTTGTTAAATTAATTGTCTCAAATGTGGACATTTTTCTTTTTCTCTTTTTTTTTTTTCCCAGATAATTCCTGTCTCTCTGTCTTCCAAACACCTGGAAAGGCTTAAGAACAATGTGATGATAATTGAAACCTGGAATAAAGTTCGGAGCCCAGGACAAGACAAGTTGCTTGGGCTGGTGAAACTACCCCTCCATCAGTTTTACATGTCATTCAAGTAAATAGGATCCTTTGGCATATTCTTTACTTTGCATCCTTAATTTTCTATGGACTTGAAGAATATTTCTGTGGGATTGCAAACATAAGTAGCTCAGATATCCCTTTAAAGACCTTTCTCAGTCTCACCACACTTGCTGCTATTTCTTCCCTTTTAAAACAGTTGGATAGATATTGCTTCCCAAGTTTCAGATGCTATGCTGAGAGCCTTACATGCATCAGGTCATTTAATCTTGTAACAATCTCTGGGGAAGATATTTTATTACCCGTTGGACAGATGAACTAACAGAGAGAGAAGTTAATTGTCACAACTGTTATGAGTAGAAGCAGGTTTAGAACTCAGCCTGGCCCTGGAGTGTACGTTCTGTTTTGTTTTATTAGCGAATATTAATTGTTCAAATATGTTTCTTTTGATACTTCTATATATGCATATAGTGTTCTTTTATCAAATCACCTCCTCTATTCCTCTTTGTTTCCTCCATTACTCCTCTTTGGATTTTATTCTCTTTTACCAGGAGATCTACTGCCAAAAGTTACCAGCTCAAAACTTAGGGTTATGATAAATCCCCTATCACTTCTAGAGCAATTAATATAATCCAGTGAGAAAGTACATTGGTTTAATGCTTATAATGGTAATATAAAATATGACCAGGCTAAGGATAACTACTGAAATCACACATGCCTCAGTCTGCTCTTGATGGTTGGCTCTCTCTTCATCCTCCCCTTTAAAAATTTTTATTAGCATAAATTACTTGTACAAATGATTTTCATTATGATATTTACAATGTACTTGTAATGTACTTTGATAATATTCACCCTCTCTCTATCCATCTTTCTTACCCTTCCTTCATCCCCCTTCCTGTTTAAAAAGTTTAGTAGGTTCTATTTTGCTACTTTTTATACATCTATAAAAATTATATTTATTCTTTTATTCTCTCTTTCCCTTCCCTCCTAATATTAGCACCCTCCAGGGTGGGGGATGAGCAGGGAGAAATCATGTCATGATTTTTTTTAGGTTTAGATTCCACACATGAGTGAAAACATACAATATCTTGATTTTCTGAGCTTCATTTATCTTGATCAACATGATGATCTTCCACTTTGAAAAAAAAAGACTTCAAAAGTAGTTCAATGCATAGCTACTTGATAAGCTCAGGAGATGACTAGTACCATTGACAATATTATCCAAATTTTGTCTGCCAGACAATTAAGTCTACATTGCTCCTAATTATTGACCTCAGTAATTGACCCCATGTTAAGGCCTCATCTGAGATGCTATTTCTTGCAGAAAGTGGGCATCGGGCTGCTCTGCATGATACAAAGATACATGGGACACATTTCCAGCCCTGAAATTGCTGCATCTATGTCTTGTAATTTTAGTTTGATTGATTACTGATAAAATTACACACTTATAAAAATCACTGTTGCTATTCTATCTGTAGATCCAATTTTAACAAGCTGAGAAAAAGAGCCAAGAAAAGGCTAACATGATTGATGATTGTAATTTTCTTTTTCTATAGAGATCCCAAGATTTTTCACCTGCTGCTTGATGCTAAGTACCCAGTTATTGCCGTTGACAACTACATGCCTGTGATTGATGTGTTCTCAGGCCACCAAAATGGGAGTCTTCGAGTCTTCTTAGCTATGGGTTCTTCAGATCAGATAATGACATTGCAAAGATTAAGGAATGAAGAAGGAACACTCTATCCTTTCAGCCCTAAGCCATCCCATTTCCTGGACCAGCCATCTGTAGCATCTGTTTCTAAGGTAGTAACTCAACATTGTGATTTACAGAAAACTATTTACTCATTTTCTTTTTGTACATTTTAGCAAAACTATTGCCCCAAATCCTTATTTCCATAAGGAAAGGCTCAAGAAAAGAATATGACTTAATTTCAGTATTTTCTTTACATCAGAGGAATCAGTGCCTTTTGTTTTTGGTTTTATTGGCAAGTACTGAAGATTAGACTCAAGTCATCTTGTGCTTGCCTGACCGGTGCCTGTGTCCATAGCCCTCCTTGGTATTTTCTCTGTCCTTGTCCTAAATCTTAAATTTAGAAAAAAAATATTGTTCTGAGGATGAAGCTTAATGATAAAGAATTTTGTCTTTTCTTTTTTTTTTTTTGGTACTGGGGATCGAACCCAGGACGTTGCACTTGCTAGGCAAGCGCTTTGCCACTGAGCTACATCCCAGCCCGAAGCTTAATGATAAAGAATTTTGCATAGCCTGCACTAAGCTCTGAGTTTTATTTTGATTCCCAGCATCACAAAAAAGGGGGAAAAATCTGTTAAGCAACCAGATATTAATATTCCATTTACTAATTTAATTGTTTCTTTAAAAATTCAGAGGAAAGAAGCAATCCTAAATATAGTCAGCAAAATCTTAATCTGTTGACTAAGTTCAAGTTATAAAGTTAGTACTTTTCCTACTTGTAACTTAAAAGTAATTTGTTTTAATATGCGTTTTCATATTTATTTCCATAACAACTTCATTAGGAGGGTCATTGTCATACTCATTTATAGGTAATGAAACATACTCAAAGACATTATGTCTTTGAATAGAAAATGGGTTCAAACACAAGTCTTCTGACTCCAGGTATTAAATCCTGCTGTGTTTATTTGTTTCCTGTACTAGTGAAGTCAAACTGCAGAGTTCTCACCTTTTAAGTATTTTATCCATTTAAGTTGAAATCTGAATGACAAATTTAAAAGCCTCTAGAAGGAAAAAGAACTATTAGGAAAATATTTGTATGCTATGGACTCTACACTTGTGTGTCAATATGTTATTGAATGTTTCTTTTTGTGGTGCTGGGAATCAAATCCATCAGGCACATAAGGCAAGAGTTCTACCACTGAGCTGTTCCCCTGCCCAATGGTGTTGTATTCCTGGAATCCAATTACTTAGGTATCAGAGGAAGGAGGATCATGAGTACAAGGTCAGTCTGAACTATATAGCAGGTTCCAGGCCCACCTGAACATAGTGAAACTCTGTCTCATAGAAAGACAGACAGTTTTTCTAATTGAAAACTATATAAAAATAATTGAAAATTACATAGAAGCCCAACTATGTTCCTCAGTTTGCAGTGTAGACTCAATTTTGTTATATTTCCATCTTAAAAGTTAGAAAATGTTAACTCCCTGCGTGCACAGAGGAAATCCTTAAAAGGTTTGCCTATGTAGCTAGATATCCACAAATATAGTTGTTTTTCCCTCTAATACTCATGTCTTCCATCCAGATCACCATCTACAGAACCAAATTATTAAATTGTTACACTTTATGGCCAAATAAAGCTGTTTTTCATGATTCAGTTTTTTCCCAAAACCTTTTTTTTTTATTCCAAGGATTCCAACTACAAATATTCTGTTCCCCAAAGGGAAATTTTTGAATAATATTATAAGCAAGATAGTCCTTGAAGCTCACCAGTGTTTGTTTCATTTAGCAGGCAGAAGGCAAAGGAAATGTGTTAATGGAGCACCACTTTGAGTTCCATATCATGATGGTTAAAGGGCTAGCCCCTCTTCAGTCAACAGTCTGGGGAGAAGCAGATTGTTATGTCCAGTACTACTTTCCATTTCAAGACTCACAGTCCAGTGTGCTCAAAGAGCCTGATTTCCTTGAAAATGGTAGGTTTGGGAGATTAGGTCATCTCATTTTTGTATGGTTCTTTGATTCATGTACTTAGGAATTTATTTTCCTAAGTGGATTTTGTGTTGCCAGATGATTTTTTTACTCCTCTTGTCTTCTAGTAAAACAGGAAATGGGCTAAGCTTTTATTTCTTTCTATCAAACTATTTTGTGTAACTTTTTATTTTCATATTATCTCAAATTTACAAAAGTCATAAAAAATAGTACAGAGAATTTCTGTATACCCTTTGCCTAGGTCTACCAATTATTTATATTGATCCCTTATATTATTTACATGCCTCCTCATCTATACACATATAGTTGATTCTGATTATTTGTGGTGTTCTGCTCACTATAAATATTTAGGAAATTAAGGAATTCAGAAACATCTCTTCTACCACAATCCTCCTACCTTTCATATAACTGGAATTACAGGCATGAACCATGATAGGGTCCTGTTAACTTTTCTTCTAGCTGGTCTTAAACTGCAGTCCCCTCATTTCTACCTCCTTCCTTGCTTATGTAACTGTAACCCCTCTGTAAAGTATTTTTATAATAAAAAATGTGTTTTAAAAAATATGCCACTTTGTTTGTCCCAAAAGAGGTTTATTTAGCTCACAGTTTTGGATGGCCCTGTTAAGTCCAGCGTCTCATCAGGACTTCCTGGCTATGTCACAGCATGACGAAGAGGCAGAATAGGAAATGACTATGCACACATGGGATAGCTTTGCTTTGTAACAACTCATTCTTGTGAAAACTAGCCTACTCCATAAGACAAGCACGCCCTTCATGGGACGGTACTACCAATGACCTATTAGACCTCCATTAGACCTCTTAAAAGTTCTACCACCTTTCAGTGTCATCACACTGGGACTGAATCTCCAGCACATGAACATCTGGGGAATAAACCTTATCCAAACAATTGTAGATAATAAATATCATTAGTCATTTGGATAATTAAGAAGAAAATAACTTCCATGAGATAAAATTTGCACCTACTAAGACAGTATAAAGTTTGAGACCAGTGAGTGATGGCAGAAAGGTAGGTGGGGGCAAAAAGGTAGGTGGAGACAGCAGGACACTGGTGGCTCATGCCTGTAATCCTGGCTAATCAGGATGCAAGATCTGAGGATCACAGTTAGAAGCCAGCCAGGGCTAGAAAGTACATGAGGCTCTTATCTCCAGTTAACCACCTGAAAACCTGAAGTAGTACTGTGGCACAAAGTAGTAGAGTGCTAGCCTTGAACAAAAGAGTTTAGGGACAGCACCCACGCCCCA
Source organism: Dipodomys ordii (assembly GCF_000151885.1). Classification (NCBI taxonomy): domain Eukaryota; kingdom Metazoa; phylum Chordata; class Mammalia; order Rodentia; family Heteromyidae; genus Dipodomys; species Dipodomys ordii. Next base: position 3,656,303 of record NW_012267238.1, on the reverse strand, counting down.
AGTTCAAGCTCCACAACTGATCCCCCCCCCCAAAAAAAAAAGGTGAGGACATTTTGAACCTTCATGCATTGTCCACCAGCAAAAGAAACTCTTCTATATTATTATGGAACCTTAGGGGACCAAAGTACCTAAGGACATGTAGAAGTAACATGGGTAGCAGATGTGGTCCTGGTCCTAGGTCTGTTACCTTAGTTAACTTATGATCACAGATATCCATATCCTCACCTCTGATGTAGGAATAATGCCTGCTTTGTTCTCATAGGATTGTTGGGAGGATAAACACTGTACATGTAAATAATGTCTTACTACATATAAAACACTAATTGGTCTTTGATATTTTGAACTTGTTTTTTTTCCAAAGGAATTACTCTGAAGCCCTTCAGAACTTCAACTACCCTCTGTGTTCCAGATCCCGTCTTTAATAGTGAGCACCATCATTCTCTCCTGTTGCCAACTGAAGTTCCAGTGCAAAGGCTCCTGCTCAGTGCCTTCATGTCACAGGGGCTTCTGCCTGGAGGTGGGGTCCAGTTTGAAATCTGGTGCAGGTACAGTATGCCTAGGAAGGAACCTAACCTATGCCTAGGAAGGAAGTACACAATTATAAAGCATCTTAGCTAGTTGGGTAAAATCATTATAAAACCTAAGTATCCCCTTCTGCCCTGTTTTGTATTCTTTGATTTGACAATCATTTGTGTATGATTTTTACTGAAACATGTTAGGTTCTTGGGAGGAAAATTTCATACTTCTAATCACTTCTCATATTGGAAAAGAAATCCAGAGACTTCTAAACATAGTTCATGTTTTCTGGTTTCCTCTTACTGCCATAGTTACTTCAGATCCTTATCGTATATGATGCTTAATTACTGTGAAAGCCTCCCAACCGTTCTCCACATTTCAAACTGGTTTATTGTCATCTGTTCTTCCTACCAACAGAAAATATAAAACATAAGTTTACTTAGTGTTTCAGAAATTTTGGTAGAGGGCTGGAAAGGTTGTTCAGTGGTAGAGTGCTTGTCTTGTACGCATGAGGCCCTGGGTTCGATTCCTCAGCACCACATAAGCAGAAAAAGCTGGAAGTGGCACTGTGGCTCAAGTGGTAGAGCACTAGCCTTGAGCT
>NW_012267238.1:3637596-3652436 GCF_000151885.1 Dipodomys ordii | reverse complement strand
GGACAGCGCCCAGGCCCAGAGTTCAGGCCCCATGACCGGACCCAAAAATAAATAAATAAATATCCAGCTTTGATCCAAGTGCATGACAATCAAGCATATTTTCAGCAAATAATTCATACCAGTTTGGCCCAAGTTTTTTTTTGTTCTTATTGCTATTTCTTGAGAATTCCCTATTAAAAGTCTTTTCACTGTCTACAGACAGGTTCTGTGCTTTGTAGCTATTATCCAGTGGTTTCTTCACAATACTCGGTATGACTTTTGAAATCCTCATTTTTTTCAATGTTGCTAACATTCAATGTATTTCCACCTGACTTTTCTCACACTGTACTTTACCGTGTAAAAGTATGTCTGCAGCCAGGTTCTGGTGGCTCACACCTGTAATCCTAGCTACTCAGAAGGCTGAGATCTGAGGATTATGGCTTGAAGCCAGCCCAGGCAGAACAGTCCCAGTGAGACTCCTATCTCCAATTAACTACTCAAAAACCGGAAGTGGCTTTGTGGCTCAAGTGGTAGAGCACCAGCTAGCCTTGAGTACAAAGAGGCTCAGGGACAGAGCCCAGGCCCTGAGTTCAAGTCCCGTGACAGACAAAAAAGTATGGCTGCAGATGAGTCTTCTGTTAATGATCATTTGGGTTATTTACCTTTTCTTATTAGAAATGAATTGCAATGAGCATGCCAATATATGTGCTCTCACTATTTGTTGTAACCTTTTGTAGGCTCATTTTAGTGAAAAAGAAATAGACTTGGAAGAAGTTGAATAACTTGTCTTGAGTCATATAAGATTCAAACCCAGATTTATATAACTCCAAATGAATCCAGTTAACACCAAATTATCCATTTAACTCCCAAATTAACTCCAGTTATTCTATAGTGAGATCTTAAAGAACCCTGAAGTCTGCTTTAGGATATATCAGGAAATGTCCAAATGTCAATTTTCTCTAAGCCATGGACACATCTATAATCCCAGCAACTTGGAAGACAGAAACTGGAAGATTGCAGTTTAAGGCCAGCCTAGACAAAGCTAGTATGAGAGCCAATCTGAAAAACAAAAGACAAAAAGACTGGGGACATGGCTCTTGTGGTAGAGCAGGACCCAGAATTCAATCCACAGTACCATCAAAAACAAAAAATCAGAGGGGAGGAAAGGGAGAAGAAAGAGAAAGAGGTGGAGACAGAGAAAAGAGAGAAATTGGATGCAAAACCAAACTCTGCTCCTTTAATCAAATCAGTCAGCACAAGCCAAGTGCTCTAAGTACAAGTACATTCTGGTACCTTCTTATTGAGATGCCTGGTACTTTCTTATTGAGATGCCCTATGGTTTTCCATGGTATATATTTTCCTTTATTGCAGTCAGCAATATGTACAACTACAGTTGGTTCCTGGATGGATGTTGACAGTATAATATCTCTCTCCCCACCCTCCCTCTCCCTTCCTCTCTTTCCCTCTCTCTTCTCCTTCCCTCATCCCCATGCTGTGGTATCTTTATTACTAGAAAAAAAAACACATTGTGGTACTCTCAAAAGCCAGATAGGTACTTTGTTGTGTTCTTGGTAGTCTTATAGAAGTATTTCTAGTCAGTCAAGCTAACTTCTGACAAAACCTTCTCATTTCCTCCCCTCTCTCCTACAGGGCTTTGGCTGAGCAGGATCCTGCTCTACAGTTCAGTGCCACTGTGGGAGTTAATGCCTCTGTCACCACCCATCTCTCATTCCTACCCAAGGGAGAGCAGCGCCGAACCCGCCCTGTGGCCTGTTCCTTCTGCCCTGAGTTCTCCCATTACATTGAGCTCCCATGTAACTTGGTGACTCAGCACTCTAGTGGAGAAGCCTGTTTCCTGGCAGAGCTATTGGAGTTTGCAGAAATTACTTTTGCTATCTATCATGAAAATACCAAGTCAGGTGAGTACTAAATGATCTATCATGATCCACATTAAAAGCAGCCCTATTTTTAATGAAATGCATGCTGAAATAGTTAGATTCATGATCTACACAACTTACTTCTGAAGGATATGAATACAATATGAATATGAAAAATATGAATACAAAGTACATGAGAGAAAAAGTACAGAGACAGTTAATGAGTGGATCTGGATATAGGCTGTATTAGGAATTCATTATAATTTTCCTGCAATCTTTCTGTATATCTGAATTTTTTTTTTGAAATGTTGATTTAAAAAGTTTAAGGGCAGCCGGGTGCCAGTGGCTCTTGCCTATAATCCTAGCTACTCAGGAGGCTGAGATCTGAGGATCACGGTTCAAAGCCAGCCCAGGCAGGAAAGTCTGTGAGACTCTTTTACCTCCAATAAACCACTAGAAAACCAGAAGTGCCACTGTGGCTCAAGTGGTAGAGTGCTCACCTTGAGCTGAAGAGCTGAAGGACAGCGCCCAGGCCCAGAGTTCAAGCCCCATGACCAACCAAAAAAAAAAAACAGCTTAAGGGCATTCAGACTTTGATTGGGATGTAAACAAGATGATTGGGATGTAAACAAGATGCATTTTTCAGCACTGAGCCTCAGTGACTATAAGTTATATGAGTATACTGTAAATACCAGCCCTTGGTCAGTACATTTCCAAATACGTTTTCTTTGTTTAATTCAATAGTCGGTGATATAATCAGCCTCCATTCATGCAAAGAACATCTACTTGGAGTAGTAAAAGTTCCAACAAAAGACCTGCTAGTCAAGAGATCTGGTAAGGATTCTGAATTACCAGTTTCTTATCCTACCCTTGCCTATTCGCTTTCCTTTGATTGATAGAGCAGCTGGGAAGGTGGCTTAAGTGGTAGAGTGCTTGCCTTGCATACATGAGGCCCTGAGCTCAATTCCTCAGCATCACATAAGCAGAAAAAGCTGGAAGTGGCACTGTGGTTCAAGTGGTAGAGTGCTCACCTTGAGCTGAAGAGCTGAGGGACAGCGCCCAGGCCCAGAGTTCAGGCCCCATGACCAACAAAAAAAAAAGAGGAAGAAGAGAAGGAATAATACTAATAATAAAAAGAAGAAGGGGGCAATACCCATTGCATTATATAGCACTTTGTAAAATATGTTTCTCACCTTGTTTAAGCCACAGGATAATCTTTCCTGACAAAGATATAAAGTCTTATTGTTTTCATATGAAGTACAAGAAAATGGGTTACAGATATGGGCCACTGGTGCATGGCCAGATTTGATCTTTTTAATGGAGTCTAAGAGGTTATATGAATACCATTTGTATCTTCTAAGTGTTTTTCGATGCCTTTAACTGCTTTATCTTCATCCCTTGATACCGTATTTCAATTTGTTATGTTCTGTTAGCTAGGCTTTTTTTTTTGGTTGGGGTGGGGGTAGAGTCGTGGAGCCTGAACTCTGGGCCTGGGCGCTGTCCCTCAGCTCTTCAGCTCAAGGCTAGCACTCTACCACTTGAGCCAAAGTGCCACCTCCAGCTTTTTTCTTTTTGCTTATGTGGTGCTGAGGAATGAAACCCAGGGCCTCATGCATGCAAGACAAGCGCTCTACCACTGAGCCACCTTCCCAGCCCTGTTAGCTAGGCTTTTGATTATGTTTTTTTTTTTTTTTTATTGTCAAGGTGATATATAGAGGGGTTACAGTTACATAAGTTAGGTAGTAAGTACATTTCTTAGCAAACTTGTTACCCCGTCCCTTATTTTTCTCCTACTTTCTCTCCCCCAACTGCCCCCCCCATTGATTGAGTTTTCATTTGGGCTGTTAAGCTCATTTCTAGGATTTTAATTTAATATTTTTTCCAAGATTTCTATCTTTATCGAATTAATTTCTCTTTCATATCCTGATTACCTTCTTATTTTGTTCATTTGTCTGAATTCACTAGCAGTTTGTATCCTCTTTGAGTTTGTTCAGGTATTAAACTTACTTTATTTCAGTGATCACTTTTTATTATTTAAATGAGTTTATTGTTTGAACTGTCTTCCTTTTCACCATCCTGTAAGTCCTTTATTATGAAGTTGTTGGCTTTTGAGAAAAGCTTGTTGCCTTGCTTTTTCATGAATTTAGTGATTCTTTGCTGGGATTTATGCATCGAGGGTCAAGTTTTGGTGGAAATTTCCTGTGTCCTTTAGTTGTTGATTTCTTTAGATTACTTAGCCTGAGTAATGGTTGGATTGGATTGTATTTTCCTGTTACTAGATTGAAGAAGTGTGTCTCAGTGGTCAAACAATTTCAATGCTCAGAACACTCATCTAATCCTCCCATTTACTCTCATTGTCTGCCTCTTAATAGTCAGGTGCAGCTTTGTACTAGTGGTTCAGGCCTGTAATCCTAGCTACTTAGGTGTCTGATATCCACAGTATTACAGTCCAAAGCCAGTTCAGACAGAAAAGTTCATGAGACTCCATCTCCAAAATTAACCAGCAAAGTGCTGGGCTGGAAGCATAACTCAAGTGGCAGGATGCCAGCTCAGCAAGTAAGCCAAGCAAGCATGGGGCCTCAATTTCAAGTCCTGTATTGGGTCTTGAAAGTATCAATAATAAAAAAAAGAGAGAGAGAGAAGGAAGGAAAGGAAGGAAGGAAGGAAGGAAGGAAGGAAGGAAGGAAGGAAGGAAGGAAGGAGAGAGAAAAGGAAAATAGTAGGACATGTTTCTTTACTTGTAAGATAATAATTAAAACTCTGTCTCTCATAAGGGATCACAGGATGGTATCCTGTCATTTTACCTGAAGATGAGGGTCTGCCTCATGGATTGGAGTTTATGCAGAAGATTGTTGGTGGTCTGGAACTTTCAGTTTCCTTCACCCATCCTGGAGATAGAGAGCGGGTATTGGAAGCTGCTGAGCTGTTGGGTTGGAGCTTTGAGAGTGGCCTAAAGGATCTTGTTAAGATGGATGAAGAGGAGCCAGCCATTGTCACCATCTCTACTCCAAGATTGTGGCTGCCTACCCATTGTGTACTACTTGCTGGCCACAAGTACATTCATAAAAATACATATTTCTACCTTCGCTATAAACTATATGATCATGAAGCTTTTTGGACCCCTCTCAAGAAGCCTAAGGAATCTGCAAACAAAAACCAGGTCATGGTTACTTTCAAGGTATCCAAGAGAGCAGAAGTCACTCGGTGCCCATCACTACTTTGGTACTTCAGGGAGGAAAGGTTAGAGATCCAAGTGTGGCGAGCTTATGGCAATGATAGTGTGGAGAGACCTCAGCAGACAGACAGCTGGATTGGCTCAGCCTATGTTGACCTGGCTAGACTTGGGGATAGGTCAACAAGGACACTAACTGTCAGTGGTAAGTGAGGAGTTAGGCTCAGCGCTTGTGGTTTGAGTATATGCTCTGCATCTAAATTGTGCCTATAGCGTAGTACCAGAGTATTGTAAGTACTCTGATAATACATATGAATGAGAATGAATGAATTTAAGAAACTGCCTTTACCCACATGTACAAGAGATTCTGTGATCATCTCGGATAATGGTTTGTTAATAACACTGAAAAGCATACCGACCAAGGGAACCAGGATATGTATCCTGTCTAATTAGCACATCTTAGAATCATAAAGGAAATGGCCATGGTAACAAACTGATTTTTAAGGCAAAAAGGGAAAGGTTACATTTTACAAGTGGTATATGCTAGGTTCTTTTTTTTTTTCAAACATTTTGTTTAAATCTTAGAAATTTGAAAAGAATAAGAAATAATCCTTAGCCTCACTAAATTTACAGCCTAATGGGAGAAAAAGCAGTAAAAAATTATAGTGAAGTATAAGAACTAAAGATTGGTATTCAACAAAATTGGTAATTCAACATCTCTGCTTGGAGAACCACATCTCACTAAAAGTGATACTTGACCTGAGTTTCAAAGGACTTGGGAATAAGCGAAGAAATAGGGAAAGAAGGATATTCTAAACAGAGTAAAAACATGTATGGAGGCCAAAGGTATGAAGCAGTCAAATTCATTTCAGTGCTATAAGTAATTTGGATCAGCTGGTTCTGAGGATACATAGGTTGGAAAGTGAAGCTAGAGAGGTGGGGTGGGTAAGAATATATTGAAGACCTTTTCTTCTAAGCAGAAAAGTTTGAAATTTTTTCCAAGAGCTGTAGGAAATTAACATACTGGGTATCAAATACAACAATGACATAGCTTTGCATCCTAGAAAAACAAGTTTGCAACTATAATGTGGAATGAATTGAAATTAGCCAGAATAGATTCTTTACAAATATGATATTTATTTGACATACCAGTCAAATTATTTCCCTCACTTTACAGTTGAGGGAAATCAGGCTTTTAATTGTATTTTACTGAATAATTGTATTATTGAATTATATTTCTACTAAAGAAAGTGGATCTGAGACACTGAATATAACTCTAGGAGTCAGAACACTAGTATAAGTACCTCTTTTTACTAAGTGGTTCCAGAGGGGTTACTTAGTTTTTCAGATTATCCACATCCCTTATACTTCTCTATATTCCCCAGTCTAAGTTTTTTTTTTTTTTTTAATTTGCTGAACAGGGGACTTATACAAGGCATTGCATTTGATGTGTTTGTAAATAAGTCTCAGTCCATTCACTCATACATCCAGCCTACTTCCATGTACTATTAAGTTTCCCAAGGATAAAGATTTACTATTATTTTGGGTGTCTTCCTATGGCTTGCCGTTATTTTCTGCTTGTGCTGATCATGTAATTTAAAATTTGCATAGGTAGGAAAACAGGTTATCTGAAACTAAAAAGACCCAAAAGTCTGTATTGTTGCCATCTATGAACTAGTTAACTCCATTTTCCTGAATTGGAATAAGTCTAACAAAGTAAATTCTGACTCAAAAGGAACTATTAGTATTTCCTGTTTTATAAATAAAATCTCATTTTAAGATCCAGCAAACCAGTAAAATTCAAATCCCTGTGTTTAAATTTATCACTTACTGGAAGAGCAACTTTGGCAGATCATTTATCCTTTCTGAGATTCTGGCATGCATACATACATATATGCATTTTTTTGTTTTGCTTTCTATTGTGTTTTGTTTTAAGACATGGTCTTAAAATCACTAAATCCTTGAAATCACTAAATATCCCAGGCTGGTCTCTAACTTAGGGTACTCCTTCCTCAGCCTCCCGAGTGCTGGAATTATAAACACACACCACCATGCTTGGCCTTAATTTTTTTTTTATTTCCCATACTAGGTACCTGTCGCTCATGCCTGCAATCCTAGCTATTCAGGAGGCTAAGATCTGAGGATTGCAGTCCAAAGTCAGGCAAAAGTCTATGAGACTCTTATGTCCAATTAGCCACCAGAAAGCCAGAAGTGGAGTTTTGGCTCAAGTGATAGAGTGCTAGCTTTGAGCACAAAAGCTCAGGGACAGCACTCAGTCCCTGAGTTCAAGTCCCACGGCCAGCACACACATGTAAACACAAACATACACAAATCCATTTAATTCCCTTACTCTTTCTTCTTGCCTCCTGCCACTACCTCCCTGACAATAGATCTTCATGGTTACTTTCAGAACGTTTTTAGTTGGTGAAGAAAGGACAAATTGAGCTCTAGGACAACTTCCTGATGGGAAGAAGTATGAAATTAGGAGACTATGAAACATGTGAAGGAGAAGAGAAGCCATTCCTTCTTTTACTCAATGTTAGACTTATCTAATCACTTCCATAACAGCTCTGCCAAGTCGTCATTTGGTTTAAGCTTCATATCAATTTCACTACTTATTACTAGAAATAATAGGAACTGGGCAAAAATTCTCTATTTGTATACTAAGTTTCTTTAGCAAATTGCCTATTGGGCCTGTAGTCCTATCACAGGAAAGAGGACATAAGCATTTTCAGTGAGTATTCCCCCAGAATGTGAGAGTTTCCTGTTCACCTATGCTTATTCCTCTCCATTCCCTTGCTAGGTGTGTATCCTCTGTTTGGACGGAATGCTTCCAACCTCTTTGGAGCTGCCCTACGAGTTCATGTGGTTCTTTCTTCTCTTTCCCCACACATGGAGCCTGCTCATGATCAAGACTCCATGGACTACAGCAGCCACAGTGAGTCTGAGCAGCTCCCCAGCAGGAATGATGAGATCCAACTCTCCCCACCTGGTGACCACGAGAAGTCTCCTGCCCCTACACAGGTCCTCTGCACCAGCACTGCTGCTGAAGTCTGCCAGCCCAATGAGGGCCACACTGAATTGGATGGAACTGTTGCAGTCAGTATCCTGGTAGAGAGAGCAATGCACTTGAGTTTAAAAGGTATGCTCTAAATTCTTATCCAGGAGCAAATGTCAGACTCTTCAGGGAATCTGACAGACAGTTCTATCTTCATTAATCTTTCAAAGTTTGGAAGGATCTGTAGGAATGGTTAATTAGCTTAGTCAACAATTATATTTTCCAAGACTAGAGGCTTATATGGAAACCTTTCTAAACTTAGTCAATTATCCTAATGTTGGATATCATTATCCAGAAACCTTAGTATCAATCTAAATGTTTCTCTTTTCTTTAAGAATCCATTACCACATCCATAAATTGTTTCAGCTCTTAAACTTCTCACAGACCTCTTCTTCTCCACTTAGGTCTTCAATCTTTACCTCAGTGTACACTTATCACTAGGTAAGTAGCCCCCCAAGGGATCCATGGATAAAATTCACCATCGGTCATCTTGGATAGGAAAATTATACTTCCTCACAAAATCTTTATAATTTTGTAACTTAATATAGTTGGTTTTCTTTATATTCCTATATAGTTTACATTACGATTTTTTCAAATTATTATTAAGAACTCCATATTTGTGGCACAAAGAACTCCTGCCTACCTTTAGCCTTACACTTCCTCTAAGAAATTTTCCCTTTGCCATCACCTCTTCATTTGCCTGGCTTGTTCCAACTCCTTTCCTTAAGACTCAACACAAGCATCACCATGTACTAGAGGATTTCCTTGACAAAAGGCCCTTCTTATTTGCCTCCCTAGCACTTTGCCCTCTTCATCTTAGCTCCTGTCACATGGAACCGAAAAGGTTTCCATGGTTTTCTTTACATATCTCATGTGTCTCACCTTGCATTCACTTTTCAGTAACAAAACAGACTAATATTTGCTCTGTGTCAATCACTCTCCTAAGTTCCAGAGATAAAGCAGTAGACAAAGACAAAAATGATGCCACTTTGGAGGTCCAAACTTATAGGAAATGTGTTCATGTTTAACCTCAGCCAGTAAATTATAAATGTATATTAGACTTCAAAAACCTTAAGATTATAGTCTATTTGTTCTTTAATGGAAGTAATAATTTTAAATGTGTCATGAGTATGAGTCTTACAAAAGAAGCAATTTTGAATGTAAGGGTGATCTGGCTGTGACATCTGTCACCCCTGTCTTTGATTGCCAAGGTTGATTTGGTTGATCTGGCTGGCTCCATGTGCGTCCCTTCTGAAGCTGCATGCTCAGCCAAAGAGGATGACCATTCCTGACAGAGAACTAGTCTTTAGTCAAGGGTATACAAGTAGCTGTGCTCCCCTGCTAGGACCTCCAAACAAAGAGGAAGCAATTTTTATATTCTTACTTACTGTCCCATCAAAGAAGGCTTTTTTTGGTGTTGGTACTGATGTTTGAACTCCATGCCTAGGACTTGGCTCTATCAGTTAAGCCCTCCCCCCAGCAAGAAGCCCATGTTCAATAAGATTTACATAAAAACATTTTTAAAAGAGAAAAATGATAAATGAGTGGATTTATGTTTTGTCGGTCGTGGGGCTTGAACTCTGGGCTTGGGCACTTTTCAGCTCAAGGGGAGTGCTCTACAGCTTGAGCCACAGTGCCACTTCCAGTTTTCTAGTGGTTTATTGGAGATAAGAGTCACACAGACTTTTCTGCCCAGGCTGGCTTTGAACCATGATCCTCAGATCTCAGTCTCCTGAATAGCTACGATTACAGGCATGAGCCACCAGTGCCCGGCAGGAATTTTTTATAGTTGCATTGAAAATAATATTTAAGGAGCCAAGCACCAATGACTCATGCCTTTAATTCTATCTACCTGGGAGACTGGGATTGGAAGGATCACAGTTACAGGCCTGCCCCAGCAGAAAAGTCTGAGAGAATCCAACTCAATGAAAGGAAGCTGGATACAGTTGGCATTCACCTGTCTTCCTTGCAACTGCCAGGAGCATAATGTTGGCAGATTGAAGTCCAAGCTAACCCAGAGGAAGCTATCTCAAAGATACTCAGTGAAAAGCAGGACTGGAGGAGTAGCTCAGCAATAGAGCACTTGCCTAGAAAGTATAAGATCCTGAGTTCAAACCCTAGAAATGCCAAAAAAATAATAATAATATACAAATGGTTTATATTTCTATTTTAGAGGCAACGCCCTTACTGCAATGGAAATTTTCCATTAGACAGGTACTTACATTTTAATAATGTGACTTAGGAAGGGTGTTTGATAATTTATTCAGTATACTGAGTTCCATTTTAGTTTTTAATCAAACTTCAGCTTCATTTCTTACTATATTTTACTTACATTCAACAACTTGTTCTGTTTCACCAAGTCAACCTTTGCGCTATTTCCTCTAACCTGTCATTTCTTGTACTTGCTCCTCCCCTTTGAAGAACAAAATTAAAATGACACCAATACTTAGAAGACCATGCTGCTGCCATCGCCATTATCCATAAACCTGCCTGTGTTCTCAAAGCTTTCCATGATGGCACCACCATGCGACCACAGATTACTCTGTAGCCTATTCATGTGTCTTCCTAGTAGGCTTTCTATACTTGGGAGTTGAAGATAAATGTTTTTTATTTCTGTATCCTAGCATCCCAATCCTTATGATGTAGCTAAACAATATAATGTCTTCCTGTTTTCTGAATGTGCTCACATTACAAAGTTTATAAGTTGCCAGCTTGCAGATCACTTGTTATTTGGCTTCTTTCTATATAGTTAGGTCCAAGCAAGCATCAGGATGGACACCTGACTTTCAGACATTTCTGGTGCACCCTGATATCCGCCCTTGGGGGTGATATGCCTATCTACTCCTTCCCCTCACAAACATTTGTGTGTTAGGCAGGAACTGTTCAAAACTCTGAGAATGCAGGTCTGCCACTTGTCTCTCTGAAATGTGCCTGATCATCTCTTAAGATTTTCTTCAACTCATCTTCTAAGAAAATGTTGCTGAGAGCAGTAAAGTTACTATGACAAAGCCTTTCAAAAATCATTCGCAGAGCCCCTCCAGCATCTGTTGTTATTAGAGTTCTTGATTATAGCCATTCTAACTGGGGTGAGGTGGTAGCTCAGTGTTGTTTTGATTTGCATTTCTTTTATGGCTAGGGAGGTTGAGCATTTCTTCATGTAGACAGAAGGGAACCCTATTGCATTGTTGGTGGGAGTGTAAACTTGTTCAACCACTTTGGAAAGTAGTATGGAGGTTCCTCAAAAGACTTCACATAGAGCTCCCCTATGACCCAGCAATCCCACTTTTGGGCATTTACCCAAATGATCACAAACAAGACCATACTAAAGCTCCCAGCACAACTATATTTATTGCAGCATTACTTACCATAGCTAAGATGTGGGACCAACCCAGATGCCCCTCAGTAGATGAATGGATCAAGAAAATGTGGTATATGTACACAATGGAATTCTATGCCTCGGTCAGAAAGAATGACATTGCCCCATTTGTTAGGAAATGGAAAGACTTGGAAAAAAATTATGTTAAGTGAAGTAAGCCTGGCCCAAAGAAACATAGGTCCCATGGTTTCCCTTATTTGCAATAACTAGTATATGTCAGAGACAAGCAGAAAAGGTCAGATAAGTTGATATTAGGAGAAATGAACCCCAAGATAAGGAATCAAATGGTTTTTCTTTCTTGCTATTGTTTCTAACATATTTATAAGATGATTTCTTTGTTGCTTTGTATGTCCTTTCCCCACAGTATAACCCCTGTTTTCACTGTATTTGATGTTGGTATAATTTGGGGAGGGGAAGGGAAAAAACAATTGTTTAAATAGGGATATAGGTAGACCCATTGCAACAATGAGATGTACAAGATCTTATGTCGCAAAACGAACTTTACAGCTTTGGCGGGGGGGTGGGGGGGTGGCAGAAGAGGGGGCAGGGATTTGGTAAGGGGAAAGGAGGAGGCGGTGGCTCAGTGATAGAGCACTTGCCTTGCATGAATGAGGCCCTGGGTTCGATTCCTCAGCACCACATAAGCAAAAAGAAAAAAGCCAGAAGTGGCGCTGTGGCTCAAGTGGTACAGCGCTAGCCTTGAGCTGAAGAGCTGAGGGACAGCGCCCAGGCCCAGAGTTCAGGCCCCATGACAGGACCCCAAAAAAAAAAAAGAAATGTATTCATTACCTTGCTCATGTAATTGTAACCCCTCTGTACAGTATTTTCACAATAAAAACTTATTAATAATTTTTTAAAAAGGAAAATAAAAAAAATCATTCCCAGAACTGGGAATGTGAGTGCTTGCCTTGCATGCATGAAGCCCTGGGTTGGATTCCTTAGTACCACATAAACAGAAAAAGCCAGAAATAGCACTGTGGCTCAAGTGGTAGAATGCTAGTCTTGAGCAAAAGAAGCTCAGGAACAGTGCCCAGTTCCTGAATTCAAGCCCCAGAACTGGCAAAAAAAAAAAAAAAATCATTCCCATTCTTCTATAGTGTCCACATTAACTTTTCTGCTGCCTTCAGCAGTGTTCTTTATTTTTAATCTAAACAGTTATAAAAAGGAGTTGCCATTTAACAAAGAATCTTATGAATACACTACATCTTGATCACTGCCACCCCTTTCAATATTCTCACCCATCCCTCCCAGCCCATTCTTTCCCTCACTTTTCTTATGTAGGACATACATTGAATTCTTTTTTTTTTTCAACTATCTTTAGGTAGTTGTACAAAGTTGTCATTTTGACTGTATTCTCCCCCCTTCTCCTCTTCAGTCCAACAGTGTTGTAAGTGTGCCTGTTCTCTCAGGCCTTCGAAGCCTCTTCCTTATGGAAGAAAATGAGTGGTTCCTCTGTGCTAAGCTTTATGCTGAGGGTTCACAAGCAGCCCTAAACTAGTAACTTTGCCATTAGCAAAGCTTAAACCTGACGCAGCTTCAAATTCTCTCTGATCCTCAATATAATTCTGGTTCTCAAAATAGAAGAGCTTCTGCATACTTTTGTTAGGAAAAGCTCCATGGTCTTAGCTGCTCAGGAAATGGAATGCAAGCGGATAGGGCTTGAACTCAGCAGTTCAGGGCCACAGCCTGGGCAACATAGCAAAAACTATCTTAAAAAAAAAAAGTTTAATACTCCTTTTTTTTGGGGGGGGATCAATGGGGGGCAGATTAGTCCGCGCCTAAGCGCTGTCCCTCAGCTCTACCTCAAGCTGTAGAGTGCTCTACCACTTGAGCCACAGCACCACTTCTGGTTTTCTGATGGTTTATTGGAGATTAGAGTCTCACAGACTTCCCTGCCCAGGCTTGCTTTGAACCATGATCCTCAGATCTCAGCCCCCTGAGTAGCTAGGATTACAGGTGTGAACCACCGGCAACTAGCTTCAAGTTTGTCTTTTACATACTTACATTAGACAATAGCAGCAACTGAAGAACAGAGAACTAAAATGATTTGAAGTAATATGTTATGACCATAGTCCTTGTCTTAATGGATTGTAACTATTGATTAGCATCTGTCTCTCCCAGATAAAGAATCAAATCTGACTCATCTGTGCATGTGTGACACAAAGCCAGTTAATTTTAGCCTCATAAAACTAGACTAAATTTTGGTAGCATACAAAATTAGGCATTGCCTAAGGGGAAGCTTTTCATCCACTCACTTTGTATCAGATAGGAAGTTCTATTAACTAAATAAAATTAATTAGAATTAGAATTAATTAGAACCCTGGAGGGGAGGAGTCAGGAAACGTGGCTGGTTTTTCAACTGCAAGATAACCCGGTGTATAATAAAAGAGCCACTTGCTTCTCTGTTCTTTGTAAAATAGAGAGTGACACCTCTTATATGTGACTTTCAGAGGTATTATCAGTACAAGTTTAGTGTTTAAGAAGAAATTGCCAGCAATAAAGTGTTATCCAAACATGAAAAGTTACTATTTTAATATCATTGGAAGAACTTTTGTTCTTGATGCATAAAACTACTTCCATACTTATGTAAAACACAGGAAATCCAGTGAAAACTCTTAAATAAAGTAAAGCTTGTTCATCTCAGTTCTTTATTTCTGTTTCTTTTAATTTTTATTTGCTATTATAAAAGTGATGTGGCAGAGGGGTTACAGTTATATAAGTCAGATAATGAGTACATTTCTTTTTTAACCATCATCTCAGCTCTTTTTTACTGCTCCATTTGTGTTCTAAACTTGTGACAAATAGCACAAATTTTCTCTGGTCCACCTTCAATAATATTTTAGAACTTGATCTTATCCAGAAATATAAACAGACCCAGATAAATTTCTACTCACAGGGGAAGCCTGATACACCTGCTCTCCAAAGCTGAGTTCTTTATCACCTTCCTATTTAGCTAAAAGTTCCTGAACAGTCTTCCTCCAAAGTCAAAATAGAAGTTTTGTTTCAAATAACAGCTTCAAAAATAAAACACAGGAAGTGGCACTGTGGCTCAAGTGGTAGAGCGCTAGCCGAAGAGTGGAGGGACAGCGCCCAAGCCCAGAGTTCAAGCCCCATGACCGACCAAAAAAAATAAATAAATAGCCGAACGCTGGTGGCTCACGCCTGTAATCCTAGCTACTCAGGAGGCTGAGATCTGAGGATCTCGGTTCAAAGCCAGCCCGGGCAGGAGAGACCGTGAGACTCCGATCTCCAATAAACCACCAGAAAACCTGAAGTAGCGCTATAGCTCAAGTGGTAGAGCGCTCGCCTTGAGCTGAAGAGCTGAGGGACAGCACCCAGGCCCAGAGTTCAAGCCCCACGACCAACAAAAATAAATAA
>NW_012267238.1:3625062-3637546 GCF_000151885.1 Dipodomys ordii | reverse complement strand
AAGAGCTGAGGGACAGCACCCAGGCCCAGAGTTCAAGCCCCACGACCAACAAAAATAAATAAATAAATAAATAGATAGATAGATAGATAGCACACAGAGGGTAGGAACTAGAGTGCCAGTGGTATGATCTGAGCAGTGTTGATAAACCCAGGGAGCAAGAGTGAAAGGATGTACTAAATTAGTGGCAGAATACAGTAACAGAGAAGTAGGTCCCTGGAAAGCTGAGCATGGTGGTTTACACTTGTAATCTCAGCACTCAGAGGCTGAGGCAGGAATATCTGTTCAAGGCCAATCTGAGCCACATAGTGAGATAAGGTTCAAATCGATTCAGACAGAAAGGAAAGAAGGATGGGGTATCACTGGAAACATTTCAGATAGAGGGAATAACTCAAAATGAAGACCCAGTATTAAATGAAGGCTAGAAAGCTGCTTGTAGTTGTATAATCTGAGGCTTCCCCTCCCACATTCTTTTTGGTACCCTAAAGTATGATCATTCACTTATATTCTCTTTCAGGGAGTCCTTTGACAGAGCGGAAAGTATCCATACCTAGTTGTTGTGTATCCTTTGCAACAGCCAGTGAGCCATCTCCTGTGTACACCCATGTGATTGAAAACACAGATTCTCCTATCTGGAATTTTCAGCAGCAGTCAAGGTTTGTATTTTCTGAATGTTCATCACCCTTCGAGAGTCAGCTTTTTTTCTAAGAGACAAACTCAGAACAAGAACTAGAACCTTGTGAAAGTGCTTTTTTTTACTTAAGTAGCTATTTAATTATAGTGCTTATTTATATCTGGCAGTGGTTTAAAGGTTTTGTTTCAGTGTTTTTAAAAATTATTTATTGAGAGCCTTTTTTTAATATAAGTTTTTTATTGTGAAAATGTTTACAGTTACATGAGCAAGGTAATGAGTTCGTTTCTTATCAAGCATTGTTGCCTCCTCCTTTGTTTTTCCCTTACCATCCCTTCCTGCCCCCCCCCCACCTAAATTGTAAAGTTCGTTTTTCAGCATAGTGTCTTGTACATCTCATTGTTACAATGGGTTAACCTGTATCCCTATTTAAACATTTTGTTTTTTCCCTTCTCCTCCCCAAATTAGACCGACATCAAATACAATGAAAACAGGGGTTACACCTGCACTGTTGTAGCTTCTATAAATTTCAGATGATTGAAACATTCTCTACTACTAAGACATTCATGGCTGAATAGAAATACAAATAATTAAAATTATAATCGAGTGTGACAAATGATATAAAAGAAGTAAAAAAATAATATGTAGTGTAACTCAGAGAAAAGATTATTTAGGCTAATTAGGAAATTAATAATCAACAGACTTTAGCTAATACTACAGAATGCATACAGTAGGTTGTACAGACAAGGAAGAGTATTCTAGGCAGATGTTTGATGCAATGGAAAGAGCCTGGTCTTTGGAACCAGAGAAACTTAGCCTCCAACCCCAACTCTTAACATTTTCTAGTGGCGTTAATAAGTGACATAATATCTCTGAACCTCATTATTTATGAAGTAGAAATCATTTTCTGGTTTATTACAAGGCCTATATTAATTGACATATACCATATACATGACATATATAATATACATGTTATATAATATGTATGTTGGCACTTCTTTTTTTTTTTTTCAGGTAAGGGATAGGTTTATTCATCATTCTGGCTGGCACCAGGCCATCTTGGTCCTCCACACGGTGGGGAAAGGCCTGGGAAAGAGAGCTGGGAGAGCTGGGAATGAGAGAGAGAAGAGCTAGAAAAGAACAGAGAGAGAGCAGAGAGAGCTAGAAAAGAGCAGAGAGAGCAGAGAGAGGGTGTCTGGGCCTGGGCCAGGCCTTATGTAGGGTATGGGCGGAGAAAGGTGTGGCCACATCAAATTCAGATGTGACCTCAGCAGATGCAGATGTGACCTCTTCCAGGTGTGCCAGTTGCCTAGGTAATGCAGGTACTGGGTGGAGACTTTGCTGTGAGGGGGGTGGAGTCTGTGAGGAGGGTGGACCTTACATTCCAGCCTTTTAAATAATCATGAAATAGGGCACGGATTCTCTCTGGCTACTTCCTGCTGACAAGGGGTGTAGACAATAGGTGTAAATGGTTGGAATTTGGTCCCCTCCCAGAGAAGGCAGCAGACAGCAGCTGTCCCTTGGTGGCGTGAGTTCTTAGATGAAGTCTGGAGAAGTCTCATGAGGCATTGAGGGGCTGGGAAAAAAATACTAGAGAGCAAATAAATGGCAAGAGGAAGGACTTGGTGCTGAAAAATGTTGGTAGAAATGTCCCTAGTTACTTCTGACATCTGGTGACTCGGTAGAGAAGTCAGGTAACAAAGGCAAGAATATAAATTCTTGTCCAGTTAATAGGTAGACAGGTATGGACACTAGATGGGCAGGCTTCTTACTTCCACTGACCACCTGGCTCTGGTTAATTTTGAAAGGGCAGGCACAAAGTAGCTGATGTGACATCATCTCCTCTTACTTCTCTCCGTGGTCCCTTGTTCCCCAGACTGACTGAGTAGGTGCTTGTTGCTGGGATGGCTTGTCCCAGTTGATATTCAAGAAGGCTTGAACTCAAGGCCTGGGCATTGTCCCTGAGCACTTCTGCTCAAGGCTAGTGCTCTACCACGTTGAGTTACAATAGCACTTCCAGTGTTTGGCTGGTTAGAGATAAGAGTCTTGAGCCATGCTTCCAGCCTGGCTCTTTGCAGGTTAGTTGGGAGATGGAGTCTTAGGGATTTTTCGGCCCTGGCTGGCTTTGAACTGCAATCTTTGCCACAAAAGCCCTTTATTATTTCCAATTAAAGCAACAAGGAGATCAAGTAGAATAAGTAGAGCTTACCTGGTCCTTATCAAGAATTGCCAACAAATATTCTGCAATGACAAAACTTGTTAGATGTGATGAGAATTTTAGTACAGATATGCCCAGTATTTTAGAACCATGTAGTCAGAAGAATACACAAAACAAAAGGCAAAACTCAAAACCTAAAATTTTGACAACAATGTTTAGACATCTTTGCTAACAAAGCACATCACATGGTTGGGCCTCAGTTACCAGGGCCTGTGAAAAGAGCAACTTGTTAGCAAGGCACCTTAGAATAGATGGATGGGGAGTAGTAAGCTTGGTGGAAGGTTAAGGGTCAGATGGGGCCAAACCCTTAACCCACCATGTGGCCAAGATGGCGAATTTCTGAAAAAATGCAAGGAAACCCTGAACAAATAGATCAAGCCTACATTGGCTAGCCTTTGAGAGGGAACCTAGAGGGGGTCCCCGGGACCCAGCCTGCGTCGCACTGTTCAGGGCACAAGCCAAAATGTAGAAAAGAAAGGGATAGAGAAAGTTCGACATGACTGGCAGAGAGAGAGCAAAGAGAACTTGAAAGTAAACAGACTTATGGCCATTTACCATTGCAGTGGCAAAAACTGTCTACATCTGAGAATGGCATAAAATTAGGCTCTCTGGCTTTCCAGGGAGCGCAGGAGGCATTTCAGAGGGGTTTCACGGCTCAGGCGTGATTCGCAGCACCCCATTAAATGTGTAGGAGAGTCAGTCTGGTGAGTGAAGGAGAGCTGAGCAGGCAGAAGTGGCATTGACTTCTCCCAGAGCACTCTAGAGAGAAATGGCCAAGCCCCCAAGGCCAAGCATCCTCGGCTTCAGAGGTGACCAGCCTTTCAGCTAAAGGCCGTAGGAGCTCTCTGGCGTGGCGCCATGTCTGGACAGAGACTGAGCAACAGAGAGCCGTAGAGAGTAGTTTCACTCACCAGAGTAGAGAAGAAGTGTGGACGTGGATGTGAAGGCCAGCAGTGTGCTGTGTCTGCAGCAGACAGATGGGTTTGCAGAACGCCCTCAGAATTGTGGGCATTCCTCAGAGCAAAAAGGGAAAAACAAACAGAAAAAGAAAAAAAGAGAAAAAAAAAACAGAGAGGAATCCCACCTATCCTGACTTTAGGCCCTTTATCCGAGTCACGGCACCATTTATGTTAGGTTTTTAAAAAGAGGTGGCCAAGTAAAAACAGCACTACGCACGTGGTATTCAGGTAAGGGGTAGGTTTATTCATTGTTCTGGCTGACACCAGGCCATCGTGGTCCTCCACGCGGTGGGGAAAGGCCTGGGAAAGAGAGCTGGGAAAGAGAAAGAGAAGAGCTAGAAAAGAACAGAGAGAGAGCAGAGAGAGCTAGAAAAGAGCAGAGAGAGCGTTGGCACTTCTTTGAAAGCTCAAAAATAAAGAGATAGGGGCTGGGAAGATGGCTCAGTGGTAGAGCACTTGCCTTGCATGCATGATGCCCTGAGTTCAATTCCTCAGCACCACATAAGCAAAAAGAAAAAAGCCGGAAGTGGAACTGTGGCTCCAGTGGTAGAGTGCTAGCCTTGAGCTGAAGAGCTGAGGGACAGCTCCCAGGCCCAGAGTTCAGGCCCCACAACCAGACCCAAACATACATACATACATACATAGCGAGCCCCTCTGTCATAATACAGTGCCACTACAAAGTAACAGGCTGACATAGAGGCCCACACCTGGCTCAGGATTTATTCTTCTTTCAGTTACGAGTTATTGAAAGTGAGAGGTCCTAGGCAAATACAGTTATTCCAACACTTGAGAAGCTAAGACAAAGAGATCACAGATTAGGGCCAACCTCAACCTAGTCCCCCTCCCCCCCAAAAAATGCTAATTATGTTGCTGTCAACATTACACTTGATTACCTTCTATAAAGTTTACTTGTCCACCAACAGAGTTTTACAAAATTTTATAAACTTGATGCAGACTCATTAACCATTTCCTAGTTTCCCTCCTGAAAACCCAATTGAAACTTTACAGTTGACTGGTGCTCAAGAAGTTGTCATACAGTGTGTTAATAAGAAAGGGAATTTTTTTAAACATACTTATAATGCACTTTGTTGATTTTTTGTTTCTTTTTTATAACCCCTATTGTCACTGTGTCTGATTCCAGTGCCCTGCATCTTGTATATACATTTTTATAATTTGGGGAGGGAAAGGGATATAACAAAGTGCTTAAATAAGAATACAGGTTGACCCATTGTAACAGTGAGATATACAAGACTCTATGTTGAAAACTAACTTTACAATTTGAGGAAGAGGGAGGTTGGGAGAGAAGGAATGGTAGGGGAAAAACAAAGGAGGAGGTAACAATGCTTGATAGGAAATGTACTCATTACTCATGTAACTGTAACCCCTCTGTACAGCATTTTTACAATAAAAATATATATGAAAAAAGATAGGGAATTGGAAGAAAAATGAATACTGGTATTTACAATTCCCTTATCACAAAATTATTTCATTTGATCCTCCGTGTACCTTGTAGGCTAATAATATTATCCCATTTAGTAGATGAGAGAAGCAGGGCTTAAAGAGATGAGTATAACCCCAGAGTCATTCAAGTGCTAACTAATAGAACTAGACTTTAAAGAGTTGTGTTTTGACTCCTACAGTAAAAATCCCGACACTAATTCTTGCACAGTACCCCTCACTGATCTGGAAGTAGGGCTCTGTTTAGTGCCAGTGCTGTGGGAAATGAAATTAAGTCTCTTGGCTTTCTATGGTTCTCAATCCTATTCACATGGAGCAATGGCATCGGTTATAATTTAAAACAGTAATTTACTTCATGTAAAATGTGCTAAAGGTGTTCAGTGAATTCTACTTCAACTGCATCTACTATGAAAATTGGAGTTGCTTTACATCTATACAGTTTAGCATTGGACTCAGGCACCTAAGACTCAAATCCCAGCCCTGCCACTTACTAATTCTGGTAAAACCTTAAGCAAATTACAATTCCTCTGTGAGCCTGCTTCACTATCTGTAAGATACAGATAATAGTGCCCCTGTCACAGGCTTTTGAAGAGATAAACTGTGTATGAAACATATATGCATGACACTGTGCCTAGGTCAGAGTAGTCATTTAATAAGTATTTTTTCCTCCTCGCTTATCACCATTCTCCCACTTTAAGGCATGAAAAGTATTTTTATTCATTCCAGTAAAGCTGGTTATTGCATGTAGAGAAGCTCCCTTCCTCTACTTTCTCTTTCATCTTA
This sequence comes from Dipodomys ordii, assembly GCF_000151885.1. Taxonomy (NCBI): domain Eukaryota; kingdom Metazoa; phylum Chordata; class Mammalia; order Rodentia; family Heteromyidae; genus Dipodomys; species Dipodomys ordii. Next base: position 3,631,500 of record NW_012267238.1, on the reverse strand, counting down.
GAATTGAGTTTGAATGTGGTGGGTATGATCAGATAAGAAGGACTGCTACATCTGAGGAGCCTGTTTTGGAGTCTTGGCAATAAGTTACTTCCCCTTTCTGAGCATCCAGCCCTTCATTTTGACTACAAGATAAAAATACGTCCTAGAGGATTGCCATGTAATTGAAATGAAAGTTGTAGGAAAATTCTGTACAATATATAGGATATCTCATCTAAATACAACATTTATTCATGGTGATTCTTTTTCTTAATAGGCTATCAAAAGAGCTTCTTCTAGACCCTCAGCAAACTCTGGTCTTCAAAGTTTGGCATAAGGGAGGTATGAACTCTGCTCTATGAATATCTCTGTAATTATATAAAATAAGTTCATATCCAGGTGACAGTCCCAATCTTTTTTCCTTTATTTATTTATTTATTTTTTGCCAGTTCTGGGGCTTGAACTCAGGGCCTAGGCCCTGTCCCTGAGCTTCTTTTTGCTCAAATCTAGCACTCTACCACTTGAGCCACAGCGCTATTTCCAGCTTTTTCTGTTTATGTGGTACTGAGGAATCAAACCCAGGGCTTCATGCATGATAGGTAAGCACTCTACCACTAAGCCACATTCCCAGCCAGTTGTGATCTTTTATAGAAAGCAAGTAAATCCATAGTACTGATTGTACTAGAAAAACAAATATGTGATAGAGGAAAATACCATAGCAGTCTGCATTGGTCTTCTATGGAATTTAAATACTTAGAAATCATATTTCATTTGACAACATTTAGTATAGAAGTCCAAATATACCTTTGTGCTACACACAGTGATTTCTCTCCACTTTGTATGATATTTGGCTTTCTGCTGACTCTATAGTTAAGCAAAACTCTAATATTTTCAGGTCATAATATAAGATCAGAGTCTGACCGTTTACCCTTCCTTGTTTGAAACTTCCATAAGAGAGAGTTTTGATTAACATGATGGTCCTTGAACAAAATTTTATCAGCTACCAGGGGCTGGGAAGGTGGCTCAGTGGTAGAGCGCTTGCTTTGCATGCTTGAGGCCCTGGGTTCGATTCCTCAGCTTCGCATAAGCAAAAAGAAAAAAGCCAGAAGTGGCGCTGTGGCTCAAGTGGTTGAGCGCTAGCCTTGAGCTGAAGAGCTGAGGGACAGCGCCCAGGCCCAGAGTTCAGGCCCCACGACCGGACCCAAAAAGAAAAAAAAATTTTATCAGCTACCATTTTGTTTGTTTGATCATTCATTTTGAGGAAATGTCTTATAGTACAGGCTGGCCTCTAACTTAATACATACCCTAAACTAGCCTCAAACTCTAGATAGCCCTGTCTGGTCTTGAACTCCTCTCATCTCTGCTTCCCAAGTGCAGGCATTTTAAGTTTGTGTCACCTCTCACAGCTCAGCTATCACTTATTAAGAGTCATCACCCAACAATGTTATGAGAATCAACTCTAAAACTAAACTCTTGGAATTCAAATTATAGCTCTTCCTTTTACTGTAGCAATGTGGTCTTAGGTGAATAACAACTTTTCTGTGCTTTAGTTTCCACATTTGTAGAATGGGGAGGGTGATGGGCAATAATAGTACCTATCTCATAGGATTGGAGGTTTTTGTTTTGTTCTGTTTTGAGATACTATGATTTGAACTCAGGGCCTTGTATTCTCATAGGGCTTAAAAGAGGGAAAAAAGAGCCTGATGGTTAAAAATGCCTTGTGGGTTTTTGTTGTATTTATTTAGTGAGTGGCAATGTGCTAGAAGCTTGACAGCTATATCTAATTCTGCTATATCTAATTTTATAAATGTAAAAGCTGGGGCCCAAGGAATTTTCATGGACTAAGATTTTATCAATATTAGTTTATGGAGCTGGAATTTGAACCCAGTTCTGACTGACTGTATAGCTTTACTGCTTATTCTTCACTATGCTGGTAAGATTGGATGATGCCACAAAAAGAAAAAAAAGGTAGTAAAGACATCTCACTTGCTCACAACTTTGCAAGAAAGTCCTTGAGACTCTTATCTCCAGTTAACCAGCAAAAAGCCAGAAGTGGAGCTGTAGTTCAAGTGGTAGAATGCTAGCCTTGAGCACAAAAGCTAAAGAACAGTGAGTGCCAAAGCTCAGAGTTCAAACCCCAGGACCAGCACAAAAGTCTTTCATATCTGTCTGCCTGGTTTAGCTTCAAACCAAGATCCTCAGATTTCAGCCTCCTGCACAAGTTTACAGGCATGAGCCATCAACACCCGACTGAGCTTATTTTTAATTGAGTATAATACATTTACATACTAATATAAATAGAAAAACAGAACTCTCTTATTTGAAAGCCACCAGCTTAAGTAAAATCAATGAAGCCTGATAATGTAGCAGAAGGAATGAGTGTTTAAGTTTGGGATGTTTTCTACTTACAAGAAGACAAAGCTCAACCCTCCCACTTTTTCCTGCCATACAGAAAGGGAAATCCTAATCAGCTCTGGTTATCAGCTCTCAGCTTTATTATCTATGTTCTGTGAAGGCTTTGGAATCTCTGAACTCCCCAAGTCACCTAAATCAGCTTCTTTATCTTCAGCCTCTAATTTCAATGGCAAGACATGCCCAGCTCCTCTCTTTCCCCCACAGATGAAGAAAGAGTGATTGGCTTTGCCTCAGTGGACCTCTCCCCACTGCTGTCTGGCTTCCAGTTTATCTGTGGCTGGTACAACATCACAGACTTCAGTGGAGAGTGCCAGGGGCAGATAAAAGTTGCTATCTCCCCTTTGGAGAGTTTGGTACACCTCAAAGAAGAAAAACAAGCAAGACGTGGGGTGAAGACCCCAGCATCACTGGTAAGTATACTGATCCTCATCTAATATACATTCTAGTGAAGAAAAAAAAAGCCCTGCAAGAAGAGCCTTTATGCTGGTATTTTCTAACTTCTGGAGCATATACAACTTATATATTTGTGTCTTATTACCAACTCCTGACCTAAATGAGGTGACAGAAGTGTTCTAGAATTAGTAATGATAGTTGCACAACTCTGAATATTCTGAAACCCAGTGAATCAAACACTTTAGGGTGAATTTTATACTACCTATATTATACTTCTTTTTTGTGTTTTGTGGGACAGGTTTTTAAGCTAGTCTTGAAATTGTAATCTATTCTCAGCCTTCCAAGTGCTGAGAATTATGGACATATGCCACAGGCTATGCCCATATGCCACAATAAAATTGTAGTGTTGAAACTGAAACCATATCACTTTTTTTTAATTCCTTTACATTAAAATTATTGGTCTTAGCCAGACATATTGGTGCATATCTGTAAACTCAGCTAGTAGGAGGTATAGGCATGGTCCAAGGCTGGCTCCAACAGAAAACAGAAGACCCTATCCAAAAAGAAATAAAGCAAAAAGGCTCAGTGGTAGAGCATATAGCCAGCAAGTGGAAGGCCCTGAGTTCAACTCCTAGGACCACCAAAAAAAAAAAAAAGTGATTTTGTTGTTGTTGTTGTTTTTAAGAAAACGGGGTAAGTTTTCCAAAGAGTTCAGCTGTAAAAGAAAACATTTTTTTAGACTGTCTCAGATGAAGGGAACTTTATTGAGGTAAAGACTTATTCATATCTTTTTCATGCATGCCTGGCCTTGGTCTAGCACAGCATGGTGAATCAATCAGTATCAAATAATAAGTGGATGCTTGAGGAAATGACCAAGAGTTCACTGTTCCCTGGGTAGGAAATTACTTTCTTCAGATCTACTGTGATAGTCAAGAAATAAGAAATATCAGTCAGATAAAATGTAAGATCATGGGGGCTGCCAACAGTTTATAAACTAGCTGGAAGAACAAAAGCATAAAGACAAATAAAGCAACTAAAGAGCAATCTGGTAACATAGTTTGTAAAGGAAGGAGTGTAATAATACCTACTTTATATTATAATTTAAAGCTTAAATGAGAAAATGTAAATTGCTTAGCACAGTGATTACCACATAGGAAGTACTTAGTGATATACTGAGAAAATCTAACAAATTTATTTATACACTGCTTTGTTCCAAAGGATTAACCAATACACCATTTTTCTCATTGCTTCTGCAGATCCCAATGTATAATCCCTTTTCCTTTCCTGCCTCTAATCTGTGTACTGCATTCCCCAGTCTGATTCCAAAACAAAGCCAAGACCAGTTTACTCGCACCTCCTCAAAGGAGCTTGATTTCTCCTCTTCTGAGAGGTAATATCATGGTGGGAAGAAATGAAGCCAACTAGTGGATGTATGTGAACTGACTTGTCATTTATCTTTCCTTTATTAGAAGAAAGCAGAAAGCTTTGTGGAACTCACACCTACATACATGCACGCTCATACACATACCTCTGAAAACCCTAAGATCTATGAAAACAAAATTTATTATAAGACCAGAATTAGAGGCAGGCATAGTGTCTCATGCCTGTAATCCCAGGTTCTTGGAGAGGTAGGAGGGAGAAAATCAGAAACCATATCTCAACAAACAAGCTAGGTATGGGGGAGGGGGGAAAGGGGTCTCTACTTCACAGAGGCAGAAGTAAGAGGTTTATGGTAGTAGGTGCAAGAGGTTTATGGTAGTAGACCAGCACCAAGCAAAGTTTCTCCCTAAAAAAATAACTAAGGCAGCCACGCACTGGTAGTTCACATCTATAATCCTAGCTACTTGGGAGGCCAAAATCTGAGGTTCACAGTTCAAAGCCAGACTGGCAAGAAAGTCCATGAGATTCTTATCTCCAGTTAACCACAAAAATAAAAAAAGCAGATTTGTGGCTCAAGTGGTTAGCACCAGCCTTGAGCAAAAAAGCTCAATACACACCCAAGCCCTGAGGTCAAGTCCCAGAACCAGCATAAAAAAGTAATTCATTAGTTAAGTAATTAGTTAAATAAAACAAAGTGCCAGGGACATGGTCCAGGTACAAGAATACACCTGTTTAGCAAAGGCAAATCTCTGAATTAAAGCCCTACTATAGCAAGGGGAAAATAATTGTGGTGATGTCTGTTTTACTTTTGGAGGGGTTTTTTGTTTTTGTTTTTGTTTTGGTGGTGGTATTTTTTTTTTTTTAAAACTGCTCAGTGTTTTTGCCTTTAGGCTTTCATTAGTGAATGTCCAGTTCTTCGATCTTCTTACCCTGGGCGCTGTCCTTCAGCTCTTCAGCTCAAGGCGAGTGCTATACCACTTGAGCCACAGCGCCACTTCTGGTTTTCTGGTGGTTTATTGGAGATAGGAAGTCTCACGGTCTCTCCTGCCCGGGCTGGCTTTGAACTGCGATCTTCAGATCTCAGCCTCCTGAGTAGTTAGGATTACAGGCATGAGCCACCAGCACCCGGCTGGTGGTGGTATTTTTTATGGGAAGGCATAGAAAGGTAGGAACGAAGGGTAAACAAATGCAATCATGCTATTCAGTATATACTATGTGGAAAATGAACTATGTAACTTGTGGGCAGGGATGAGAGGGGGAATGAGGAAAGCAAAGGAATAGGTGACATTCCAAAAAAGAAAAGTACTCATAACCTGACTTATGAAATTATAAGTAGAACATCTTAATAAAATTGTATTAAAATTTAAATTAAAAAAAATGGAACTAAGCCTGGTGCCAGTGGCTCACACCAGTAATCCTAGCTGAGAACTGAGGATTGTGGTTCAAAGCCAGCCCAGGCAAGAAAGTCCATGCGACCCTTATCTCCAGTGAACTACCAAAAATGAGTTCAAGCCCCTGGACAAGATAAAAAAAAGGAACTAGATTGTGTGTATTGTGTGTGTGTGTACACACGTGTGCTCGTGTATAAACACCACACACATGGATGAGCACAGCGGTATTAAGTTAGAACTCAGGACTTCAGGCTTGCCAAGCAAGAGCTCTACTACTGAACAATGCCTCTGCAAACATAGAATTTTTTTACTATTATCAAAAGGATGATGTCTGTATAAGAGACAGTCTTTTATCCTTAACTTTTTGTGGAAAAAAAATCATTCCTCTCACAAAACTATGGTGCCAGCTTGTTTTTGTAAAGCACAATTGTCTCAGCTGGGTGCCAGTGGCTCACATCTGTAATTGTGGCTGCTCAGGAACTGAAATCTGAGGTTTACAGTTCAAAGCCAGCCTGGGCAGGAAAGTCTATAAGACTCTTATCTCCATGGAAGTGGCGCTGTGGCTCAAGTGGTAGAGCACTTAACCTTGAGCTGAAGAGCTGAGGGATAGCGCCCAGGCCCAGAGTTCAAGCCCCATGACCAACAGAAAAAAAAAAAGGAATGTCACTTTTGCCGGGCGCTGGTGGCTCACGCCTGTAATCCTAGCTACTCAGGAGGCTGAGATCTGAGGATCGCGCTTCAAAGCCAGCCCGGGCAGGAGAGACCATGAGACTCCTAACTCCAATAAACCACCAGAAAACCGGAAGTGGCTCTGTAGCTCAAGTGGTAGAGCGCTCGCCTTGAGCTGAAGAGCTGAGGGACAGCGCCCAGGCCCAGAGTTCAA
>NW_012267238.1:3620653-3625012 GCF_000151885.1 Dipodomys ordii | reverse complement strand
CTGTAGCTCAAGTGGTAGAGCGCTCGCCTTGAGCTGAAGAGCTGAGGGACAGCGCCCAGGCCCAGAGTTCAAGCCCCACGACCGACAAAAAAAAAAAGACTCTTATCTCCAATTAACCACCAAGAAGCTAGAAGTAGAGCTGTGGCTGAAATGGTAAATCACCAGCCTTGAGCATAAAAGCTAAGGAACAGCACCAAGGCCCTGAGTTCAAGCCCTAGTACCAACACACACACATACAAAAGTTTTGATGTAGGGTAACTATATGACCCAGTAATTCCACTCTTAGGAATAAAAAATGAAAACACAGGGGAAAAGGAAGAAAGGGGTGACACTAATAAAGATGCGTTATATTCATAAACTGCTTTGTCGAATGGCAACTCCTTTGTACAACTACTTAAAGATAATATTTAAAAATGGGAAAAGAAAAAAAAATGAACCCGTGTCCACACAAAAATTTGCATGCAGTTTTGTTTGTAGCAGCATTATTAGTATACAACCAAACTATCCATCAACTGACATAAACAAAATATAGGCTGTCTATATACTAGAGTAATATCCAACTATAAAAAGAAATAGGGGGTTTTATTACTCATCCACCCCTACATATAGGAAGTTTAGCTTGTATACATGTGAATATATTGAAGATATATGTACTTACATAAATTTAATTTGTGAATATATTAAAAATCATTTAATTATATGCTTTAAATTATAATCATGCTTTGTCAATTATATTTCAGTAAAGCTGGGGGGGTGTTTGTTTGGTTTTTGGTTTGTTGGGGTTTGGAGTTTTTGTTGGTTTTTTTTGTGTGTGTGTGCTAGTCCTGACGCTGGAACTTAGGGCCTAAGCACTGTCCCTAAGCTTTTTTGCTCAAAGCTGATAATCTACTTCTTGAGGCTTTTTTTTTTTCTTGCAGTTTTTTGGAGATCAGAGTCTCATGGACTTTCCTGCCCAGTTGGCTTCTAACCACCATCCCTAGACCTCAGCCTTCTGAGTAGCTAGGTTACAGATATGAGCTACCAGTGGCCAGATTGTTTTTATTTGTTTGTTTGTTTTCTGTTTTTGAAAAAAAAACATTGTCTGGGGTTACATTCTTGAATGCTGTAATTAGGAAGATTTTTGGATAAATTAGGATATTTTTGCATAAAAAGGAATGCATTTGCTGGGTGCCGGTGGCTCACACCTGTAATCCTAGCTACTCAGGAGGCTGAGATCTGAGGATTGAGGTTCAAAGCCAGCCTGGGCAGAAAGTCTGTGAGACTCTTATCTCCAATTAACCACCAGAAAACCAGAGTGCTGCTATGGCTCAAGTGGTAGAGCTGAAGAGCTCAGGGACAGCACCCATGACTGACAAAAAAAAAAAAAAATGGGAATTCATTTACCTAATATAACAGACTAATGAATGATTGGACCTCCTTATTAGATCGTATTAAAGGAGTGTGCCTAACACAGGAATACAGCAGCACCTACCAACTCATTATCAGATTATCTGGTGTATTCATCAAGGGTCAACCAACAATGAACCCCTAGCTCTGCTGATTTGGCCTGATGCACTGAATAAGCCTGGAACCAGCTCTGTGCTTTCACACCTTGTACCACAACAACTTTATGTCTGGGTTCCTTAAGTTAATGTCTTCTCTAACCAGCTACAGTGACTCTCTTTTCATCTGTACCAATTTTGTGGCTCAAGGCACAGGCCCTTAGTTCAGACCCCAGTACCACTAAGAAAGAAAAAACAAACAAATTGATTTGGTACTGGAAGTGTGGCCCAAGTGGTAGCTTCAAGCACAAGGCCAGCATTTAAATCCAGTACTGGAAAAAAAAAGGAGAAAATACTACTAGAAAGGAATGATGGTGATAAAAGACATTACTAATTAATTAGATGCTTGTAACAAAGATGGGCCTGATAATAAAGACTCCATAAATATTGTTGTTATTGTGTTTATTTTAGTTCTATGTTTTAGAAAATCACTAGATCTGTGTCTTAGAAAAATCACTTAGGCAATAATGTATAGAACAGAAGAAAATGGAATAAGACTAAAGGCAAGATTATTTGGCATACATTTGTGGTAGTGAAGATAGGATTGTAGTGCCATTTCAGGAGCAAGTTTTGGTTTTGTTGCCCTAATAGTTTGGTTTTGCTCACATTAGTTGGGAATTTATTTTGCTTCCATTTTCTCTTGATAGAAGCAGTACCAAAAGAAGTCAGGCATTACGCCATGAACAGCATGTACAGAACATCCGCCGATTTCATGAATCCCTGCAACAGGGAGAGGCAATCTTGACAAGAGATGACAAACAGACCACATCACCTTTATCCTCCCACACTTCCATTCTGACTTCTCTCAGGTAAGTTTAGGAAAATACACAGGAAAACAATTGTGTATGGAACACAAGGTGAATTGGTAGTGGCAATATGCAGTACTGCATTTCCATCAATTAGCTCTGCTCTGGAAGGTTCAGTAGAGGGAATCTCATGCACGTCAATGTTAGGTTGGATCCTCAACAGATTCCTCTTTCTCAGCTCAGGTCTTTTACTCCTTCATTGGATTCTATTACTGATTAGTTAAACAGTTCAAATTTCCATCAACAAATGGCTGAACAGAAAATCAGTTGTGGTATATCAATACAATGAAATACTCAAAAATAAAAATAAATTATTTAGAACAGAATGAATCTCAATTATACTAGCAGAAGCTAGAATAAAAGAATACACTATATAAATGATTTGTTTATATAAAGTTCTCAAAAATGAAATCTAAAGCTGGGCATTGATGGTGCACGTATGTAATCCTAGCTAATCAGAAGGCTGAGATCTGACGATTCAAATTTGAAGCCAGCCCAGGCAAACAAATCAAAGAGACTCTTCTCTCCAACTAACCAGCAAAAAGCCAGAAGTAGAACTGTAGCTAATGTGGCATAGAGCACCAACCTTGAATGAAAAAGCTAAGGAACAGTTCCCAAATCCTGACTTCAATTCCCAGTACAAGCACAAGAAAAAGAAGGAATGAAAAAAAAAAGACATCTACTTCCTTAATAAACATAGTCAAAAATTCTCAGTATGTTAGCCTGGAGTAGGACTTTCACTCTACCAAAGAAGACAGGTTTGGTATAATAGTCAAGAATGGTTCCTCATAAAAAGATTACATCTTGGGGGCTGGGAAGGTGGCTCAGTGGTAGAGCGGTTGCCTTGCATGCTCAAGGCCCTGGGTTCGATTTCTCAGCACCACATAAGCAAAAAGAAAAAAGCCGGAAGTGGCGCTGTGGCTCAAGTGGTAGAGCGCTAGCCTTGAGCTGAAGGGCTGAGGGACAGCGCCCAGGCCCAGAGTTCAGGCCCCACGACTGAACCCAAAAAAAAAAAAGATTACATCTTAGGGGCTGGGAATGTGGCTGAGAGGTATAGTTGCTTGCTTAGCATTCATGAAGCCCTGAGTGTGATTCCTTAGCACCACATAAACAGAAAAAGCTGGAAGTGGCATTGTGACTCAAGTGATAGAGTGCTAGCCTTGAGCAAAAAAAGCTCAGGGACGGTGCTCAGGCCCTGAGTTCGAGCCCCAGGACTGGCAAAAGAAAAAAAAAGAGATTGCATCTTTACTAGACTTCAGAGAGGACCTACATGAGCAAGAAAGAAAAGGAACAAAGTTGTTCTTGACATCAGGGTTTGTGATCAGAGAGATAATGGATGAATGGTGGGGTGGAGAGAGAGAACACTTTATTAGTAGGTCAAGTAAAAGGTAGTGTTAGGTCCTGGCTCAGTTGTTATATAAAAGATTCTTTTGTTCTCCTTGAATGGCCCTTTTATAATCATCCCCTAACACCACAATTCCCTTCTTTTCCAGGAAGAATCTGAGTGAGCTAGATCAGATCCAGCAGTACTTCAACCAGAAGCTTAGCAGACCTTCCCTGCCTCTTAGCCCTCCCACTCATCCTGCCATCATACAATGCCTGGAGAGCCGTAAGGAACATCTCAGACCAGCAACCAGCAGCCTAGACCCTGAGAGCCAGTGCATCCTAGAGAAATCCAGTAGCCTGGTGTTACAAGTCAGCTCCTTAATCGCAGGTATGACTTGAGGTCTTGTTTTTTTCCCAACAGTTATGGTCACTAGATGCCAATTCAAAAAGCATTAAAATATCTACCTTCACTCAAACCTGTATGACAAACAGAAACAACAGTTTTTACATCTTTCTCCTTTTTAAAATGACCGACAAAAAAAAACAATAGTACAGCAAAGGATCATGGGGCAATAAAAGAGCATTGGACTGAGAGGCAGGAGAGCCAGGCCCTTAATAGGTTTCGGGCATATATGTCCTGAGAATATCTTTTCCCTTCTAAACTCTGTGGGGGGGGGGGGTTCGGG
>NW_012267238.1:3616724-3620210 GCF_000151885.1 Dipodomys ordii | reverse complement strand
GTGTCTGTGTGTGTGTCTGTGTGTGTGTGTCTGTGTGTGTGTGTCTGTGTGTGTCTGTGTGTGTGTCTGTGTGTGTCTGTGTCTGTGTGTGTGTGTGTGTGTGTCTGTGTCTGTGTGTGTGTGTGTGTGTGTCTTTTCCCTTCTTAAACTCATCAGTGCCTGGCATGAGCTTTAAAAAAAGCTAAAGAAGTTGAGACTACTCTGAAGAAAGTATCAGTGCCTGGCATGAGCTTTAAAAAAAGCTAAAGAAGTTGAGACTACTCTGAAGAAAGTATTCCCAAAACTTGCCTAAGCATATGAATCATCTGGGCACTTACTTTGAACTATAGATCCTGAGTCTTTCACCTTCCTACTGAATCAGGATCCAGAGTTAAGACCTTGGGATATTTATATGCTAAACTTGGGAGAATTTTGAGAAATCAGCCTGATCAACATATTTTGTCCTAATTTGGTGTGATTTTTGCTCAAACAAATATGTTGATTAGACTGAATGCCAATGGCTCATGCCTGTAATTTTAGCCACACAGGAGGCTGAGATCTTAGGATTGTAGTTCAAAACCAACCCAGGCAGGAAAGTCTGTGACACTCTTATCTCCTGTTAGCCACTAAAAAAGATGGAGGTGGAACAGTGGCTCAAGTGATAGAGCATCAGCCTTGAGCACAAAAGATCAGGAACAGCACCTAAGCCCTGAGTTCAAGCATCAGGAACAGCCCCTTTCCCTGTCCAAAAAAAGAGAGACAGACAAACAGATTTGATTGATTGATTATACATGGGGATAAATGAGCTCACTTGTCACTGTTTAAATGCAAAAGTAGAAAAAGTGCCGGGTGCTGGTGGCTCATGCCTGTAATCCTAGCTACTCAGGAGGCTGAGATCTAAGGATTGCTGTTCAAAGCCAGCCCAGACAAGAAAGTCCGTGAGACTCTTATCTCCAATAAACCACTCGAAAACCGGAAGTGGCGCTGTGGCTCAAGTGGTAGAGCGCTCGCCTTGAGCTGAAGAGTGCAGGGACAGCACTCAGGCCAAGTTCAAGCCCCACGACTGACCAATAAAAAGTAGAAAAAGTGATTGATACTAAGTACAAAACATGGTCTTTCCACTTCTCCCAAGATACATTAAGCAGCTCTTGATGTTTAGAAAAGTCAAGTCTATACTTGAATTCTACTTACTTGGATGCTATCGATTACTAATTGTGCCAGGTTCAATTTTGTTACTAGCTCCAGGAGAATAGTGTTGGATCAGACAGGCATTATCTCTGTCTTCATGAAACTTATTCTATAACCAGCCAAAAAAATTTCCCTAAGAACAAAAGCACTAAACAAAATGGAAGGGAAGGGAATGTGGAAAAGGAATGTAATACAGGGCAAAATTGATTAGAATATAATGTAAATGTGTCAAGATATAACAGTGAAACACACACACACGAAGCTTATTTGGGGTACAGAAGCAGATCTTTTTTTTTCCTTTCTGTTTATTCATTTATTTCTTTGGTTAGTAGGTTGTTTTTGTTTTGTCTTTTTGCTTTTTCATGATGCTTTCTGCATGCTATGCAAATGCTTTACTGCTGAGCTACATCTCCAACCTAGAGGAATTTCTTTAAATTAAAATAGGAGAGAGAGGAGGGAACTGAAGGATTGAAGCTAGAGAGCCTTGAAATCAAATTTAGGAGTTTAATTTTGGGGAAGAGGGGTCAAGGCTATAGATATTGAACCAGGGGCCTTACACATGCAAAATCCTGTTCTCTATCACCAAGCTACATCCTCAGACACATTAGTGTTTGCCCAGATAGAAAATGGGAAGCTAGCCGGGCTGGTGGCTCACGCCTGTAGTCCTAGCTACTCAGGAGGCTGAGATCTGAGGATCGCGGTTCAAAGCCAGCCTGAGCAGGAGAGACCGTGAGACTCCTATCTCCAATAAACCACCAGAAAACCGGAAGTGGCGCTGTAGCTCAAGTGGTAGAGTGCTCGCCTTGAGCTGAAGAGCTGAAGGACCGCGCCCAGTCCCAGAGTTCAAGCCCCACGACCGACAAAAAAAAAAAAAAATGGGAAGCTAAGGGTATAGTTTAGTGATAGATAGAGCATAGACCTGCATATGCAAGGCCTGGGCTCCATTTCCAGAACCTGAGTAAAAACAAAAGCAGTGAGGGGGGTGGGAAAGAAGAGAAAGAGAAAAGGAGGGTGTTCTTAGAAAGGAGCTGAATGAGAACTGATTTTCAGAAAGGAAGAATGTGAAAAAAGAGATGATTAAATCAAGGACATGAGTTCAAAAATAAAAGTGAAAAGCAAGAACAGTAATGCCTCAGTACACCTTTCTGAAGCTCTTAGACAAGTGGATATAGTCACCGAGTTGAGGTTGCATTCATGTGACATCCATGTGCTTTGGGACTTTTGCTACTAGGCCCTGAGAGATACAATATGAATCAGATATGTGTTCCCCAGCTCTGAGAAACTCACAGTCTGCTAGAGAAAATATAGCATTAAAAAGTGGTATGTCCTTAAGGGCTTTTTTTTTATTGCTGGTTGTGGGGCCTGAACTCTGGGCCTGGGCACTGTCCCTCAGCTCTTCAGCTCAAGGCTAGTGCTCTACCACTTGAGCCACAGTGCCACTTCCAGCTGTTTCTGCTTATGTGGTGCTGAGGAATTGAACCCAGGGCCTCATGCATGCAAGGTAAGCATTGAGCCACCTTCCCAGCCCCCCTCAGGGCTTCTTTATATAGCAATATAGCTAGATAGCAATCCAACTAAGATGGTACACCTGGGATAACTTCCTGGAGGAGGTTAGGTGAAGGGAGAGCTGGTTTATATGAAACAAAAAAACTCAGGCATAAAGGACCAGAGGACCAGGATCATCTGTTTCCTGGTAGGGATATTCTGTTCCTTTGTTTTGTTTTGTTTTGTTTTTGTCAGTAATGGGGATTGAACTCTGGGCCTGAATGCTGTTCCTGAGCTCTTCAGCTCAAGGCAAGAGTTCTACCACTTGAGCCACAGAACCACTTCTGGTTTTCTGGTGGTTTATTGGAAATAAGAGTCTCAATGGACTTTCCTGCCCAGGCTGGCTCTGAACCACAATCCTCAGATCTCAGCCTTCTGCTGGTGCCCAACAGGATGTTCTGTTTTTATACATATGTTTATTCCCTTTAATGGCTGAATATTGTCAATGTAGTAAAGAGCCAGCACATACTGTATAGATGCTGAGCTTCTGTTAGGTGAGGAGATGTGCTCGCTCTCACACGTGCACGTGCTCTCTCTCTCTCACACACACACACACACACACACACACACACACACATACACATACACACAGAGGAATCAAATTTGTCTCCAGTTCCTAAATTTTTTCCTCTCAAAGAGCTATTAAAACATTTGACTGGGCTGGGAAGGTGGCTCAGTGGTAGAGCGTTTGCCTTGCATGCAAGAGGCCCTGGGTTCGATTCCTCAGCACCACATAAGCAAAAAGAAAAAAGCCGGAAGTGGCGCTGTGGCTCA
>NW_012267238.1:3553109-3616674 GCF_000151885.1 Dipodomys ordii | reverse complement strand
TGGCGCTGTGGCTCAAGTGGTAGAGCACTAGCCTTGAGCTGAAGAGCTGAGGGACAGTGCCCAGGCCCAGAGTTCAGGCCCCACGACCGGACCCAAAAACCAAAAAAACAAAAAAAAATTTGACTTTCTTTTCTTTTGAGATGGGATCTTGACTAGTAGTTTCTATTTATTAAATGCTTTATTAAATATATATGCCACATTATATATACACATTTACTTTCATGTATTCTTTAACTTGTAAAGAGGGTTATATCACAATTAAAAGATTAACATGCCAGGTGCTACGTGTAATCCCAGCTACTTGAGAGGTGATCTGAATTAAGGGCCAGCCTGGACAAAAAGTTTGCAAGACTCCATCTCAACCAAAAGCTGGGTGTAGTGGTGCACATCTGTCATCCCAGCTATGTAGAAAATACAAATAGAATCATGGACCAGACCAGACTGGGCAAAAAATCAAGAACCTGTCTGAAAAAGCAAAAAGGGCTGGGGATGTGGCTCAATTGGTCGAGCACATGCCTTCCAAACCTAAAATCCTGAAGTTAACCCCCAGCATCACTAGAAGAAAGGGGAGGAAGGAAGAGAAAAGGGAGAGAAGGGTGAAGAGAGAGAGGGGAAGGGAAGGAAAAGGGGCAAGAAAAGGAGAAAGATGAAAAAGAAAACCAGACTGAGGAAGGATAACTGTTAACCACAGTTAACAAGTGAGAGTAGAAACTTGAAACTAAGGCTGACCAGATGTAAAGCCACTGTGCTCTTTCCAACACACCTGCTGCCCCATTTTCCTTGTAGGTGGTGGATATCTCCTTGCTTTCATTTTCCAGGTAAGATAGATAGTTTTAATAACTGTCATAAAATAGGTAAATAAGCAGACTCTTATTTTGGTTTTTAATATAGGTAATTACTGAAGTAAATGGAAGCATGAACATGCCCGTCAGGACTCCCAGCTCCTAAGAATTCCTGAGCATGAGCAGATAGTCTCTGAAAGCATTTCCTCAGATGTATCCACAACTATAAGTAGATTAGATTTTGGTTCTCTGATATTAGAATAAAGTACTAGAAATGGTACTGCTGTGAATAGTTTCACTGACTCTTGGGTGAGTTAACTGCTTTAAGGTTTGTTCAAAGTCTGCTCACAAGGATACTTGTGAAGCTAGAAACCAGTGTGGGAACATTGCAATGTCTGTGGCCCTGCCTTGTGGTAAGAGTCCTATCTGTTGCTGTTCAGATCTGCAGACTATCACCAGGAATTCTCAAGCAGCTTTGACCTCTCACCGAGCCAAAAGTAGAAGTACTGCCACCGCCGTCCCAGATACTCAAGACACAGAGACTGTGCGAGAGCGAAGCACAACACCAGACAAGCCATTGGCAATAGAGGAGGACACAAATTCCTTGCCTCCTGCTCTTGAAGAGACTGCAGGTGGAAGAGAAATGTTCCATGAGGCCCTAGAGCAAACAGTACCTGTTACAAGGATGCAGAGCAGTGAGGACCCCGAGACAGGCCCTGCCTTCAGTGATGAGGACTACGAAGAAGATGTCATTGAGCCCAGGACCCTAAATGAAATCACCACTGTGACGGATAAAACTAGCCCTTGGTCCAGTTTTGTATCAGACATAAGTGAGGTCATCAGCCCTCAGCCTGATGAGGTACAGAGGGAAGACTCCTATCCTTCAGAGCCTTTCCCCAGTCAGGAACTCGAGGTCAGAAGTAGCTTTTTGTTAAGCCCAGAAAAGGCTATCAACCCCCACCTGCCTGGGCAGGGCTCTCCTAGCCAAAGGCTTGTTGCTTATGAGGGTGGTGTCCCTAAGGACAAAGTTGGTGAGCCTACCTCAACCAACCATCAGTTGAACCCACACCTATCACTCCCAGGAGTACAACAGAGCAATGCTTTTGTTGAGTGGAGCTCACCTCCAGGAGATCATTACAAGGAGGACAAGGCAGAAGCCCAGACTGAAAATGAAGCTGCTTCCAGTGAGCTCAGTGACTCTTCTGATAGCTTCGAGAAGTTCCCTTTGCAAATAATCTCCCAGAGAAAAGGGGAAAACTATAAGGAGTCACCTATGGACTCCCCTGACATCCAAGAGACGCAGGTGACAACTGAATCAGAGGTGTCCACAAAGCAGACTCTCCTGTATCCTTTGGTGTTTTCCACAAGTGGCCCCTTCTTCCATCTCCAAGCATTTTGGGTGCTGGTATTAGGCTAGCCAAGTGTGAATGTGTGCAGTGGCCACTCTCATTGAATATAGTGGGGGCATGGAAATACCCTTAAGATGACTCACCTGAATGACAGGTGCTACAAATCTACCATTGATACCAAATAGCTCCCTGGCACATAATACTATGATTTGGATTTAGGTGTTGATATCACATTCATAGGCTTTCCAACCTGATTTATCTAGTCTATCTGTGGGGTAGTTTATCACTTGAAGTCAAGACCGAGATCTCAGTTGAACTAGAAGGGGAAGAAAATTTAAGGGTACAGTTAGATGGTAGATCACTTGCCTGGCATGCATAAGACCTTAGTTCCATTATTGACACCACTAAAAGAAAAAAGTAGAGGTTGTCAAGAAAGAAGAACAACACTGCCATTATTAAACATTGCATTTAGTATGTGCTAGGCATTACATGCATTTAACAGTTTTAGTGGTAAGTGTCCATTCCGCATGTAAGGAAAATGAGGTTCAGTGACTCCCACGATTTAATTTCTTAATCTAATTTTGTTATTATTGAGGTGTTAGCAGAGAGGTTACCATTTCACAATTCAGGGAATGCATACGTTTCTCTTCAATTTACTTTTTTTAAGCCAAATGATGTAGCTAAGGGGAAGTAGACACCATTGAGATGGACTTGCCCAAGTCCCCATAATGTCACTGTTAATAGGAAGAAGGAAACCATGAGAACCATCTGAGCAATTAGTTTGCCTGGTTTCCTGACATTACCCCTTGGAGAAGGAGATATTTCACTCCTGATAAGTGAGGCAGGTCACTTACTGAGTAGAGATCCTGACAGGGGGCCTGACTTTGACCCTTAGAAACCCATATTACTTGTGTGGCTTCAAGTTTTGTCTTTCTGAGCCTATTTCTTTTCATATAAAATGGAAGTACTTATCTCTTACCCACCAGACTTTCAACTTCCCAGATCAGCAACCTCATTTTTTCCTGTGTCTTTTTTACCTGGCTTTGCACAAAGTAGGGATCAGTAAATACAGAGTAAACTGAACTAGCATGGTTTGGAGAAATGGTAGTACAGGGATTTAAACTCAGCCTCACATTTGCTAAGCAGACACTCAACTGTAGGTCAGAAAAACCTGAGGATGAGAAAGGCCTAATGTGTGAGGTGTCTGGGGACTGAGCACTCAAACCACCTCTGGTAAAGTTCTTCCCTGCCTTTGTCCTTCCTGGCTCTTGCCATTGCTAGCCTCAGAGCCATTTCAGTTTGCTCAGAGTGGGGTTGATAAACTGCCACATGTGCCTAGGCCTAAGTTCAAGCCTTTTCAAACATTCATTCATTTAAAAAAAAAAAAACTAGTATTCCTAGGCCTTATGCTAGATACTGAAGACAGAATTTGAATCAGACCTTACTTCACGTTTTTTACATGACTAATAGGAATCAGTCAAACAATTGTTCAGTGTGCTGAGGTCGGACATGGAACAAGAAGAGGTATTGCAGGAAGAGATACAAGAGCCAGACCTTAACAATGAGTAAGCATACCAGGCACTTGAGAGACTTAAGACAAGGATTATCATGAATTTCAGACCAACCTAGACTATATAGTAAACCCCTGTCTAAAAAAAAAAAAAAAACAGCAAAAACAAAACCTACATAGAGCCAAAGGAAAGTTCTAGCTTGTGCAAACTGTCTGCAAAGGCCTATACAAGCAAAAGAGACTAGCAATGGCTCATACTTGTAATCCTAACCACTCAGAAGGACCAGATCAGGAGGATCACAATTTAAGGCCAATCCAGGCAAAAAGTTTACAGGTCTGCATGTCAACCAATAAAATCTGGACATAGTGGTGCACACCTGTTTTCCTAGCCACACAGGAAGTATAAATAGAGGAGAGTCATTACTCAAGCTGACCTGAGCAAAATGTAGTAATACCCTATCACAAAAATAACCTAAGAAGAAGGGCTTGGGTTGCAACTCATAGCACACCTAGCAAGCATGAGATCCTAAATTCAGATTCCATTACTGAAGAAGAAAAAAAAAAAAACAGCTGTTGACAATATATTGTTGGCAGTACATTGTGGTTGGATATCAGAGGTAAGTGGACTTTTAAGAGATGAGGCAGGGCCTGGTTCTTAGCATTTTAGACTAGACTGAAGTGCTGAGACCTTGCCTTAAAAGCATATAACATGAATTTTCTCTCACCAGGCACTGGTGGCTCACACCTATAATCCTAGCTACTCAGGAGGCTAAATTCAAAGCCAGCCAAGCAGGAAAGTCTATGAGACTCATATCCAGTTAACCACCAAAAAGCTAGAAATAGCACTGTGTCTCAAGAGCACTAGTCTTGAGCAAAAAAGCTCAGTCCTGAGTTCAAGCCCTAGAACTGGCACTTAAAAAAAAAAAGGAGGTAGCAATACTAGTCATGGGGTTGTAAAAACTAAATTAATTTTACAAACTACCTAACACAGTTCCTATAGTGTCCAATAAAAAAGTAATGTTGTCAGATTTACATGTCAGAAAAGTCCCTCCGTGCCTTGTAGAGGACGAATTAGATCAGGGAGACCAGAAACCAGAAGGTTAGGAAACTTGCTCCAACAAGAAATAGAAAAGGTCTGGCCTGAAGTATACAGTGTCACATGAGAATGATGAAGAACATCCAGGGATCACATAGGCGGAGAATGGGAAGGAGGGGCATGTAATGATTAATTTATAGAGAGTAACTTAGAGCATATGCCGACTGCCTGTCAGACCCCACAGCAGGTTGTCACAAGTTGCTAGGATGGTGATATCATTTGCTGTGTTAGAATAGCACATAGACAGGTTTGGTGAAAGATGGATGTGTGCCTGTGGGACATCTAGGAAGATGCAAGCGTGGGATCAGGTATACAAGTGGGCATTTCTGGAAGTCAGGACAGCAAGAAGGTCAGAGTTGAATGACTCTGGAGAGGGAAAGAGGAATAGAGCCTAAAGGGAATTTCAGGTTGCAGCCACACTTTGAAGTGATGGGGGATGAGTCAAATGTAGATGAGCATGTGTCCACTGGGAGGACCTTGGAGTCACAGGAATAAGCTGGGCAAATGGGTAAGAATAGCAGGTATAAGCACCTTTCCTGTGTAAACCCATTTATACCAAGCTCTATATACTGTATTTCTTCTGTTTAAAGCATGAAGAAACTGAAGCACAAAAGTGAACTTTCCGGGGCTGGGAAGGTGGCTCAGTGATAGAGCACTTGCCTTGCATGCCTCTGAGGCCCTGGGTTCGATTCCTCAGCACCACATAAGCAAAAAGAAAAAAGCTAGAAGTGGCACTGTGGTTCAAGTGGTAGAGCGCTAGCCTTGAGCTGAAGAGCTGAGGGACAGCTCCCAGGCCCAGAGTTCAGGCCCCACGACCGGACCCAAAAAAAAAAGTGAACTTTCCTGAAGTTATTCATGTAATAAAATGACAGCTAAGTGGTAAACAGAAGGGAATCTAGCATTAGAGATGAAGGGCTGAGATTGATCCCTTACTAATAGAGAAAATTTGCATTTTTCATAAGCTGAGGAGGTGCAGGACCCAAAGCAGGCAGAAGGCGATAGTGGTGAGAGCTTCCATACTCAGACCCAGCACCAACACATCCCAGCAATGCTGTTCCTGCCCCCAACGCATTAGCTCCCCACAGCAGACAGCAGCAGAAGCAAATAGGTTCTGCCTCATCTGCACTTCTGGAGAAGGCTCTGGTCAAAGGGTTTTTTTCCCCTGTGACCTTCATACCACCTCTACAGAAAAATCAGACTACCTGAAGCTGGACCTCAATGCATTCCTTTCAATCAGGTATATATTGAGCACTTACTCTGCCCAAAGCGCTGTACTAAGAGACAGGCATGTGGCTACAAAAAGAAAAGACACCTCATCTCTGCCTTCTTGGAATTTAGAGTCAACATGAAAAGAATGAGAAAATAGAAAACCTGGTCAATGAATTTGAACCAGAATCATACTTAGCTACATAAGCAGAAACAAAAAATCAGAACATCATGGGCTGGGAATGTGGCTTAGTGGTAGAGTGCTTACCTAGCATGCATGAAGCCCTGATTCCTCTGTACCACATAAGCAGAAAAGGCCAGAAGTGGCACTGTGGCTCAAGTGGTAGAGTGCCAGCCTTGAGCCATAGAAGCTCAGGGCAGTGCTCAGGCCCTGAGTTCAAGCCCCAGAACTGGCACAAAAAAAAAAAAAAAAATCAGACCATCACACTAGTCCCCAGCATCAAAGTCCCCTCAAAGTTAAGCCTCTAGGGCTCACATCCAGACTAAGCTGAGCATATGTACCCTGGTCTCCTTTCATAGAGTTGTCATTTCTATAAATTAGAACAGTCAGGCAAAAGGCCACCTTCAGCATCAGCACCTTAGGTCCTGCCTAAGTTGCTGCCCTTAGAGAGACCTTCCCACCTGCTCCCTGTCTCTGGTTTCCTAGGTCAGCTTTTAACCAGTAAGCCTTCAGCATCAACACTTGCTAACCTCCTGACCTTGGGTGCAACTCTAAGCAGATAATAAGGTAACTGAAGGGAACCATATTCTGTCATTGAGAAACCTGAGTGTAATGAGGATTGTATCAGACTAATGAAGCATTCTTTGTTACAGATCGTGATCTGGGATATGAGGAAGGAGGGATCGAGTGACTTGTGATTATGTGAGGGCTTCTTCGGAGAGAAAGGATTTGAACTGACTCATTTATAGGAGCATGCAGGGTCTTCCAGTGAGAAGGCAAGAATTCATGGGCAGGAGGAATAAGTGGGGAGATATGACTGATATGTGTGAGGTCAATGGAGATGCTGGCCTGGAAAGGGTAGACTCATGGAATTTTGTGCCTTAACTACTGTCACAGCCCAGAGCCCATTGTGGTTCCCAACTTCTTTTTGCCTCCCCAGCAGCTGGAGGCCTCTATGAGGATGCTCTCACTGTCTACAGGATTGCCACCAGCAGCAGCAGCAGATCAGGTAAGAACTGCTTCTAACCTCCCCCTATGTAGAGTCAGCATCTCTAAAGAGATGAGGGCTATGCTGGGCCTTCTTCCTGGAGAGGCTTTGGCAGTGGTCACTCCTTGGTTTGCACTGAACATATTCTGTGGGTCCAGTGCTATGCTGGGAGCTCAGGAATCGTGCGGAAGATAAGAACAGGACCTTACTAGTTAAGACAGATATGCAAGCACACAAGCATAAAAACAAGAACCAGCTAAGAAATGCATGTGAGTAATGCAAGAGCACCAGCTAAGCAAAGGCAGGTGGAGGACTGCATAGATGCATCCTCAGGACTGATGCAGCCAAGTTAGGTCTGGATGAGAGAATGGCAATGACAGCATATGCCAGTTTCTATTTATAGGACCCTTTATAACTCCTCTTCATTCACCTGAATCGGCTGATTGGAAAACAGTATCATCCCAAGGCTTCACTTTACTGCCCTATGTTGCAGGTGGCAAGAAAATAACTAATTTTCTAATCAACATCCACTTTTTGAGAACCTACCCTGAATCAGGCATTACACAGCTGATTAATTTATCATAAAAAATAAGACAACCAGATTTTCTGTATTCATGAAGATTAAGTCATAAGTGAAAAAGTGTTGATCAGGCATGGTAGGTAAATATATACTTGTAATCTCAGAACCTAGGAGACTGAAGTAAAAACTCAAAAGGCTGAGATCAGCCTGAGGGTAAATAGTGAAACCCTGTCTCAAAAATTAAGTTCATAGGTATAAGTCATGTCAAAGAGACAAACAATGCATATGTGGAGTTAGATTAAAATGTAACTGGACATGATAACCTACACAGGACTCTAGGCATTCACACACAGTCTAAAGGAGGATACCAGTATGGCAGGAACCCAAAGGTATGACTCTGCTGAACATTGAAAATACTATTTAATGAAACAAATTCCAGGAAATGGAAACATGGGTTCTTTACATTGTTGTTGTTGGTGGTGGTGGTGGTGGTGATGTGTGCTTACCCCCTCCCCCCCCCGCTTTTTAGGGTGGAGAGCAAAGGGGAAGCATAGAAAGGGAAGGGAAGAAGGGTGAAAATGCAATTGTGCTATTTAGTATAATACACTGTGTGGAAAACGCAACTTATAGGCAGGGACAGGAGAGGGAAATGGGAGAAAAATGAAAGGAGGGGTGAAATTGTCCAAAAGAGGAATGTACGCAGAACCTGAGTTGTAAAATGATAACCCCTCTGTACAGCACCTTAATAATAAGAAACTTACACTTAAAAAATTAAGCTTACAGGGCTGGGAAGGTGGCTCAGTGGTAGAGCGCTTGCCTTGCATGCCTGAGGCCCTGGGTTCGATTCCTCAGCACCACATAAGAAAAAAGAAAAAAGCCGGAAGTGGTGCTGTGGCTCAAGTGTTAGAGCACTAGCCTTGAGCTGAAGAGCTGAAGGACAGCGCCCAGGCCCAGAGTTCAGGCCCCATGACCGGACCCCCAAAAAAAAAAAAAATTAAGCTTACAGAAGCAATGAGTACAAAATGTACATGGGAACCTAGTCTCTGAAGAGGCCATGTGCAATCTGAAAAATGACAATCAGATGGTGCTTTCCATATACCTGCTACCATTCCAAGCACTTTATATTAAATCATTTAATTTAGCAGCCTGATGAGGCAAGTGTGTTACTGAGATTTAAACTCAGAGTCTTGGACTTGCTAGATAGGTATTATACCACTTTAGCCATGCTCCCTCAGCCTTATTGTTCCTGTTTTAATATGAGGAGACTGGGGCACAGAGGGACTAAGTGTCTTTCCAGGTCACACAGGTAGTACTGGAGCCAGAATTGGAACCCAGAAAGTCTGATTGCAAAAATCTGTATTTCTGATTGCCATACTATACTGAGAATAAGCCAACCCTGTAAAGAATGTGAGAATTTTTCAGGCAGAGTGAACACAGAGGCCCTCGAGATGACAAGAGCTTGACATGATCAAAACCAATGACACTGTAACGTAGCAACTGATATAATGAGGGTGAAGGGCCCTCGCCACACAAGGTTTGTGAAACATGGAAAAAAGGTTGAATTCTAAAGACAAAAAGATTCAGTGGAAAGTGCTAAGAAAGAATATCTGATTTAAATGTTAAGCGCTCTCATGGGTACTGAATGAATATGGTCATTGGTGACTTTGAAAAAGTAAGTGCAGTGATACAGTGGACAAAGAATTCCTGGAATAGTACTGTGTGTCAGGTGTCATTCCAGACCCTATGTAAACTGGGCACAAAACTCATGCCTCTTGGAGCCGGAAAGAAAGAAAAGAAAGAGAGAGAGAGAAAGAAAGAAAAGAAAGAGAGGGAGGGAAGGAGGGAGAAAGAAAAGGAAGGAAGGAAGGGAGAGAGAAAGAAAGGAAAGAAAGAAAAAGAAAAAAGAAAGGAAAGGAGAAAGAGAAAGAGATTTATTATAAACCCCTCTGTACATCACCTTTATAATTAAAACTTTTTTAAAAACTTTAAAGTCCAGATAAAGTGATTTACACCTCTAATCCCAGGTGTGCAGGAAATAATAAAGATGGGAGCAGTGGGTTCCAGGCTTGCCCAGACAAAAGTTAGTAAGCTATAGGTGTAGTAGCTTAAGCCTTTAATTCCGGGGGAGGTAAGATTATGGTCTAAAGGCCAGCCCCTGCCAAAAGCATAAGAGCCTCCTCAAAAAAAAAAAAAACTAAAAAGGCTGGGCAGCTCAGTGGAAAAAACACTTTCCCAGGATACATACATATCTCTAAGTTCAAACTCTTCCATTTCCATCCCACCAAAGAAAGCAAAATACTACAGGCTAATGCAAACTATAAGTGAAATGTGTCTGTTTCTTATAGCCCCTGCAGACACTCCCTTTGTGTAGGCATCATTCTAAGTAACCTACATATCAAACTCTGGACTCTCCCAGTAACCCAGTGAGATAGCTATTAACTTCCCTGTTTAATAAATCTGAGTATATTAGTGAGATTTAACATCACTATGACAAAATACCTGACGTAAACAACTAAAGTTAGGGGAGGGAGGTGTTGCTTTAGCTCATTGCTTCAGAGATTTCAGTCCAGTTTGGATTCTGGGCTAGAGGTGAGACAGAACATGGCTGTAGAAGCATGTGACAGGAAATTCATTTCATGGCAGACAGCAGAGAACATGGGACTGGGGACCAGGTATCCCCTTCCAAGTCATGTTTCCATTGATCTAACCCTTCTGGCTAGACCTCACCTCCTAAAGTTTCCCCCACTTCCCAGAACAGTGCCACCATCTAGGGACCATCAATACATCAGCCCTCTGGAGGATACTGCTTATCAAGATGGTAACAGCAAGGAAACTGAGGCTCTGCACTTCCTACAAGGAGACAGTGCTATTTCCACATTATATATAAATAAGCTGAGATATATAAGGCTAAGTCACCCAAGGTTGCCCAACCTATAATTGAATCTCAGTTTGTTATGGTTCAGAAGAGAAGCTATCAGATGGCTGAGCATTTTACTGGTTTCCTTTCCTGGCCAAGTGGGTGAAGGGTCAGTGAGTCATGCGCCACAGGAAAGGAGGTTATAAGCCTCTGTCTGAACTGCCAAACAGAACTGCTTTTCCTGCTTTTGTGCTTATAGCTTCATAATGTGCCTATTCCCCAGAGGAAATGATCTTTGGTCTTCAAATATGAGATACAAAGTGTGGGGAGGGACAAATAGGAATTTTCACCTCATTTTTTAAAAGCCTTGGTCACTTAACAAAGTTTTGGGTTTTTTTTTTTAATGTTTGCAGTATTGTACCCCCCTATTGTTTTTTGCTGAAAACATGTAATTCTGTTCTCAGTAGAGCCAGAGTCCTAAACTAAAGCAAGAAAACAAGGGAAAGGCCTACACAAAGTTCGGACCTCTTGGAGGAACTGTGGCTGAAGCCACGGGTGTGGGTTCTGACCACTTTCCAGGCTTCCCATAGGGCAGGACCCTGCAGAGCAGCTGGGCCATGGAGCCCAGCTGTGACCGATAGTGCCATGGAGGTTATAAAGCTTGGGTGTTTCTGTGAAATTAGTTTAGGAAAAAAAAAAAAAAAGTCTTCTTTAGGGGGCTGTAGGAGGACCTGGAGGAAGTTTTAGTACCCTCCACTGTGGTTCACTGTGAGCTCAGGTTATATCTTCCATGGTAGGGCAGGGCCTTCTAGACATGTAGTTCAGTTTCAACAAAGAATTGAAACATTGGGCTGGGTGTAGCTCAGTGGCAAAGCACTTGCCTAAGTGCTTTGTCCTGGGTTCAATCCCCAGTACCAAGAAAGAAAAGACAAAGAAAGTTTAAAAAAAAAAAAAAGAATTGAAGCTGGGTGCCAGTGGTTCATGCCTATAATCCTAGCTACTCAGGAGGTTCTAAGCCAGCCCGGGCAGGAAAGGTCAATTAACCACCAAAAAACTGGAAGTGGTGCTATGACTCAAGTGGTAGAGTGCTAACCTTGAGCAAAAAAGTTAAAAAAAAGAGCCCAGGTCCTGAGTTCAAGCCTCATGACTGACAAAAAAAATTGAAACATCAGGCTGGAGGCATGGCACTGTGGTAGAGCACCTGTCTAGCAAGTAGAAGGTCCTGGGTTCAGGCACCAGTACCACCAAAAAAAAAAAAGTACTGGGAACAGATATTGGATACAGATAACCTACTATATCCTGCCATAGTTGGCATGCGCTTGGCCTGTTTCCCTTTAGAAGATAGTCATATCACCTATCTAGTTTTATAGTTTAAACTGTAAAGGACTCTAAATCCACTATTGTGTTAATTTCTGTGACAAAACTTCAATTAAATGAATTTAAAAGGGGAAATAAAAATTTTTCAATTAAGGGCAAGTTAAGTTTTGAGACAATGTATCTTATATACATCTTATACACTGCTCTCCCTGGACTTCATTCATTCTGGGTCCTAGTTACAGCAACCCTTATCCTCACAGTTTGCCCAACATTGTTCCAAATTCAGCACCAAAAGGGCCACAACAGAAAACCTCAGGAGCTAGAACATGCTTGCTAGCTTTATCAGTTTAAAGGGAAGAAAAGTAGTTGAGAACAGCAATAGTTTACATGTCCACACAACATGTAAGGTTTTCTCTCAAGAACATTTCAACCACTTAGATTACTTCCATTAGTATTTACTATTGGTAGCTTCTAAAATCCTTAACTTCATCTAGACTTCTTTCCCATGGTACAGACACATGGATCCTATTGCATCCTAGATATCTTGTCTTGGATATGGCACAAATAATTCGTTATACTGAAATTTTGAACTTCTTGTCTTTCTTCAAATATCCTCTCTACCCCCTTCATTTCCTCCCCACTCCCACCCCCAGTCCCCCGGTCATAGGGCTTGAACCCCAGAGCTGGGGTGCTATCCCTGAGTTCTTTTTGCTCAAGACTAGCTTTCTACCACTTTGAGCTACAGCACCACTTCCAGTTTTCTGATGGTTAATAGGAGATAAGAGTCTCATGTACTTTCCTGCTCAGGCTGGCTTCAAACTGCAATCCTCAGATCACAGCCTCCTGAGTAGCTAGGATTATAGGTGCCCAGCCACCTTTATTTCTTACTGCAGGAAATTCAGGCACACCCACATAGCTTCTGCCAGAGATAACATCTTTCACTCCTCTGTACCTCACAAGCCATAGCCAGTCCATTTCCAAGACCTGTTAATTCTGTCCCCTGTGAACCCACTCACTTCTCTGCACTCCCTTGCCCATCTGCACTCATCTCCCATGTTATGTAAAACCTATGTAAACTCCCACTCAAGTTTGACTTTACCCCCACTTTCCCAGCTGCAGAGAGAAATGACACGATTTCTGACCCATTTTCCAAATCTGTCTCTAGTTTGACTTCCTGATGGCATGTAACAGTTGATCTCTCCGGATGTCCTCATATGTTTTTTAATGATGTAAATATAGTTTAATGTAAAAAGTCATAGCACTTCATTTACCAGAAACTTCTTATTTATCCATCTGCATCTTCAGTCTCAAGAACAATTCTTCTGAGGGAAAAAAGTATCAGAACAAATATACCATGAAGGAAATGCATGCATACTAAATAAACAACTCTTCTGAGACAAAAACAACTGTTTTGCATTTTTTAATGCCCAATTCTGACAGGATTCTTAAAATGTAATTCCTCAGCAAATAACAAATTGATTTATTGGTTAAATAAATTATCAACTGTGGAGCTGCTAACAATAGTATAAAGTAATGGATACTTCACCAGAAACCGGCTTCTACATATTAATTTTAATTATTTTGAAATAAAATGTAGTAACAAGTGTTTAACAAGTACCCATTATAATTTCTAAACAATGAAATCAGCATTACTTATATCTGATCAGCTATACAAAACTCATCCATTTTTCTTTTGATAAAAAGTAGTAGAAACAAGGAGCAGCTACAACTTAAATGTCTTGTTTGCTAATCTAGCCCCATAATTCCAGCCTTAGAACCTACCAAGTAGACAGAAGGAAGACAGGGAGAAGCCAGGCTGTTGGGAGCAGAAAGGAGTTCTGAACTGGGCCCCATTTTCTGCTCTCAGGCAATACGTAGGGTCCAGCAAGGAAGAAATGGCTGAGACAAGATAAGAACAGAAGCTTTGGGTCACGAGTTAAAGGAGCTCTGCATAGGCGCCTGGGCAGAATCATTGTATCCAGAATGCAGTGCTAGAAGGGGCCTCAGGAACTAGGGAATTTCTTCTTGGTTTCCAAGTCCTTTCAAATCTCTTCAATTTTTTAAACCAAGTCTGATATATCATCATTCTGAGCCAGATACATTCCAACCACATTGCCCAAAGTAAATCCAAGCATGGAGTCAGTGGGGAGGGCCAGGCAAGGATGGCAACGCAGTTTCTCCTTGGGTGGCGGCTGGCCTTCCCCTCTTCTTGTGTTTGTGAGGCATCGCTTCTTGGTTTTCTTTCCTCATTGACTACTCAGCCTTCTATGTTGGGTCATCCTCACTTCCTACATCTTAACATAGAGGTGCACATGCCATAGTCCTCACACTACTCTCTACCCTTCCTTTCTAAGCAACCCCATCCAGCCTCAAGACTTTCAGTTCCCTCTGAGCTGGTCTCCCAAGTGGTAATCTTGGCCAGGCCTCCTTTCTAACTAGGCTTAAATATCCAACTGCTACCCAGCATCTCCACTTGGACACCTACTGGATATTACAAGTTCAGCATGTCTAAAACTGAACTCCAAATTTTATTCCCAGCTCTGTTCATCTTCATTCTTATTCATCTCAATTACTTCTTCCAAATTTTGAAATCTTTCCTATGCCTCTGTAAGCAAACAGAAGTTTCTGACAGCTTTACTTTTTTATTAAAAATTTTGTTATCATAAAGATGATACACAACAAGAAAAGGACAAAAAGACAAAAAAAATCATGTTTCTATTTCCTGGAGTTCATTTTGATAGATATTATTTTATTTGATCAGAGGCACAGAGGCATTGCACCTTTGTGAGTTTAGTAGGAGAACCAAACTGCTGGCCTGCACCAGATGTAAGTGTCCAGAGAGAACTAATGGTAGAGAGAGATTATACTGGGGAGCATGAGAAGGAGGCCTTACACAGAAGATGAAGAAGTGACCTCAGCCTGGGGGACCTCCCACTGCCCCCAGATATACCAGTGACCTGGGTTACAGGTGCTTGGGGACTTCTAAGAAGGGCCACATGCAGTCCTGCACAGAGGACAGAGGGAAAGGGGTCCACTTGTGATTTCACATAGAGAGAAAATGAAGAGAAGGAGCCACTTTTCCCAGGTGGATCTAACATGTATGAATGCCTAGAGTCCTATATAATTTATCATGTCCCTGTGTATTTTAGATCTAGCTTCTGCATATGAGAAAAAAAAAAAAACATGCATCATTTGTCTCTCTGTGGCAGCTCTATTTTTAAATTACATCCAACTTAGCCGGGCGCTGGTGGCTCACGCTTGTAATCCTAGCTACTCAGGAGGCTGAGATTTGAGGATCTCGGTTCAAAGCCAGCCCTGGCAGGAGAGACCGTGAGACTCCTATCTCCAATAAACCACCAGAAAACCGGAAGTGGCGCTGTAGCTCAAGTGGTAGAGCGCTCGCCTTGAGCTGAAGAGCTGAGGGACAGCGCCCAGGCCCAGAGTTCAAGCCCCACGACCGACAAAAAAAAAAAAATTACATCCAACTTTTACTACTCAGCATTCCCACCTTACCTCCATCATCATCTCTCACCTGGATTATTACAGAGCAAGTTATGCCTTTCTGCTTCCCTCTTTCTGGTAATCCATTCCCCATACAGTATAAATAAATAATGTGACTTCTCTACTCAGACCCTCTGGTAACTTTTCATCAGTGATTAGAAGAACCAGAGCTGAGCCTGAGGACAGGCAGGCCAGGAGAGGAAACGGTGTCGTTTTGGTTTGTAGTTTGGGCAAGAGTACAAAACCACCAAGTTCAAGAAAGAGCAGAATTAGGTGTTCCCTGGGGAGCCTACATTCTTCAAGGTGTCAGCTTTCCATCTAAGCTACCTCCAACTCCTGCCGAGTCCCTGTCAGGTTAAAACTAGACCCAGTGCCATGGAACTTGCCTTTAAGAGTCCCTAGTTCTTATAGAGACAGTGGCTTGCAAACTCTTCATGAACTTTCTCAAAT
The DNA here is from genome assembly GCF_000151885.1 of Dipodomys ordii. Taxonomy (NCBI): domain Eukaryota; kingdom Metazoa; phylum Chordata; class Mammalia; order Rodentia; family Heteromyidae; genus Dipodomys; species Dipodomys ordii. Next base: position 3,600,917 of record NW_012267238.1, on the reverse strand, counting down.
GATATATTTCTCTATTAGCACTTAACTAAGACAAAATCAAATGGAATGAATATGAGGGTAGAATTTGACAAAGATTCAGGAAACACTTTGCAGGCTGTGAATTTATAAGGAGGAAACCTTAGAGAATCAACAGACTTTGGCAGCTCGGAGGTACTAGGAAGCCCCAGGGTGAAAGGATTCAGGAATAAGATAGGAATCACAAGCATAAAACAAGGTGCTACCTGACCTCAGAGCCTTGGCTTTTCTGCCCTGCCCGGGGTAGAATATCTTCTCCCAATGAGATGTGCCCTGTCTTGTTCAGTTGCTTCCTACATTAAACCCTGGCTCTTCCCACTTCTTGAACAGTCCTAATGTTACCCAGAGGTATGAGGTCAGAGGCTGCTCTCATGAATGTAGGAGGCAGAAAATAGACAAAGTTAGGCATGAATGTACCCTGAGGCCTTTGAGTTTTCCACCCACTCCCTCCCTAGCTTTCTCTCCTCCACTCAACCATGGCACACACACACACATCACTAGGAAGGGAGATATTCCAGGCCAGCAGGTAAGCTGAGAGTCAGCAAACTTGGGTTTTTACCTTGGTTCTGCTGTGGGATTTCTTAAGGCTTGAACAATAATGTCTCTCTTCTGTCCCAGCAGGTAGTTTTGCATAATGTTAGAAACATGACTTCTGAAACCAGATAACCTGTTTTAAAGCTTGCTATTTCCTAGCCCCTAACCTGGGGCAAGTTTTCTGACTGCACTTCCTTTATCTGAAAAATGGCATAATAGCATCTGCCCCTTACATTATGCATTGAATAAGATATGCAACGTGTATAAAATTCTTCATGGCACATAAGACAATAAAGACCATACTGTTTTGGCTCATTTATTTTTCTTATCATTATCCAGATGTTTTCCCTCTTACAGTGTGTATGGAGGAGGAGGGAGATGCTGACATTGGAAAGAAATGCTGATGTAGCAACATGATCCAACACTGAAAGCCAGGATGGGGCACTAGGAAGGTAGGCCCTGCGTGGCAGCCCCAGAAGTATGGAGAATAGTTCAGTGAGCTATAGCTTAGGAGTGCGTACAGTTCAGACCTTGACACAGCCCACCCAAGGGGAAGATCCTTAGCCTTAGCCATTGCTGCCTATCTGTTTATGAGCCTTAAGGCTTTGGGCTTCTTTTTTTCTAGGAGCCTAAAGAATTTTTCTCTTCATGATTTACCTGCCATAAGCCCAGAGACACTGTAAAGATATACAGTCCTGGTAGAGAGACCTAGCCCTCACAAAACCAGATCAGATCAGCAGGGAGTCAGCTTTATTCTTCTCAGCCTATATCCCACACCTAAATGGCTGAATACTTTTGGCTGACTGGCTAAATACTTTTGGAGCAGGAAGCTGTGACCTGCTGCTTCCTTCCTTTATTAAACCACCAAGTCCCTAGCCTCTACAGAAGTCCAACAGGAGACCTTAAAGGTCTCAGACCATAAAGGCCACACAAAGTTTGGAAAAGAGATGAGCAAACTGGCCAACGGTGTACAAAAGTCAGGGGAAGCAGCCAGAGCTAGCCTGTAACTACTATAGCCCAGATTGCAAGTTGGCAAATGCCTCCTAAGAAGGGCCCTACAGACCAGCTGCCAGGTGTTGGGCTTAAGTCCTAGAGCTGCTCTGAGGCCAGCATGTGGGAGGAACTGGAGCTCTCCCAACAGGACCACTTTAACCCTTCCCTTTCTGGAATCTGGAGTTTTCAGCCCTCCTGCTAGCAGGACGTAGAGGGAGCACACAGATAATGAGAAGCCCATGACCTAGGCTTTAAGGTAATGTAGGAAAGAACAGTGAGCTTGCAGCAGACCAGCCCTACTGGGCCAGGAGGGTGAGTCAGAGCAGGACTCACCTCAGGACTGGGCCTCCATCAAAGTGTCTAAACCTCACTTCCCACTATTCCTAGCTGTAGCTGCTAAGTTTGTGTCTTTAGCTACAAGGAAGTTCTTGTCACTGCCGGAGGACTCTAGGTGCCACCCCAGGGGCAGGCAGGCAGCCAAGGAGGTAAAAGTTGAGCAAGACAGACAGCTCTGTTGAGCCCTCACTGGGTCTCTGAGGCAGCAGCCCACTGGCAAGGCCACCTACCCATCCAGAAGTGGTGATTGTTTCCCTTCAATTTTTTAACTCTGGAAAGTTTTGTTTTCAGTTTCTGATTCAGTGTAATATCACTTAAGCAAGCAAAACTGTAGCCCTAATCTCAGCCCAGAGGCTCGCTGAGAAGTGAGGAAGGCAGTGGCATGGGGTAGCTTGGCTGGTCTAGTACTGGGCACACCTTGGCGAGGTGCTGACCCTGTTTTCCCAGGGCATATTTGGTGTGGCCTGCTTGTGGCCAAAGCATGGAAGCACTGTCATACTGTGGTGTCTGTTAGGGTCAGCTGTAGCACCAGTACAGCCCGTATCTTTCAAAAGATAAAGATGCAACCTTGGTCATATCTACATTTATGTAAGACTTACAATAGACCTGCTGACATGATCAAGAGGGAACTTCAGAGCTTGACAGTGAAGACACTGAGACCCACAGAAAATGTCTTAGTCTTAAGCAAGCAGGACAGTTGCATTGGAACACAGACCAATACTCCCTCCACCCCATCCTCTGCCTCCCTCCGAGAAAGACATAGCAGGAGAAAGAAGACAGAGGACACCTGTGCCCACTACCCCCTAGGATCTCTGGCCTGGTCACAGGGCTCCATCTGGGGTTGCAGTGGAGAGAAACCAGAATATAATGGCTGGGATCAGATCTCATTTTAGATCAGAAAAAAGGGTTTGACCCTCCTGAGAAGTTTTGGAGAAAAGGATGCCTCACAGGGACCTGGCCAAAGAGGGAGTAGGAACCAAACCCAGAGCAAAAGTGAGTTGCCCGCCAAGGCATCGGTGAACACATGATAGAGACGAGGATTCCTGAGAAGCTTCACATTTTCCCTCCATTACCATGCCTTACTCCTATGTGTTTCATTCTTTTCCCTCTGCCTTTCTCACTGACAGCATCTATAAAAATCTATTACCAGAACTGGGTGCCAGTGGCTCATGGTTGTAATCCTAGCTACTCAGGAGGCTGAGATCTGAGGATCGCGGTTCAAAAGCCAGCCCAGGCAGGAAAGTCCATGAGACTCTTATCTCCAATGAACCACAAGAAAACCAAAAGTGGTGCTGTAGCTCAAGTGGTAGAGTGCTCCCCTTGAGTGAAGAGCTGAGGGACAGTGCCCAGACCCAGAGTTCAAGCCCCACAACTGACCCAAGAAATATATTACCGGGGAACCTGTCACACTCATGGCCTGGGTATCCATGTAACCAGAAAAGAGTATGTTCTTATATATGGAAGGGAGGGATTTAATAGAACTGAATGGACAGACACTTATCCCTCCCTGTTCACTAGAAGACCCTTAAAAGTCAGTCCTTTGAGTCCAACAGTCTCCTTAAACTTTTGAAGAACTGCCTTCAGCAGCTTCAACCCTCCAGCTGCCCTCCATCCCACAGTCAGCCCAGCCCATCCCCACTGCCTTGCCAACAAAGCAGTTCCTTCTCCATACTTTTCTCAAGCTGAGCCTCCACCCAGCATATCCTCTCCATCTTCCTCTGATCACATTTTACGTCATGTCAGAGTCCTCTTCCAAGGGTTCCACCCATACGTGATACCCACTGTCAGGCTCCAAGGGCTCTGAAGCAGCTCTGACAGTTCTGCTTCCAAGCAAGCACACACTGTGCTGGCCATTTTCAGTGCCTTCCACCAAGCAGGGTTGTGGACATTTTTAGTAGAAAGGCTAGTACATTTGGGGAATCCCTGCTTTGAACAGACTGTCCAACCCTTAGGGTTATGTATTTTGGAGAAATAACCTGGATAAAGAGAAAGTCTTTACTATTAAACCCTTTTAAGGCTGATAAAAGCAGGCTGGGAAGGTGGCTCAGTGGTAGAGCGCTTGCCTTGCATGCATGAGGCCCTGGGTTTGATTCCTCAGCACCACCTAAGCAAAAAGAAAAAAGCCGGAAGTGGCGCTGTGGCTCAAGTGGTAGAGTACTAGCCTTGAGCTGAAGAGCTGAGGGACAGCGCCCAGGCCCAGAGTTCAGGCCTCACGACCGGACCCAAAAAAAAAAAAGCTGATAAAAGCCAAATGTGATCTGTCTTTCCACTCTCTTGCCCTGCCCTGTACACAGAGCCAAGTCCTGTCTCTAGCCTGGTCCCTGGGCCTGGTTCACACTGATAAGGACTCATAAGGGCCACTGAGTCTGGGTGTGGGTGCTAGAAGGTTGGCTGAGCCAGCCACACTGGACTCAACCCAAGACAGATACTGTGCAGCCAGCAGCTGCAGACCTGTGTTCATGCCCTTCCACACATGGCTAGCCTTGCTGCCAGTCCTATCTTAGATCCCAGCCCCAGCTCTGTGTGGACTGTCTTGGCTGTTACTGACTGCTGCTTTCACAGTACTCCCAAGCTTCAAGCATCACCTTTGTAACTGTTATAGCAGTCAGCATCTGTCCCTCTTGAGCTTAAACATTCTGGGGAGGACAGGAACCATTTCTGCCTATTGTTCATAGGAGTTGATCAGGTGGAGTAGAACCTGGGCTCCCAAAAGGCTTAATAAGTCACCAGCAAAGCTTGGTACTTCTAACATTGAGAGCAAGACCCACCAAATTTCTCAAAAATACAAAGATTCCTCTTCTGATAGATAAGAAAACAAAGGTCTGGTTTTAGGAGCTGAGATAGAAAATCAAGGTTTTAGACCTATTTTTTCCCATCTGGCTTATAAAACAAACATCTCCTTAGTTCCTTTTCACTGTAGTGAAGAAAGAAATGCAAAGTGGGGGGGCAGGGAGGTTTGGGTGGGGGAGCGGGTTGGGGGGGGAGGATGGGAAGGGGAAACAAAGGAGGAGGCTACAATGCTTGATAAGAAATGTACTCATTATCTTGCCCATGTAATTGTAACTCTTCTGTACAGTATTTTCACAATTATATATATATATAGAGAGAGAGAGAGGCCAAAAAAAGAAAAGAAATGCGAAGTAATCTACAACTGGTGACCCCAATCCATACTAGAGTCAGGACTGGGATGAAACTTGTGTCACTTTTAAATCCTGAATAGTTCAAGAAACACTCTCCCTAGGTTTGAGAGTAGAGAGAAACTTAAAGTGCTGGCACATGGCAGGTAATAACCTCTGGTTCCAGAAGGAATGAATTTGCTGCAAGAGGCAATCTCTTCTCCAGCCTCTGGTCACTGGCTGTTGGTCTACACATTCACTGCTCTTTATAGCTTCCAAGCTCCCATCTTGACCTGGCCCAGCTAGGGTCACATATATCAGAGCCAGACCATGCCCAGGAATGCCCAGTGTGGAGGAAAGAGCAGCAGGCAGACACTCCTCCCTTGCCTTGGAGTATTAGAAGATACAGCTGCTTCTCATATTTTGGAAGGGAGCAAAAAGTAGCTTTTGTTCCTCCCTTGTAGCCTAGGACTGCCCAAAATCAAAGCTCTCTGTTTCAGGCTCAGCTGTGAAGCCTTGCTCCAGCACAGCTTGTTTCTTCTGTGAGGTGTGGTAGACTGAGGCCCTGCTCATCTTGTGCATACTTTCCTGGCTTTGAGAATTCTAGACTGGGAGGGGCCCACAGGAGTGTCCAGCTACCCACTTTTTCATGGGCAGAGAGCACTCTCTATCTTCTGAAGGCAAGAACTGAGTTTATTTCTGCCCCCCTTTCACACAGTACACACTTAAAAGGCTAAGTTAAAGAAAATCCCAGAAGAAACTCTGGCTCGGCCTTGGTTTCCCGTTGCAGAGGGGCCATTAGTCCCAAGCTGTAGGATCTCCACCAGGCTGATGGATTTCAGTGTCTTGCTTGCGGAAAGAGGCAGGGGAGTACACTGTGCTTTGCTCTCAGTGCTCCACCAGTTTTGGATGGCTTCAGCTCATGTGACTTAAGGACATAGAAGAGATCTCTCCATAGGACAATTTGAGCTGTGAACTTAGCCAGGTTCACCTGTGATGGCTGCCCCCATCTTTCAGCACTGCCTCTTCTCCAACCAGTCTCTACTTCTTTGTGTGCTTTGAGTCACTAGAAGCTCTAGAAACTCAAAGGGCCAAGCAGATAGTGTATCATTCACAGTGTCTTCCCCCAAGAGTTGGATGTTATCCTCAAGTCACATTTAGCCCCAATTCAGGACAGGGACATGTCTAGAATCATGAAATGAGTGCAGCTTCAAACCTTTGCTGGAAGTAACAGTCCACTCTTCTAGAGGCACAAAAGTACCTGAACTGGGTTCCTATCTCAGCTCTGCCACTCAGAGCAAAGGAGTAGGACCTTGTGTTTTTTCTATCTGAACTATGACTTCTTGAGCCACAATATGAGGAAATGTTATACCTGTCTCAAGGAATTGAGTAAGGCTTAAGATAAGACTTATAGGGACTGGGAAGGTGGCTCAGTGGTAGAGTGCTTGCCTTGCATGCATGAGGCCCTGAGTTTGACTTCTCAGCACCACATAAGCAGAAAAAGCAAGAAGTGGCACCGTGGCTCAAGTGATAGAGCACTAACCTTGAGCTGAAGAGCTGAGGGACAGTGCCCAGGCCCAGAGTTCAGGCTCCACAACCGACAGGAAAAAATAAATAAAGTAAGACAGTGTTTACAAGACAGACAGTTCACCATAAATGTTAGCCAAAGGACCAAAGAAAGCATACACCAGAGTCACACATTGGTAGTAGTGCTGCATGCTAAGTGCTAACCTGGCTGACTTCCTCCTCTCTAGGACAAGAAAGAAGCCCTCTCCCGAAGGCCTACTCGCCCCAGACCTATCTCCCTCCCTCCCAACCTGCCTGAAGAAGAAACTCGCAGGATCGCACGGATCTTTTCTTCCCAGTACTCCCAGAAAGACTGATGCAGCCTGAGGAACTGAGGGGAGAGACCACCTGCTCACCCTCCTTCAATCTTGTTTGGTTTGTAAGGGGTACCAGGTCTGCTTCTCTCAGCCCTGAAAATACCACCAGCCTAGTCCATGGATACCCCTGAGGCCCAATCAGCCCATACTGAAGGACTGTCCCAAATTGGTCCAGGGTCCATCTGCCAGGACCTCTACCTTCAGTGGTGAGGTAAAGATTAGAAACAAAAGGGATTCCAGCACCAAAGCAGCTCACTTATCTTTTGACCACAGGACCTACACAGGCATCTCTCAGCAGCAAAGCTCCTTTGAGTATCTTAGACACAGCACTGGCTGACGTGAGCCCACCCTCTGCCTGAATAGGTTAGACTATTTTTGCCTTAAATGATGGGATATGGGAATAGATTGTGTGCATAGCTGAGGAACTCCTAGGGTCACCTCCAATTCATTTTGCTTAAGAATAGAGTAGTTTATAGATGTAAATTATTTTTATGCTCTATTAGATTAATCAGTAAGGGACTAGGAGGAAATCACCTCCTGTAAACTATATCTGATTGTCTAAAATATAACCATGTTTTTAACTTATTTTTTACTCAGCTGAAGGTCATTCAATGTTCTTGCCTTTGTTTGAATAAAATCCTATTGGTATTTGTATTCGTGCACAAGTGTTTCCTGGGTTGGCCACTGAAATGAGAACATATTCAAGCTGCAGACAGAATGGTTGACAACCATTTAGTCCCCTCAACTGGCTCAGGAGACCAGGGTTCCTAGGAGACTTACGAGCTTCATCCAATTATCTTAGTGGTCTAGATTAGAGTGACATCGGTATATCATCAATGGTTCTTCTTGGTTGTTTGGTGGTTTCAGTGTTACTCTTTCTTTGTTGGTTCTTAAAAACTAGCAGTGAAGTGGAACAGGTCCCTCAGAGGCTCCCTTGTTTCTGGGTTGGGTAGTTCTTTCAGACCACAACCACCTGAGCAACTAACATAGGGAAGACCCTGTGAGGAGGACACCACAGAGGCGTAGATATGCAGAGTGTACAGTATGGCTGAGCATCAAGGCAAAGAGAACCACCTCACCTCCAAACACACATTTCACTCAGTCCTCAAAACAACCCTATAACGTACACGTTGTGATGCCTGCCCCTTTATAGTTAAAGTGAAACTCAACAAAGTTAAATGTTTGGCCTCTTGTTTATGTAGCTAGGAAGTGAATCTCACCACACAAAACATCCCCAGAGATACCAGATGACTCATTTACCAAAACAGTACAGCTGCTAAGTGCTCTGACTTTGGGAATCCCAGACTGGAAGAGAGCATGGGAGCTGCCACAGTCAGGAAAGACTCCCTAAAAGAGGAACACTTGCATCTTGGAAGGTGCAGTGGTCAGCATACAACTGGGGATAGCAAAGAGAGCAGCCTGGTGTGTGTGTGTGAGCCTCTGGCCTGGTCTGTGAAGTGATGGGATGAAAATTAAAGGAGACATTTGTAAAAATGCTTTGCTTGCACTTGGCACATGATAGAAGCATAAGAAATGTCAGCCCCACCCACTGTCCCAAAAGTCCTGGAGCAAACTAGTGAAAGCCTCACAGCAGTAACTAAGGAGGCAGGGCAGGCAGACTAACTCCAAAGTGACGTAGGAGCCCCTTGTGCCCTAGCCTGACCTGCCCCTACATCTGTTTAGCTTGGCTCCCCAGACACCAACCTCCCAGCCCTATGCCTTCACAGCATTCTCAGTCCTGTGCAGAGCCTCCAACAACCAGACCTCTCCCACCCCTGAGGCCACAAGAAACCTCCAGCAGAACCCTGAGCCCAGATCGAAGGGGTAAAGTCTCAGGTGAAGAACATTCCTTCCAAAGCCTGTCCTGTAAATAACCTGATGGGATCAAATGAGGACACGGCCACAGGAGGACTTGTGCCGCTCCTGCCACAGGGTAGGGGCAGATTCTGATGACACAAAGCCACCCTGCAAGTCTGAAACTCACCACCGTGCGCTTAGAAACAGTGTATTATTTGCCACTGTCATCCCCAGAAGTTAGATTTGTCTCCTATTGGTAGCTCCAAGGTGATTTGCTTGTGTGTCCAGAACTTGCAATAGTTTGTCTCTGACTTCTCTTTGGACATGCCCTCCACCTGAAAATAAGTGTTCCTGATGGCCTAGAGGCTGGCTGAATCCCAGCCAGTCAGCTAAGTCCACCCTCCCTCTGATTTCTCCAAAACCTGATAGCCTCTGGTTTGGTTCCCACTTGTATCCCTCGCCCATGTAACCCCAGGGAAACTAACCCCCACCCCCACCTCCCCACCCCCACCTCCAGGCTAGTCTTTTCAGGAAGAGCCCAGAAACTCCTTCCAGTCTCAATCACCCTAGCAGCCACTCCCTTGTACCTCTAATCCAGAGCTGGGGACAAGCACAGCCTAAACTTTCACCATGGACCTTTGATCTCCTGCCCCTGTGACCATGTCTTTGTGCCTAAGTCCAGAAATGGCTTCTGCCTTCTCTGCTCCACCCAGTTATAACTCCCTTTCCTTCCCTCTCTTCTCTTCTGCTTGTCTCCCCCTCTACCTCTGCCTTGCCACTTGGGTCCCAGGTTCAGCTATGCTAACCCTACAAATGGAACCTTCAGTAGCTACGTGGGACCTTTCCCACCCTCCCGCATCTTCCTTTGATCCTATCATGTCCACACTGAAGCCTTCGGTGACATGGAGATAGGCCCAAATGCATTACAGATTGTAAGCTGAGGTCAGTCCCTGCCATATACAAGGCTGTCTAACCTTGGTATTTCATTGTATCCCCTAAGACTTGAATAATATGTAGAATAATCTTTAAAATACAATAATTCTCAAAAACCCAGACTTGGTGGCTTGCACCTGTAATCCCAGGAATCAGGAGGCTGAGTCAGGAGGATCACAAGCTTCAGGCCAACCCTGGCTATCCTCTGTCCCAAATTGCCCTTCCACATTCCTCAAAACTGAGAAATCTCCACAACAAAAGTAATGAAATACTAATATACACTAAAACAGAGATGAGTTTTGAAAAACACTACCATGTTAAGTGGAAGAGGCCAATCTCAAATGAGTTCATAGGAAATATCCTATAGGAAATATCCAGAATAAGCAAATCTAAAGGCAGAAGGAGATTAGGTTGCCTGGGGCTGGGGGAGGGGAAGGAAGATGACTGCGAAGGTACAAAGAGTTTTTTTAGAGGGGTGATAAATATGTTCTAAAATAGATTGTGGTGGTGACTGCACAACTCTAAATATACTAAAAAACCACTTGAATTGTGTGCACTTTAAGTAGGTGAATGGTATGATATGTAACTTATATCTCAATAAATCTTATTTTTTAAAAAAAAATTGAGGGGCTGGGAAGGTGGCTCAGTGGTAGAGCGCTTGCCTTGCATGCCTGAGGCCCTGGGTTCGATTCCCCAGCACCACATAAGCAAAAAGAAAAAAAGCCAAAAAAAATTGAAATCCTCAGCAGGCACTGGTGACTCACACCTGTAATCCTAGCTACTCAGGAGTCTGAGATCTGAGGACTGCAATTCAAAGCCAGCCTGAACAAGAAAGTCTGTGAAAATCTTTTTCTCCAATAAACTTCCAAAAAGACAGACATGAGCCTGTGGCTCAAGAGATAGCCTTGAACAAACAAGCTCAGTGACAGTGCCTAAACCCTGAGTTCAAGCCCCAGGACCAGCATAAAATCAAATAAAAATTTAGAACCCCAATAGTACCTGTTTCATGGAAGAGAAAATAGCAAGATATAAAAAGATCTGGCACATAGTAGACACTAAGAAATTCTGGTAGTCACCATTGCTATTAAGTTTTTTGTATTTTAAGTATTTGAACAAAGGGGTATCAATTCCACAAGTCAACATTATTGCTATTATTATGACACTTAGAGCCAGGCATGTTGGTACACACCTGTAATCCCAGCACTCATGAGACTGAATCAAGGGGATTTCAAATTCCAGGCTAATCTACGATGTACAGTGAGACCCTGCCTCAAAAACCTGAGACAACCTTCCCCTCATATTTAAGTTCCTACGATCTGTCTACAGCATAGGGTAGGGGTGGGGGGAGGGTTGGAAGAGGATCCCCAAAGAACCCTGCTACACAGTATATCCTGGAGACCTTGACTTGTAGACTCAAGAGTAACAGGGCCACACGCATACACACACATGCACACACATACCCCTATATACCTTTGTCACCAAGATTAGCGGCTCTTTTTGTAGCTCAAAGAGTGGTATTAAGGAGCTTCAAATCAAGGGAGCAAAACTAGAGCTGGAACCTAATGGCCACTCCTCCTCCCTGCCCCTCACCAGCCTGCCTCTTGTCAAGTGCTCTGACTGTCAACTAGCTTCTCAGGATTAGGTTACAGGTCAGCTGGTGTATAAGACTGGTGCCAAGCCAGAGGCACCAGAGACAACAGTGAATGGCAAGGAAGGGTGATCAGATCCTCTGCTACCTCCTGGGATGGAGCCCTAGGGAGCCCGTGTGCTGCACTGCCCTGGCTAGACTCATAGGTAAGACCCCATCCCCTCCCTCAGCCTCCATTTCCCTCAGCCTGCTCTCCCTTTTATAGAGACTCACAGTGGCAGCCATCAGCTTCCAGGGATCACTAACCACAGCATGGAAGAGTCCAGAGAGAGTCAGTCCAGTCCCCACCCTGTCAAGGTGAAGGAACAGCAGCCCTGAGGATGGCCTTGAACCCCATACCTGCATCACTCCCTAGGATCTGCTCTTGCCCTGCCAGTTCTTCTGGTGGGATTTTGCAAATCTCCACAGATACTAGCTTTTTCCTTTAGCCCCAAATCTACTGATTCCTTCAGGGTACAAAGCCTCTCTGAGGATCCAGTGGCATTTTCCTGAGTGGAGAAGATGGAAGAACCTCTGATCTGAAGCCTGGCCTAAATTGTGTGTTGGATGTTTTTTTGGAGCCCACAGCCTCTCTGCCCAGTTGGCCTCCTCAGTGGAGCTGCAGTGGAGGCTTTTGCCAGGGAGGGTGAGGTTGGGGCTGAGAAGTCGTGTGGACACTTGTCTCAGAATAAGAGCTCCATCCCTGCTTCTGAACTACCATGGACAATTTCTTCCCAATGCAGACTTCTAGCCCCCACCCCTACCCCAGACCTGAATTCTAATCTCTGGGCCTGAGGGATGAAAAGCTACCTGTAAATATACAGCTCAAGTGATCCGGAACTCTCCCTGTAGCCTGGGACTCTGGGCAGTGAAATAGGCACTAGTTCAGGTGTCAGATAGACCCGGACCCTAGTTTCAGCTCCAGCACTCCAGTGTCTGACTAGCTAACGTCCTATAAGCCAAGGGGCCTCCTGCTTATGAAGTGGGAATAATAGCAACTCCCATTTTGTAAAGGGATTAAATTAGATGATATGTTTATAAGCTCTTGACACAGTGCCTGCTGGAGGAAGCATTCGGTAAACCCTTAGTGATCCCTTAAGTATCCCCTAAAAGGGCTTCAGGGAGGATTGCTCTTGACTTCCTCTCTCAGCTGGTGACCCAGCTCTCTCTTCTGGCTGCCTAGCTCTTTCATCTAATAGTTCAGGAGGCATGAGTTTAGGGGGAAAGAAGCTGGGGTGTTCAGACCTCAGGGCACCCAGGTGTGACTGAGTGTGTGTGTGTGTGTGTGTGTGTGTGCACGCGCGCACGCACGCGCCTGCACCAGCACTAGGGATTTGAGGTCAGGGTATTGAGCTTGGCTTAAAACACTTGGCTTTTTTATTCACATGTACTACTACTTGTGCCACACTTCCACTTCTGGCTTTTTGTTTGTTAATTGGAGATGAGTCCCCTAGCCTTTTCTGCTCAGGCTAGCTTCAAACCACAATCCTCACATCTCAGCCTATGATACAACTAGAATTATAGGGAAGAGTCACCAGTGCCCAGCTCAGGTGTGACTTTTGAGCTGAGTCTGGTGGGTGGCTCAGAGCCACCCCTATTCGCAACTTTATTCCTGTTGATACTCTTGACCAAATTCAAGTTTTGACATTTCTTGCTGGCACTATTCCAACAACCCCCTCACTGGTCTCTGAGCCCCCATCTCTCCCTTCAAACACCATCCTTGATGCTTGTCCAGCATGTTCTGAACACAGGCATGACTCTCACCTCCCCTTTCTCCACTAGATTAACCTTGGCATTCAATACCTTCTAACAAAGGTCTATGGGGTCATCTCTGACTCCTTTTCCATATCATTATTTTAGGTCCCTGGCCTGTGTCCTCCATATATCAAGCTTCTGAGAAAAGCAGGGTAAGTAGGTTGTTTCCTGACATAGGGGCTCCTATCTAGTAGGAAAACCAGTACAGATAGTAAATCGCTCTCTACAAGACGGTGAAGGGGTCAAAGATGGCTGGGAACAAAGTGGGTTTAGAAGAAAAGCACTGAGCTGGGTGTCAATGACTTATGTCTATAATCCTATAATCCGCTAACAGCTGTTCAAAGCCAGCCAGGACTGGAAAGTCCATGGGACTCTTACCTTCAATTAATCACCAAAAAGCAAGAAATGGAACTGTGGCTCAAGTAGTAGAGTGCTAGCCTTGAGCAAATAAAACTCAGAAGTATCTCCCAGTCCCTGAGTTCTAGGACTAGTATGAGAGAAAGAGAGAGAGAGAGACAGAGAGCGAGAGAGACAGGGGGGAGAGAGAGAAGGAAGCTCTGCTTGACAGTTCAACTCTCTGGTCAGGGGAGACAAGGCTCCCCAGGGAGACAGACCCAGCCTCAGCATGAAGCAAAACCTATGAAATGCCCTCTGTAGGGCCTGGCACAGCAAAAACACTCCACTTCTGGTAGCCTTGGGCAGAGAATGGGCCTAGCGTTACATACACAACCCTGATTGAACCCCATCTGCTCATCACCCCATCTGCGGCCTTAGGTCACTAACTATCTGAGACTCACTTTGAACATTAAAACTGGAGCAAAAAACACCTCACATAGGTTCTTTTATTAGCCTCTACATGACTCCAGACAAAGGGGTGTGTGTGTGTGTGTGTGTGTGTGTGTGTGTGTGTGTGTGTGTGTTTGTGTGTATCAGTATTGAGACAAACTCAGGGCCTGGATACCATCCCTAAACTTCTTTGCTTAAAGCTTCTAGCTCTGCCACTTACAGCCACAGCTCTACTTCCGGCTCTTGGGTGGTTACTTGGAGATAAGTCTAATGGACTTTCCTGCCCAGGCTGGCTTCAAACACAATCCTTATATCTCAGCCTTCTGAATAGTTAGGACTACAGGTATGAGCCAATGGCACCAAGCTCAGACAAAGGTTTTGAAGAAGGAATATGCCTAAGGAGCAAGCAATACTAAAAAGTACACTCCAAAGGGCCTCCTACCTCTGAGACTCAGTCTCAAGTTTACAATGTCAAGGCCCATAGCCGCCCAGCAATCCTTAGAGCTCCAAGGCAAAGCAAAGGGAAATGCCAGGGTTGGCGGGGAGAGAAGCTGCCAGAATGCCATGGGGAGTCAGCTGCTCCCACAATACATTCCAGGCCCAGACAGGGGAGCCAGAGCCTCTGGGCTGGGACAGAGCCCAGGCCTGGCTGTCTCCTGTGGGGCAAAGGGGAGTGGGTAGGAGGAGAGCAGGTGGAGGGTGTTTCCCCTAACCTAACCTGCTGTCAACCAGATCAGTTCTGAGGGCCTCCAGGCCTCCACCTTCCCAAAGAGCCTTCTTGGGCTTGACTCAGGGAACAACTCAGAAAGGTGGAAAGGTGAACTAAAGGAAGAGCCCCAGAAAAGCTGATCCCTGGCTACCCATTTGCATAGCGCTCACTAAGCCTCTCTGAGTCATGAACTTCATCTGCCCAGCAGAGCACTGATGCTTAGCCAGCCTTTCTCACTAGGCTTCAAATGCTTGATACAGGAGCCCTCCGAGGTGGGTTTGCAAATCATGTAGTAACTGTGGAGGGCTTTGAGTACCTCAATAAAAATAGTCACATTGCCACATTGACCAAAGCCCTGGATCACCATAGTAAGGATCACCTTTGGAACAACAGATTGGATTTCCATGACCTTGAGCCAATCTCTTTCCATCCTAAGCTTCTACTTTCTCATGTGAAAACTAGATTTCAATGTTGCCCTGCTTCTTCCAAGGTTATTTTGAGTCTACCATAACAGAGTGAGCACCAGCTTTGATACTAGGGCATGGCAACATCAGCAAACTAGTGTCTCAGAACCCCTCGGGACACTTGCAAGATGGTGCAATTGTGTGTGAAGAGTTCACACTAAGTTCTGGCCTTTGGTGCAGGTTCAGGCCTTGCCTCTGCTGGAACAGCCAGCCCACCTCTTTAGCTGATGAAACCCCTTCCAGACTTAGCTCCTGTGAGCCCTCCTCCCGCCTCACAAAAGGATCCTCCTTTCTCCACAGCTTCTACCCTCTACATTGACCATAGTCCTTGCACTGTAGTTGTGTGGGTGTGGCTAATGCTCCTGGAGACTCAATGGACAAATAAACATACTGGTTTTTGCCCATCTCTGGGTTTCTCAGCATGCCAAACACAGGGCCTGGCACAATGAAGGTCTCTTCAGTGTGTGCTGGTTCTTAGCACCTCAGGGTATAGTGTAGGCTTGGAATGAGGCTTAATGGTAGAGTGCTTGCCTAGCATGCATGAAGACCTGGGTTCAATTCAACATAAACAAAAAAAAAAGCCAGAAGTGGCACTGTGACTCAAGTGGTAAAGTGCTAGCCTTGAGCAACAGACACTCAGGGACAATGCCCAGGCCTGGGGTTCAAACCCCAGAACTAGTTTAAAAAAAGGGATATGATGTAAAGATGGAATCAGATGGAAAGAGAAGGGGTCTTCCCCTAATGCCTCCATCTGTTCTTTCTGCAATACAGCCCTCGAAGATAGAGCAAATTCTTTTTGTTTGTTTGTTTGTTTGTGGGTTGTGGGGCCTGAACTCTAAGCCTGGGCGCTGTCCCTCAGCTCTTCAGCTCAAGGCTAGCGCTCTACCACTTAAGCCACAGCCCCACTTCCGGCTTTTTCTGCTTCTGTGGTGCTGAGGAATCAAACCCAGGGTCTCAGGCATGCAAGGTGAGCACTCTACCACTGAGCCACCTTGCCAGCCCCGATAGAGCAAATTCTTGCTGCCAGGGACAGGGCACCTGAGTGGGAGAGCAGCAGTAGATGAGGTGGGGAGGGGAGGAAACTAGTGCCATGACACAGTGTCAGAGAAGCTTGGGGAAGAGACTCAAAGAGGCGACATTTTCAAAACAGTAACCCCTCTGTGCATCACCTCTATAATAACAAAATAATAATAATAAAGAGGTGACATTTTCAGAGAAATATGAAGAAGTGAGGAGACACGCTGTATGGAGGTCTAGAAGAACTAGAGTCCAGGCAGAGGGCACAGGCTGAGCAAAGGCCAGAGCAACCTGTGGCCCATGCTCAATGAGTGAGTGGGGAGAGGGGAGAGATGAGCTGAGGGCATAATAGGGGCTCTGCAGGACCCTGAGGGCTATAGCAAAGACTTTACATTGTTCTAAATCAGATGAGGAGCTGTTGGGCAATTTTAAACCAGAGGAGTGACATGATCTGACTGCCATATGCTTGGATGTTAGGTCAGGTCTCCAGTGGGAAAATCTTTCTCTGCTGCCCAGGCCTAGCATTCTAGAGTCAGTGCCTAATTCAAAGGAGAGCTTAGGGCCCCTTTAAATGCCTCCAAGCATTGTATGTAAATTTGCCTCAATTTAAAAAGCTTAATCAGGAGGTTGAGATCTGAGGATTGCTGCTTGAAGCCAGCCTTGGCAAACAGATTCGAGACACTAGTCTCTAACTAACAAAAAGGATAAAAGCAGAGGAGGTGTGATTTAAGTGATAGAACACCAGCTTTGAGAGAAAAAGCTGAGGAAGAGACAGTGCCCGGGCCCGGAATTCAAGCCCCAGTTCTGACACACAAGGTAAGTTTAAGCATCTTTATAAGAAGAAATGACTTCCCTCAAGATGAATAGCAGTTTTATTGAGTCACAAGGAATGTTTTTCTTAATTATTTGGGAGAAGGATCTGGCGTGATGACACACATCGGGGATCAGGAGCGCAGAGAAGCAACAGGACACTGAGGAGAAGTGACCTGATTTTACAGGCCAAATTCAGTCAACTTAAGCAAGTTGATGCCTCCAGGCTTCTCACCTTCTAAGCCCTTCCTGGGGGCTGTGGGGTGCCTGGAGATGCAATGGGGCCAGATGGCACACTTTCAACTGCCCCCTGGCCTGTCTCCTACAGCTTTCTCTTTGCACTGAAGCTCAGGGCTGCCAGGCAACCTCTCCTTAGACTTCACTGGGCCGCAGAGGGCCCAGGCCCATCCTACTGGGACCATGGTTGGACTGAAGCCCTCAGAAGTGCCTCCCACAACGGTTGTGAAGTGCCTGGGGGCGGGAACTGCGGCCTGTATTGCTGACCTCCTCACCTTTCCCCTGGACACCGCCAAAGTCCGCCTGCAGGTAGGTGCCCTTTGGCCCAAAGTCACAGGAAGGGCTGATTCCCCAACCATAGGTTCAGCCCGCCTGCAACACTCCCTGCCTCAGGAAAGCCTCAGGAAGGTCAATCCAATGTTTAGGGCCCTTCCTTCCTTCTCCCCTTAACCACATCCCTGCAAGAAAAGGCCTAACTGCCTTGACACAGGATGCCAAATCTGCTTTGTAAGCCATAAAAAGGTATTTAATAAAGGTACAAGGCAATCTGTGTGTGTGTGTGTGTGTGTGTGTGTGTGTGTGTGTGTGTTGGTCCTGGTGCTTGAACTCAGGGCCTAGGTGTTGTCTCAGAGCTATTTGCTCAAGGCTAGCACTCTACCCTTCCAGACACAGCTCCAACATAAGGCTTTTTGGTAGATAAAGTATCTCATAAACTGGGCACTGTGGCTCATGCCTGTAATCCTAGCTACTCAGGAGGCTGAAGGCTGAGGATCACAGGAAAGTCCGTGAGACTCCAGTTTAACAACCTGAAAATTGGAAGTAGAGCTCTGCTCAAGTTGGTAGAGTGCTGGCCTTGAAGGAAAGAGCTCAGGGACAGTGCCCATAACAGTTCAAGCCCCAGGACAGACAGAAAAAAAAATCTTGGAGACTTTCCTGCCCCTGCTGGCTTCCAACTGTGATCCTCAGATCTCAGCCTCCTGGTAGCTAGGATTACAGGCATGAGCCACCAGTGCCCTGCCACTAACCATTCATGAAAGAAGAAAAGCAATGAGAGTCTCTGATTTACCCTTAAGATCAAAGGCCACACTCTTGTATTTTTTGAATTATAAAACCAGCACAGACCTCAGCTCTTCTCACTGGGACATGATGGTCACGCTGGTTCTCATGGTCCAGGCAGGCAGGTCCAGTCCCCCAGCCCTCCCAGCTCCCCAGGCAGCTGTGATTGCTCCCCCAGATCCAGGGGGAGAACCCCGCGGCCCAGAGCGTGCGGTACCGCGGCGTGCTAGGCACCGTCCTGACCATGGTGCGCACCGAGGGACCCCGCAGCCTCTACAACGGGCTGGTGGCCGGCCTGCAGCGCCAGATGAGCTTCGCCTCCATCCGCATCGGCCTTTACGACTCGGTCAAGCAGTTCTACACGCCCCAGGAGGCGGACCGTGAGTGCCACGCCTGCGGGGAGGGGGTGACCCTGTCCCCAAGGACATCTCCAAGTCCGAGGGCTCGCTCCTCCTCCCTAGAATCAGATGGCGGCGCTCCCTCTCCTCTTCCCAGACTCCAGCATCACTATTCGGATCCTGGCGGGCTGCACCACGGGGGCCATGGCGGTCACCTGTGCCCAACCCACCGACGTGGTGAAGGTCCGATTTCAGGCCAGCGTTCGCCTGGGGCCCGGGAGCGACAGGAAATACAGCGGGACTATGGACGCCTACAGAACCATCGCCAGGGAAGAAGGGATCCGGGGCCTGTGGAAAGGTAGGCTCAGGGGCTTTCCTGACCTAGGATGGCAGCAGAAACCCAGCACAGCAGGGCACTGACCCAACATGGGGTATGAGGCCCCCATAAGAATATTCCAAATACAAATACCCAAGGCCTCAGATTCCCTTCACCTTACCAGCCTTCCCCATGTATAGGCTGCGTCCCACTGCAAGCCCACCCCTTCCCCAGGGAAACCTCTCCCTCTCCCGTGCCAAGAGAGAGCTTCCCTTCTGTAAGATATCCTGCTAGACTGGAGCCCGTGGCTCATAACTGCAATCTTGACTACTCAGGAGGCTGAGATCTGAAGATCAATGTTGGAAGCCTGCCTGCGCAGGAAAGTCCATGAGATTTTTTATTTATTTTTTTGGGGGGGTTCGGTTGTGGGGCCTGAACTCTGGGCCTGAGCTCTGTCCCTCAGCTCTTCAGCTCAAGGCTAGCGCTCTACCACTTGAGCCACAGCGCCACTTCCGGTTTTTTTCTTTTTGCTTATGTGGTGCTGAGGAATCGAACCCAGGGCCTCAGGCATGCAAGGCAAGCGCTCTACCACTGAGTCACCTTCCCAGCCCCAGTCCATGAGATTCTTATATCCAATTAACCACCAAAAAAGCCAGAAGTAGAGCTGTGGCTCAAGTGGGTAGAGTGCTAGCTTTGAGCAACAAAAGCTCAGGGAACATCCAGGCCCTCAGTTCAAGTCCCAAGACCAACACACACATACGTACACATATAATCAAAAAAAGGAAAAAGAAAAGAATGTCCTGTTTCTGTCTGGTCTCAAGGAGATATATTTGAATTTTTACAGCTATTGGAGCCCAAATGTAGTCAAGAAATAAAAGTGGAGCCCGGTGCTTGTGGCTCATGCCTGTAATCCTAGCTACTCGGCTAGGCTGCCCAGGCAGGAAAGTCCATGAGACTCTTTCCTCCAATGAACCACCAGAAATCTGGAAGTGACATTGTGGCTCAAAGTGGTAGAGCACTAGCCTTGAGTGAAAAGGGTTCAAAAATAGCAACCCAGGCCCCAAGTTCAAGCCCCATGACCAACCAAAAAAGAAAAGAAAAGAAACACAAGTGGACCACCATTTCCTCTGTCTGAGAGGACAGTGAGAATCTGAGAATTGTTTTCCCCAGAAGGAACTCAGGAGAAGGGATGAGCCCCCAGATTACTACACTAGGGTCTAGGTCTTAGGCAGAGCTTCCACTTCTCCTGATCCCAATTCATCAGCTCCTGCCACCTTCCTAACAGGGATTTTGCCCAACATCACGAGGAATGCCATTGTCAACTGTGCTGAGATGGTGACCTACGACATTATCAAAGAGAAGCTGTTGGAGTCTCGCCTGCTCACTGGTGAGGCCCTGGGCTCCAGAGAAGGCAGCCCTCCCTCCACACAGTGGGCACCACCCAGAGGTGTCTGAGCTTTAGCAGGAACAGAGACAGAAGAGGTGACCTAAGCGAAGTGGTAATTAAGTCTGGGGTGAAGACCAGAGCCCTAGGTTCCAGTATCCATACCATATTGTCTTTTTTTTATTTTTCTTAATTTTTTTTGGCAGTACCAGGGTTTTGAACTTAGAGTCTTGTCTTTTAAGCTATGCCTCATCTCTTTTTGCTTTACTTTGTTTTTTAGAGAAGGTCTTTTGCTTTTGCCAGGCTAGCCTCAGACCACGATCCTCCTATCCTTACCTCCTGAATAGCTGGGATTACAAGCACCATGCCTGGCTCAGTGTGTTTTTCAGAGAGTCACCTGTGATTTCACTTTCTTCAAATGAGATCATTGGACTGGGTAATCTCTATCAAAGTTTACCAGGAGTTATCAAGAGCTCAGCTCTGGGAACTGAGGGAGATATGGACAGTACTGATATATACTCAAGAAGGTCAAGGATGACTAAGCACTGGTGGCTCATGCCTGTAATCCTAGCTACTCAGGAGGCTGAGCTCTGAGGATTGAAGTTCAAAACCACCCTGGGAAGAAAAGTTTATGAGACACTTATTTCCAGTTAATCACCAAAATGCCAAAAGTGGAGGTATGATTCAAGTGATACAAGTACCATCCTTGAGGGAAAAAAAAGGGGGATGGTGCCCAGGTCCTGTGTTTAAGCCCCAGCATCAGCATACACAAGAAGAAGAAGAAGGAGGAGGAGGAGGAGGAGGAGGGGGAGGAGGAGGGGGAGCAGGGGGAGGAGGAGGAGGAGGAACCCAAGGCTAAGTTGGAGACGGGCAGTGAACATACATGGAACGGGGCAGAATTGTACTCTTCCCTGATATTTGCTTTTCCCATTTTTTTCTACAGACAACTTCCCCTGCCACTTTGTCTCTGCCTTTGGAGCCGGCTTCTGCGCCACAGTGGTGGCCTCCCCAGTGGATGTGGTGAAGACCCGGTACATGAATGCCCCCCCAGGCCGATACCGTAGTCCCCTGCACTGTATGCTCAAAATGATGGCCCAGGAGGGTCTCACCGCCTTCTACAAAGGGTAAGCTACCTCCTCCTGCTTCCCCCCCCCCCCCCCCCCTCTACAAAGGGTAAGCTACCTCCTCCTGCTTCCTCCCCCCCCCCCCCCCCCCCCCCCCCCCCCCCCCCGCTGCTCCCACCTCCTGTCCCCAAGATCTTGGCTGCTTTCTTTTGTTCTTCCCAAGCCTTTGCATTTGCTGTTGCCTTGCATGAAGTGTCTTTCCCTCAGCATATATGTTTACTGACTCTTAGCAACCCTTCCAGACTAGTTCACACACCACCTCTCCCCTAATACACTCACCTATAAATTCTCTCCTTCCTGTGAACTTTGGAGATACTATTTGATTCCCTTTTTATAGTATTAATAACCTTCTACCTTTTTTTTTTTTTTTTGGTTGGTCATGGGGCTTGAACTCTGAACTCTGGGCTTGGGCACTGTCCCTGTTCTCTTCAGCTCAAGGCGAGCACTCTACTGCTTGAGCCACAGCACCACTTCCGGCTTTCTAGTGGTTTATTGGAGATAAGTCTCACAGATTTTCCTGCCCCGGCTGGCTTTGAACTGTGATCCTCAGATCTCAGCTTCCTGAGTAGCTAGGATTACAGGCATGAGCCACTGGCACCTGGCTCCCTTCTACCTTTTATTGGATCCCCATGCTGGGGCTTGAACTCAGGGCCTAGGTATTGTTCTTGAATCTCTGTGCTCAAGGCTAGTGCACTAATACAGTTCCACTAGGCGCTTCATTGGAGATGAGAATCTCTTGGACTTTCCTACTCTCAACTGGCTTAGAACTGAAATCTTCAGCTCTCAGCCTCCTGATTAGCCGGGGATTACAGGAATGAGCCATCGGCTCGTTTTTTGTCAGTTGTGGGTATTGAATTCAGGGCCCGGGCACTGTCCTCGAGCTTTTTTGCTCAAGGCTAGTGCCCTACCATTTGAACCACAGCACCACTTCTGGTTTTTTGGTGGTTAATTGGAGATAAGAGTCCCTTGGACTTTCCTGCCTGGGCTGGCTTTGAACTGTGATCTTCAGATCTCAGCCTCCTGAGTAGCTAGGATTTACAAACACGAGCTACTGGTGCCCAGTGCTCCGGTTAATACTGAAGTGCAAGCTCCCTGAAGCCAAAGGCTGGTGGCTTGTCTACCTTTCATCTCCAGGAGTCCCTAGCATAAAGTAAGCACTTGATAGTATGAGTTATTTACCGTCACCCCAATAGCTAAGTTCCTTTGTATTGGGACTGTGCTAAGTACTTTAGATACATTATTCAGAAACCCTCTGACTAGGTAGTGGTCCCCCTTGACTAAGGAAGAGATTGCATTTCAGAAAAGTGACTTGTCCAATATGACAAGGTAAATGGCAGAGCCATGGCTCAAATCCAGGCCACTAAGGCCACACTCAACATGGTACTGTTTACATTACTGGCGTGGCTCTCACCCACTGTGAGATTGAACCCAGCAAGCTCACAGGAGCCACTGTAGGTTCTGGAAATCTGTTAATTATTCTACTAAGTGCCTCTGTTGTTACTTGTCTCAGTCCATTCTTTCACTTGACATACACTTATACATGTATGCTAGGCCCTGACCTGTGCCTCCTTAGAAGAGCATCAGACATGTATGTGGTTTTTATTGAGCAGTGACTAATACTAGGCTGTGCTTATGCTGACCACTGACCCAGTTAATCCACATGGCCCACCTGTAGGAAAGTGCTGTAACTCTCTAATGTAGAGATGAGGAATCTAAGGCTTCTCAAGATTAAGTCACTTAGGGCTGGGAAGGTGGCTCAGTGGTAGAGCACTTGCCTTGCATGCATGATGCCCTGGGTTCAATTCCTCAGCACCACATAAGCAAAAAAGAAAAAAGCCAGAAATGGCGCTGTGGCTCAAGTGGTAGAGCGCTAGCCTTGAGCTGAAGAACCAGGGGATCAGTGCCCAGGCCCAGAGTGCAGGCCCCACGACCGCCCCCCGCAAAAAAAAAGATTAAGTCACTTGTTCAAGATCTCACAAGGCTCAGATCTGAGAATTGTAGTTCGAGGCCAGCCTGGGCAGGAAAGTCCACAAGATTCTTATCTCCAGTTAACCATCAACTAGCCAAAAGTGGAGCTGTAGCTCAAGTGGAGCTAGCCTTGAGCAAAAAAGCTTAAGGGGCAGTGTCCAGACCCTGAGTTCAAGTCCTGGGACTGGTACATAAAAAAAGAAGAAGAAAGGAAGGGAGGTAGGAAGGAAGGATGAAAGAGGAAGAGAGACAGAGAAATAAAGAGAGAAAGAAAATAAAAGATAGTGAACTCAGGTCTGGGCTCCAGAATACACATACAGTGTTGCGGGCTCTGTGCTAGTTCAGGAAAGGCCATGGTTTGTGGCTGTGGTCCTCAAGCTGGGTCCTAGGTGGTGGAGAGCAACCAGCTAGGCAGAGAAGACAACAAATGTCCAAACCAGGGGAGCAAATGGGCAAAGGCACAGAAGGAAGAGGGCCTGACATCACCAGGAACCAGAACTACATGAATCTGTCAGGAGCCATAGGGCCCAGAGGTTACTATTGGATGGATGCGGTGACAGATTCCTCCCTGCATCTTTGAAGCACAGCTTGGAGTGGACACTGTCACACCAACATGCCATCACAGCCAAGGCAGGCTCTCTAGATATGTCATACCTGCTTCCTAGTGTGGTATCCCTGCAGGGGCCTCACCAGGGGGTTGAATCAGGATGTAAATGAGCAGAGACCCCTAGCAGTAGGGTGAGTTAGACACATTTGAACCCTCCACCTGAACTTACCAGCTGTGTGGTTTTGACCAAGTTCCTTAGTCTCCTTGGGCCCCAGTTTGTTTGTTTTTTAAAGCGTAGCAACAAGCATAGTTTTTATATACAGTTGTGACGATTCAACACATGATGTGGGAACCCAGTTCAGCATATTAGTTTCTTTCCTTTCCTGAACCCAACTTGTACGTAAAGCCCCCTTAGCAGAGAAGACAGAGAAGGAATAGATCTCAGAAGACTTGTGAAGAGCAGGCCAGCTCCTTCAGCACTGACAGGTCTTGGGAGAGTACAGTAGATCTAGTAGATCATAGTAGATCATTTTTTCCTCATCAGGTTCACACCCTCCTTTTTGCGCTTGGGAGCCTGGAATGTGATGATGTTTGTGACCTATGAACAACTCAAGCGAGCCCTGATGAAAGTCCAGATGTTGCGGGAGTCTCCATTTTGAACAAGACAAGAAGGTCACTGGGTATTTATTTTATACAAGACTAGTTCAGAATGGAATAAAACGGTGGACCCAGCCCAACAGATACAGATCCAAACATGTTTACAGAACTCTGTACTTGTTGCTTACTCAAGAAATAGAAGGAAGAAGGTTCTCTAGTCTTCAGTGCTTTGTCCTAAAAACACCTTTGTTTTGCACTGACATAATAGGAAGTAAATTATATTAATTTTTGAAACCTATCAGGTTAATGCCTAACATTTAGGCAAGAGAAACACCAAAACATCCATTTGAATACAAGAGAAGTTGCAAACTTCTATCCCCTGAAAAGATAGGATTAGACAATGAATGATAAGCAGGAATGGCTGCACCATGGAAGGAGTGGCCCCCAGCACAGCTATTATCAGTGTAGGAACCTCACAGAACACCATAGACACAACACATTGCTGGGACTCCAATCTTCACAGCCTCACAGGAATCCTCTGCCTATTTATAAAGAGTCTGCAGTGGAACCAACTGGAATTCAAGGAAATATGAGAAATGAAACTTCTAAATTGTGCCAAAGAACTCTGCTGAACCAACGGAAGGCTCAGGCCTGTACCTACGTCCTGATATGCTGGAGAATCAAGAAGGCAGCCTACTCCTCTGAGCTGAAAAATCATTTTAGGGCTGTCACTTATTTCCTGCCCATGAGAAGCTGGGAAGGAAAGCACTTTATAAAAGTGATTGCTTTGTACAAGTGTAAACATGAGGCCAGTGCCTTGGGAGAGATTTTTGTCTGGACAGAGAAGAATTGCCATGGTGGATGCTTTTGAAATATACAGTCGTCCAGATAGATAAATCTGGGCTGTATGAGGACAGCTGGGGATGACAAAGCCACAGGGACCCTGGCGCCCTGCAGTTCCTCCTCTCCAGCTCCATTATTGGTACCATGAAGCATTGTGGGACTTGGGGTCTTGAAGCATTGAGGTACTGGCTTGGCTGTGAGCTCCCAACAGCAGGAATCAGAATCTTTAAAAAATTATTATGACTCTTAATAAAGGAATTCTCACCTACAGTGGGAGAAAGAACAGTTGCTTCTTCTGCTTTCTCTTTCTTGGACAGAATTTTCTTTTTTTCTTTTGATGATACTGGGATTTGAACTCAGCACTTTGAACTTGCTAGGCAGGTGCTCTTCTACTTGAGCTACTCTTCCAGTCCTTTGTGCATTACTTATTTTTTAAATAAGGTCTTGCTTTTTTTTCAGCCAGACTGGACTATGATTTTCATGTATGTTTCCCTGATACCTGTGATGATAGACATGTTCCACTCTGCATAGCTTTTATTGCTTAAAATGGGGTCTTGTGGATGTTTTCTCGAAGTTGGCCTTGAACCATGATCCTCTCAGTCTCTGTCTCCTGAGTAACTAAGATTTTAGGCATCAACCACCTTACCTATCAGGATTTTCTTTCCTTATTTCAGGCTTCCTATTTGTCAGTATTGGGCCTCATCTGGCCCCATTAGCCTACACTTCATTCTGCTTTCTGTTCTTTCTGTTCTTTTAGGGTTTTGGCTTCTCCATCTGCAAAAGACAGAATCAAACTAGTGACCTACCTCCAAACTTAAGAGTGTGCTATTACCAGGCACTGGTAATAGCTACTCAGGAGGCTGCGATCTGAGGATTGTGGTTCACAGCCAGCCAGGGCAGGAAAGGCTGTGAAACTCTTATCTCCAATAAACCTCCAGAAAACCAGAAGTGGCACTGTGGCTCAAGTAGTAGAGCACTAGCCTTGAGATGAAGAGCTACAGGACAGCGCCCAGGCCCAGAGTTGAAGCCCCATGACTGACCAAAAAAAAAAAAAGTGTGCTTTTTGCAAATTGATAAAGATGCCTACAATGAGCCGGGCGCTGGTGGCTCACGCCTGTAATCCTAGCTACTCAGGAGGCTGAGATCTGAGGATCATGGTTCAAAGCCAGCCCGGGCAGGAGAGACCATGAGACTCCGATCTCCAATAAACCACCAGAAAACCAGAAGTGGCGCTGTAGCTCAAGTGGTAGAGCGCTCGCCTTGAGCTGAAGAGCTGAGGGACAGCGCCCAGGCCCAGAGTTCAAGCCCCACGCCGACCAAAAAAAAAAAAAAAGATGCCTACAATGCCAATGTATTTTCGAGCTTTTCAGCAGCCTGCTATAGTCCTGATAATAGAATGAGCTCCAAATCTCACCTTAACTCACCTTTCTAGCAGCCTAACCACAGGGACTCCTTGCCCTTCAGTGTCTCCCAGAAAAGTGGCAATGACATTTCTCACCTCACTAGTAAGGTGCGTCAGAAATACCTCCTACACAGGAAGCTGTGCTCTGAGGATTATGGTTTGAGGCCAGATGAAACAGGAAAGTCCCTGCAATTTATTTCTAATTAGTCACCAAAAAGCTGGAAGTGGAGCTGTGGCCTAAGTGAGAGCCAATCTTGAGCAAAATGCTCAGGCCCTGAGTTCAAGCCCTAGTACTTACATACTTACACACACACACACACACACACACACACACACACTGTGGAATATAAGAGGGGCTCAGCAAGGTAATTTCCTTTTTCTTTCTTTTTTTTCTATCAAAAAAAATTTGCATTAGAAATAGATTATGTCTTGTGCTAAACCTCCCACAATAATTTTATATAAGTTGAGTCATAACTTACAATAGAATAAATTTCAAGCTAATTGAATGTCAAAGATTTATTTTGTATTAGGGATAAAACCAAAATTATCTTGCATGTTAGGTAAACCCTCTGCTATACCCCACATTCCTAGCCCATGGGAGAGGGTGGGTGAGGGGCATTCTAGGGTTTGAACTCAGGGCATTGTGATTGGTAGGAAGGTACTGGACCACTTGAGTTATGCCTCTTCTGTTTTGTTGTTGTTTTGTTGTTGTTTTTGTCTTTCAAATAGAGTCTCACTTTTTTGTCTGGGCACTCCTAGACCACGATCCTACATTTCACCCTACACCCCCTATCCCCAATAGCTAGAATTACAAGAATATGCCACCATTCCCTGTTATTCCTTTTGGTAATGGTGGTGGTAGCAGTGGGTTGTTTTTGTTTTTTAGTTGAGTTAGGGCCTTTTGAACTTTTTTTCCCCTGGGCTAATCTTAAACTAAGACACTCTTCGATCTCCAAGTAGCTAGGATTATAGCAAAAGCCATCAGTGTCTAGTTATATTTGTTTTTGAGATAAGGTCTTATTTTTTGCTCAAAGGTTTTCTTAAATTATTGGCCTGTCAGTATCTCAAATGTTAAATGAAATAATTCCAATCACCTTTTGGATTTCTCAAGTTAGTTTCTTAGGAAATTTGTCCCTTGTTCAAGGCCAACCTGGGCTACATTAGTGAGAGTCTATCTCAAAAAAAAAAAATTCAACTTCATATCATTGAAAAAAGTATGATCACCAAATTTTCTTGATCTTTTTAAAAATGCAATTATATAATGTTTCATTGAGTGGAATTAATACAGCCAATTTACTCAATATATTTAACAGGAATGATCAGGGCCATGGGAAATGTTTGACTTTTTCATGTAAGTTTTCATCAGCTTGTTTTCAAATTTATTTTTTAATTTTTTAATATTTTATTTTACATATTTTAAATTATCTTTAAGTAGTTGTGCAAAGGAGGTGCCATACAGCAAAGCAGTTTATGAATACAATACGTCTTAATCAGTGTCACCCCTTTCAACATTCTCACCCCCCTTCAACTCACCCCTTCTCCTACTTTTCTTAATTTTGTAGTATATACAATGAATTCTTGACTGTGATTTTACATTTTCAGTATTTCAAACAGCTTACATGTAAATATTTTAAGTTCTAAAACTGTAAGCATAAAGCATTATTTTCTAGTATGACAATAAAAAGGTACATTTTATGAGACCTTGTTAATTTGATTATTGGCACATACACCATGTGTACAGATAAATGACTGTGTATACAACTCAGTGAGATGTAAAACAACTTTTCTATGTACTTATCTGTACCCATAAAGACAGCTTATAACTTGGGCAAGCTGCTTGCTAAGCACTGCTTTGATTTTCCTGGCACCACAAAAAATATTTTTTATTGTTATTATATAGGTGATGTACAGAGGGGTTACAGTTACATAAGTCAGAGAAAGAGTACATTTTTTTAACAATGTCAACCCTTCCCTTGCTCTCTCCCAGTTTTTCCCTCCCAACCACACCCACAAGGTATATATACATACCTAGTGTGCAATGAGTACCATTGCTGCATTTGTTCACCCTTTCCCCCTCCATTTCTGTGCCTCCCCTTACACTCCCAACGACAGAAAAATGAACAAACAAGACAAAAAGAAAACAGCAAAAAAAGGAAAAACCCTCTTGCTTCAATTTCCTGGAAATATTTCAATAGTAATATTTCAACAAAATAAATATTTCAATAAATATTATTTTGTATGATCAGATACACATAGGCATTGTGCCTTTGTGTTCTTCTCTTAAGAGTATTCCCTCCTTTGGTCTCACTGTGTGTGAATGCCTAGAGACATGTATAAATTATCATGTCCCAATATAGTTTAGATCTAGGTGTAGTTTAGGTTTAGCTTCTGCATATGAGAGAAAACATGCACTATTTGTCTCTCTAAGCTTGGCTCGTCTCACTTAATGTATGTCCATCTATTTCCCTTGCAAATGATGTAATATTCTAATGGCTGTGTAAAATGCCATTGTGTATGGGTAATGTGTTTCTCAAAAATATATTTTAACGAGTTTTCTTCTTTTAAAGTACATGGTTAGGGCTAGGTAATGGCAGCTCATGCCTTTAATCCTAGCTTCTCAGGAGGCTGAGATCTGAGGATCCCTTCGAAGCCATTCCAGGCAGAAAAGTCAATGAACTATGTGTCTCCAAGTAACAAGCAAAAGCCAGACTGGAAGTGTGGCTCAAGTGGTGGAATGTCAGCCTTGAGCCGGAGGAACAAAGGAGAACACAAAGCTCTGAGTTCAAGCCTCAGTACCAGCATACCAGAGAGAGAGAGAGAGAGAGAAAGATATCTATGCTTAGGGGAAATAAAATTCCATATTCATCAGCCCAGGCTGATCTGAGCTCCTGTTCCTCTGTCTCAGCCTCCTAGCTCCAGAACTTGAGGTGTGCAAGGTGTTTCTTCCTACAGCGTGCTTTCTTTCCCTGCTCCCATTGTCCGGCCTCCTTCCAGCTGTGGTCCCCACACCCCCCCACCCCGTCCAGTTCCGGACACTTCCTGCTGTTGGCGGACCATACAGGAAACATACCTGGTGCTACACTGGCCAGGGCTTGAGGCTGAGCTCACCATTATGTGACTTTGGGCCAGTGATTCCACCTGTGTGGAGCTCTTTGCTCTTGGGACAAATCAAGATTCATGCGGGCCTCAGAGAGTTACCATGTCCACCCTGAGCCTGATGCAGGGAGTTCACACACCGTCATCTCCACTGCCCGGGGCCGCCGCGGCCAAGCCCGCACCCAGCGGGCCTCTCGGAAAGCGTCCCCGCGCCGGGCAGGGCCTCCTCGGAAACAAAGGTCGCAGCTTCCTGATGGGGAGCTTACACTGTCGGGGTTCATCTAACCTTCGAACATCACCCTGTGCCAAACACGGATGAAAACAGAGGAGGAGGACAGAGTCCAAGGACGCTCCCCGAAGGCTTGTTCGTCCCGGGCACAGGGCTCCAGTCCTGGTGGTTCTGGAGTCTGTCACCCCAGGGAGACCCCGATCCCTCTCCGGACTCGCTTTCTCCTCCCTGGGGCGCCATCCGGCAGGTGCCTGGAGACCGGAGGTCACGCTGAGGGCCTCCGCCCCACCCTTGCCTCCAGTCTCTCGGGGTTCCCGAGGACACAGCGGGTGTGGCGGAGGGCGGGAACCCCAGCCGCGCCCAACGGCCGTTGACGGCGGCCGGGCCACCTGCCGCTGCAGCCCGGATTAGTCCCGGCCCCGCCCCGCGGGAGCCCGCGCTCCCCCGCGACAGGCGAAGGGTCGGGAGGGGGTAAAGGAGAGAATGCACCCCATCCAGCCTCCGGGCCACCGTGACAGGGCGGCCTGGGGCGTCTCGACCTGGTCACGGATTGCTTCTTTCCGGCCATCGGTCGGCCTATTCTCACAGTGAGGATGGCGGGCCAGGGAGGGGGAGGGAGGTGATGTCCTTCGAGGGGTACAAAGGGGTCAATGCGGAAATGGAAGTGGAAGAAGGCGCGGAGACAGCTCTAGACGCGCGGGTCCGTGCGCAGAGGCGGCTTCCTGACTCCCTAGGCCTTCGCAGCAGGTGGGCCCCGCCCCTTCCGAGGCCACACCCATATGTGCCACGCCCATTCCGTAGGCCACGCCTCCCGAGGACTGCGTCCCGCTTCTGCCTGTCCCCACTCCACTTCTAGTCCCGCCCGTGGTGCCTGCGGATCTAGTACTGTCGGTGTCTCCTTCCCGCGCCCGCCGACTGACAGCTGCTGGCACTCGTGTGTTCTCCCTGCGGTCCGGTGAGCCCAGCCCCAGCCCAGTGCGCGCCACACTTGCTCCCCGCCCGCTGTGCCCCTCTGTGTGGACTCAAGCGCTTCTGCCTTTTTAGAATTTCTCTTCCCTCCTCCTACACTGATTGTGTTTGTCTTCTGTTCGCTTGGTCTTTGCGTTCTCTCTCCTCCTATCCTTTTACTAACTCCCTGGTGTTCACTCCTCAACTCGCGTTTAGGTGGCTGCAACTTACCCTTTTGCTCCTTTCTCTTGGCCTGCCTCGGGTGGGGCTTCCTGCAAGTCAGAGGATCAGAATGAGAGACCCCACGTGGTGGCTCCAGGCCATAGGCCCTGATGCCTTTTCTGAGGCTGTTTCCTCCCAAAGGAGTTGGTGAGCTTCTCCATCTGCCCAGCCTGCATCCAGCCCCGCCAACCTCCTCACAGCCCTAGTTTGGGCACTAGCCAACTCAGAGACTGTCTATTGACCGACCCCCCCCCTCCGGGCCAACACCCACACTCTGCAATCTGCTGAATGCTTAGAGGATGTTTATTTAGAGGACTATCAGAAAAGCAGAAACCTGGAGGGAGCCAACGTGTGATATTAAGTGGACTGGAGAGGAAAGACTCCAAAGATAATGCACACACAATTAGTCCTTGACTGTTTATAGTGACATAGTTAAGGGCCTCGCAGAATTATGTGTTCTTTCCTTGCTGGAGTGTGTTCCTTCATGGTAGATTCTCTTTTTTAAACTCTGCTCCTTTGTTTTCTTTCACCTACAGAACACATAGTATGACCTTTAGGTGTTTCGTCTCCTGGCCTTCATTTTCTATGGAAAATCAAGGGGATCGGGCCATGATAGCCACTGGCAATTTTGAAGAATGGGACGCTTTTAGAGAAGCTTGATCTTGGAAGGCCTCACAGCGTGAGACCTTACAAAGCCAGGTAAGAATCCGGACTGAGGGAGTTGGCTCCTCCCAGCCCCTCAGAGCTGTGATATTGGAGGCTGGGATCCTCAAGACAATAGCAAAAACGTCTACCACCATCTCCCCAGTTCACTAAGCGCTATCATCACTATCATCATTTCTGGTTTCCTTCCACCCTTCAGCCAACCCTGACAACGATGGTGATCTCTGTTGTATATAGGAGGATCTGGGGCACATTGATTGCTTCCAGGTCACCCTGGGACTCAGCAGCAGACCTAGGATAGGTACCTATGGTTATAACTTTTTTTTTTTTTTTTTTGTCGGTCATGGCTCTAGGCTTGGGCGCTATCCCTACGCTTTTTAGCTCAAGGCAAGCGCTCTACCGCTTGAGCCACAGCACCACTTCCGGTTTTCTGGTGGTTAATTGGAGATAAGAGTCTCATGGTCTTTTCTGCCCAGGCTGGCTTTGAACCGTGATCCTCAGATCTCAGCCTCCTCAGTAGCTAGGATTACAGGTGTGAGCCACCGGTGCCCAGCTATGGTTATAACTTAATATTATTGACTCCAGCTTTTGGCTTTCCCTAGAACTGAGATTACTTTTTGAGCTCTGAAATTGGTTATTTTCCTGGGACTATCAAATATAATTAAGTTTCTAGGCTTGTCTTAAGCATGGGTGACCTTTGTCCCCATAACCACCCCTCTGAAGGACCTGACATTAGACAACCCCAAGGCAACTTTTTTTTTTTTTTGGTCGGTCATGGGGCTTGAACTCTGGGCCTGGGCGCTGTCCCTCAGCTCTTCAGCTCAAGGCAAGCGCTCTACCACTTGAGCTACAGCGCCATTTCCAGTTTTTTTTCTAGTGGTTTATTGGAGATAGGAGTCTCACGGTCTTTCCTGCCCGGGCTGGCTTTGAACCATGATCCTCAGATCTCAGCCTCCTGAGTAGCTAGGATTACAGGCGTGAGCCACCAGCGCCCGGCTCCAAGACAACTTTTACAATGGCAGCTGAGCCTCTGTCTTTGTGGGCAGCAGCAGGGTCTCTGTCTTCTCTGACCTTTCCACTCAATCTGGCTCAAGTTCAGGCAAGTGATTGACTCAGGCCACCGTATCTCCTATCTAGAGAAGAGATACCAGTTGCCTGAATTCAGTGATATAAAGAAACTTCCCTTGTGAAAGGTACTGTCTGTACCTGGTTCCGAGAAAACCGCAGGAAAGAAATAAGGAGTTGGGCAACAGTACAAAACAAACAGTTTTAGCTTTGGAGTGTGTGGACGTGGCTCTAAGTTCCTTATACTAACACAGAAGTAAGAACAGTGTCCCCAAAGAGCTGCTATGAGGATCAATACAGGACCTGGACAGTGGGGTGAGGCAACCTGCAGAGCCCCTATGGTGGAAGGGGTGTCAGGATGGAACCCAGGGAGTGTGGGAGCATCGGTTATCCACCATTCTGCCCCCCAAGCACTAGTTTCACCAAGCCTCCTGGGGGCCAGGCTCAGGGAAACATGAGCTGTTGCTATGGTGAGGTGATCTTGATGTCCTGTTTGCCCAAGAGACAAGGGTGGGAGGGAGGTGGGAGGGTTGGAGTTCCCAGGAGGAAGAAGCAGGAGTGAATTGTTCATTTCCATGGTTCTCTGTGTTCACATGTAACTCCCACCACATCCTCCCTCCCTCAGCCAGTGTTTTCCTCTTGAGCCCCAGCAACAGCCACAGCCAATCAACTGGGCCCAGAGCAGCTGCTCCTATGAAATCAGAGAAGTGAACTCAGGGGAAATAGAAGCAGGTCACCCTCCTCCACTGGGGTGCTGGGCTCACTTCCTCCTGAGTTGCAGTGGAGGAGGGTGTTCCAACTCAGATACCAAATGGAGTCTTTGGGCCTTGTGTGGTAGTATACACCTGTAAGCATGGAAGTGGAGTCAGGAAGATCTCATGTTAGAAGTCAACTTGGGTTTCATGGAGAGACCCTGTCAAACAAACGGACCCCCAAAGTACAACAAAATGAAACTTTAGGTTTCCTGCTTCTTTGTAACTCTGACTTGTACCTCCCATCTCTTTTTAAAAAAAAAAAATGCAGATTGTCTAGGAAACTGGCCTTCTGATAGGCCACGTTCTGATCCCCTCTTCCTTACTCCCAATGGAGTCAGATGCTTCCTCCTCTGTATTTAGAGAGGATCGCCTGCAAGCCCCAATGCAGCTAGAATCACCTGCCCACTCACCCCTGTGCCTAACAATAAGGCCTCTCAAGGGTGGATATTGTCCACTGTGACTCAGTGAACCAGTACCCAGCAGAGCAGACTTGAGAGAATGACTATAGGGCCTGCGTTGTATGGGGACTGGGAAGAGATTAAGTTAGTCACACATTGTCCCTTCCTTTTCTCCTCTTCAGTAATTC
Source organism: Dipodomys ordii (assembly GCF_000151885.1). Lineage (NCBI taxonomy): Eukaryota > Metazoa > Chordata > Mammalia > Rodentia > Heteromyidae > Dipodomys > Dipodomys ordii. The sequence goes on along the minus strand of NW_012267238.1, from coordinate 3,566,766 downwards.
CTGATCCATCTGACTGCCTCCTGCTTAAAACCCGGGAAAGCCTGTAGGTCTTTGCCTGTCCAGCCTTGGTCTAGTAGAACTTTGTCCACTTCTGTCAGCCTTGAGGATCGACGTGCAGGGCAGGAACCTGGACCTCATCAGTGTAATCTCTGCCACAGTGGACCAGGGGCTATGTGGGTGGGGCAGCACTAAGATTGCCCTGATCCATACTTGCTGCAGTGAACCAGAGAAAGCCCTTCACAAATAATAAATAATAAATAACAATAGATAATATTAATAATAACATAATAAATAAATAACTCAGTGCAACTACTCCAGCGCCTTCTCAGGTCTCTCTTCAGCTTTCTCCTATGTTCCCTGCAGGGCCCATTTAGTCCTGCCTAAGGACTTGGTACTGCCAGGGTAAACAGGGGTGGTGATTAGGGGAAGCCTGGGGTGCTTTGGTTGATGCAGACTCTCTTCTTTTGGCTTAGATTCTGGCAGAGTTCCTGTATCTTGTCTTGCTGATTGAAGGTACCCCCTTCACCAATTTTTCTCCATCTCCTGGGAGGTAGAAGGAAATCAGAATCATGGTTGGGTTCAAGGCCACAGATGTGCCCCCTACTGCTGCTGTGAAGTTCCTGGGGGCCGGCACAGCTGCTTGCATAGCAGATCTCATCACCTTTCCTCTGGACACTGCTAAAGTCCGGCTGCAGGTGAGGATGAAGCCCAGAGTCTTGACGGAATCTAATCTGCTCCCTTCCCAGGAACACTGAGTCCCCAAGGGTCAGGACGGGGGTGATTTTGAGCATCAGAATGGTAGAAGACAGATAACCTACTTCTTCTTTTTTTTTTTTTTTTGTCGATTATGGGGCCTGAACTCTGGGCCTGGACACTGTCCCTCAGCTCTTCAGCTCAAGGATAACACTCTACCACTTGAGCTACAGCACCACTTCCAGGTTTTTTCTGCTTATGTGGTGCTGAGGAATCAAACCCAGGGCCTCATGCATGCAAGGCAAGCACTCTACCACTGAGCCACCTTCCCAGTCCCCTACTTATTCTTATAGCCATGCTGTTTTGGTCTTGCAGATCCAAGGAGAGAGTCAGGGGCCAGTGCGCACCATGGCCAGCACCCAGTACCGTGGCGTGCTGGGCACCATCCTGACCATGGTGCGTAACGAGGGGCCCTGCAGCCTCTACAATGGGTTGGTGGCCGGCCTGCAGCGCCAGATGAGCTTTGCCTCAGTCCGCATCGGTCTCTACGACTCCGTCAAGCAGTTCTACACCAAGGGCTCAGAGCGTGAGTGTGGACTGGGGCATGGACACCTTGGCCTGGGCCTAGCCAGTAGCCTTTTTCTTGATTGATGTTAGTTCATTTGGCCGAATAGCTTCTTTAGGTTCTAAGATCCTTAGGAGGATGAGAGAAATGGAGCAGGGGAAGAGATTCAATTCACCTCCTAACTTCTGAGCACCAGAGCTGTGCCAGGCTCTGAGCAGGCCATCTTCCCTTGGCAGCCCTTCTCACAAGGGCCTTAGGAGAAGGTGGCATTATCCTGGAGGATGACAAGAGACTGGAGGCTTGAAGTGAGGGAGAGACCTGGCCAAGGGCACAACTGGGAGGCAGAAATCACACTCTTGTGTCCAAGGCTGGTGTTCTTCCTCTTCTCTCTTTTGCTTTTTTTTTTAATGAGTTGTGGGACTTGAACTCAGGGCCTGGGTTCTTTCGCTTAAGGCTAGCACTCTGCTACTTTGAGCCACAGCTTCCCTTCCGGTTTTCTGGTGGTTAATTGGAGATAAGAGTGTCATAGACTTTCCTGCCCAGGCTGGCTTTGAACTGTGATCCTCAGATCTCAGCCTCCTGAGTAGCTAGGATTACAGGTGTGAGCCACCAGCACCTACCTCGACCACTTCTCTTTCTTAGCATGCCATGTTCACCCTCCCTCTATTTTGTACGTGAGGAAGCCAAGTACCTGAGCTAAAAGTTTGCCAGTCTTAGGAGTCCCAATACCTCAGAAAGCTATTTCTCTTAGCCTTGGATTTGTTAAACAGAAAGTTTCGTAGCTCTTGAGTAGGTTAAATGAACATGTTTTAGGAATGATATTGTCTGATGAGAGGATTTTCTTGTCCTGGGTGCTGGTACTGGGGCTTGAACTTAGAACCTGAGTTTTTTATTCAAGGCTGGCACTCTACCACTTGAGCCACAAGTCCACTTCTAGCTTTTTGCTGGTTAATTGGAGTTAAGAGTTTGATGAATGGCTTTGATTTATTTTATTTTATTTTTTTTTTGTCAGTCATGGGGCCTGAGCTCTGGGCCTGGGCGCTGTCCCTCAGCTCTTCAGCTCAAGGCTAGCACTCTACCACTTGAGCCATAGCTCCACTTCCAGTTTTTTTTTTTTTTTTTGCTTATGTGGTGCTGAGAAATCGAACTCAGGGCCTCATGCATGCAAGGCAAGTGCTCTACCACTAAGCCAGCTTCCAGCCCTGGCTTCGATTTTTGATCATTACATCTTAGCCTCCGAATAGCTAGGATCACAGGCATGATAAATCACCTAGATGATGCAAGGGTATTTTAGAGCAATAGCTGGTCTGGAGCCTATTTCTGCAAGATAGATGACAGTGATGTGGCAGTTTGAGTGAGTAAGAAAAGAAGTGTAAGCCTAGCTGGCCTCTGACTCCCGTGTGCCCACAGATGCCAGCATTGGGAGCCGCCTCCTGGCAGGCAGCACCACAGGGGCTCTGGCTGTCGCTGTGGCCCAGCCCACAGATGTGGTGAAGGTCCGCTTCCAAGCTCAGGCCCGGGCTGGAGGTGGCCGAAGGTACCAAAGCACCCTTGATGCCTACAAGACCATTGCTCGTGAGGAAGGGTTCCGGGGACTCTGGAAAGGTGGGTACCAAATGTCCCCTACATTCCCTACCTTCCCCTCCCCTATGGCCTGATCTCACACAGACCCTCTCTCCACCTGTAGGGACCTCTCCCAATGTTGCTCGCAATGCCATTGTCAACTGTGCTGAGCTGGTGACCTATGACCTCATCAAGGACACCCTCCTAAAGGCCAACCTCATGACAGGTGAGTTAAAGTTAATGAGGCAGGAAGGGATAGGGGGCTAGTTGTCTGAGTACCATATCTTTCCACCCTGCTTGCCCTTGGCTTAAAGAGATTGAGTCAGGTGCCCATGGCTTACATCTGTAATCCTAGCAACTCAAGAAGCTGAGATCTAAAGATCACAGTTTAAAGCCAGTCTAGGCAGGAAAGTACATGAGACTCTTATCTCCAATTAACCACCAAAAAGCCAGAAATAGAGCTATGGCACAAATGGTAGAACATTAGCCTTGACCAAAAAAAGCTTGAGAGACAGTAGCCCAGGCCACACACACACACACACACACACACAGAGAAATTGCTATATGGAGCTGTCCTGGGGCTTGAACTCAAGGCCTTATGCTTTTGTTCAGCTTGCTTTTTGCTCAAGGCTGGTGCTCTACCACTTGAGCCACAGCTCCACTTTTGCCTAAGTCCTAAGTCCACTTAGGACTTTTCTGCACTAGCTTGCTTCAAATCACAGCCCTCAGCTCTGAGTTAGAAATACAGGCATGGGCCAACCAGCACCTGGCAAGTCTCTGATACTTTAAAATAGGAGACTCATAGCTACTTACGCATTTTTTTTTTCCTTTGGATGGGTGGAAAATGCTGACTGCTTTGCCTTCTGCTTCTTGGCAGATGACCTCCCTTGCCATTTCACTTCCGCTTTTGGGGCGGGCTTCTGTACCACCGTCATCGCCTCCCCTGTTGATGTCGTCAAGACAAGATACATGAACTCTGCCTTGGGCCAGTACAGCAGCGCTGGCCACTGTGCCCTTACCATGCTCCAGAAGGAAGGGCCCCGAGCCTTCTATAAGGGGTGAGCTTCCCATTTCCCCCACCCCCAACTCCAGGCTTCCTGGTGGGGAGGAGTTACTTCCCAGAAGGACTATCATCTTGGTTTGTAGCTCTTAAAATGGGGACTCAATGCTGGGGGTTAGTTTTAGCAAGTGCTTAGCACCACAGGCCCTCAGTTCCATCCCTAGGACCATAGAACGGGAGGGGCATCTCAGAGAGGATTTTTGCTCCTAGCTGCACAGCTGTGAGTCTCAGAGTCCTGTGGTTGAAGACGGAGGTGCAAATGTCCCCTGTGACCTGTGTTTTGTCTCTCCTAGGTTCATGCCCTCCTTTCTCCGCTTGGGGTCCTGGAACGTGGTGATGTTCGTCACCTATGAGCAGCTGAAGCGGGCCCTCATGGTGGCCTACACTTCCAGGGAGGCGCCCTTTTGAGCCTCTCCTGCTGCTGACACAAAGCCACTGGCTTTGAATTCCACTCCACACAGGCCCTGCTTCCCATCTCCTTCTTCCTTTCCCTGTCTTCACCATGTCCCGTTCCCTCCCTCCCTCCCTCCCTCCCTCCTTCTCTCCCTCCCACACCTCTTTACTGGCTCAGTGCTGGTGGAGGTGACCCACATCTGATAGCTAGGAGACCTGAAGCCTCAATCCCTTGAAAAGTTCATCCTAAATCTTTATCCTGACCCCCCCCAGCCCAGCCCAGCTAGCCTGTCCCCCATAAAGCCAGCTCAACCTCGGTGTCTCCTCCCTCTCTTGTAGCTGTTGCCAGAGGTCTTGGTCCATGGGTCCTTTGGCACCTGGTGGGCAAGGGGGAAGCCACCTGGCTTGGGAAAGGGGTGTGTCCCACCATCCACTTCCAGCATCCAGTGTGGGCCCATGGATGCTGGTTCTTTCTCACTCTCCACCCAGGTTCTGGGCCGTGGTGCTGAGTTAGAGAGCAGCCCATTGAGACAACAGTGACTTTATTCTCCCTGTCCTTCCCTTGTGGGCCGGTTGTATTTTCACTCAATCAGTGAATGCTCCGTTCTCAGCTCTGTCATCTGCACTGAGAGCGCAGTTCCTCTAGAGGAACTTGGAATCCTCCATGCTATGGGTCTCCTTTGTTCCATTTTACAAATGGGAAACACCCAAAGTCCTAGACCTAGTGAGAACAAGGAAGGTCTGCTTCCCCAGCCTTGGCTCCTCAGTCATGTGTCAGCCCTGACTCAGCTTAGGGTAAATTTAGGTTGCAGGGCAAACACCAAATCTCTGCCTGAGGGTACTTCCTGTTGAGAGCCTCCCCTCTTGTAGGTACCCCCAAAGAGATGAGAATAAGTGAGAGTGTTGACTACACAGGGGTCTTAGCTGCTCTGTCCCGTCCTACCATCTGTGCCTAAAAGTAGATGGGCAGAGCTACTTCTGTTTCAAGGATTGGGGGATTGCCCGGGGCTGGTGGCTCATGCCTATAATCCTAGCTACTCAGTGCGGTTCAAAACCAGCCTGGGCAGGAAACTCTGTGAGACTCTTATCTCCAATTAACCACTAGAAAACCGGAAGTGGCGCTGTGGCTCAAGTGGTAGAGCTGAAGAGCTCAGGGACAGCACCCAGCCCCAGAGTTCAAGCCCCACAACTGGTCGTCTAGAGAAAAACCACACAATCAGCAGCTGAACTGGGAAGCCCTGGCTTCCTCTCATTGCTGGACACTCCCAGGGCCAGTACTGAGAGCCTAGCCCAGACCACAGGACCTCCCTCCCTCTTCTCTTTGCCTAAAGCAGTTGGTACCACTGCCAGTCCCTCCCCCTCCCTCCTCAGCCCATGAGTCAGAGTTGGAGGCTGCATCCACTAGTCCTTGGGCAGGAAGTCGCAGGACTATCCAGTGCACTTCCCAGTGTCTGAAAAACCCAGCTGAGACCTCAGACCCCATGAGGCTGCGAACCAGAGTGAGGCTGACAGGCAGCCCAGCCTAGGGCTCACTGCTGGGCTGAAGGGCTTTGGCATAAATGGAAACCTGGCCTCAGCCTTCAACCTTTACCCATGAGTCCCTGAGGCAGGCATTAGAGGTGCAGTTGGCTACCTGCAGGGGCAGGTAAACAGGCCAAGTGGTTTGTTTACCTGCTTTCATTAATTGGTCAGCTGGTTTATTCACCAGCTTTGGGTCTGAGACATGGATGGATACAGGCCACCTGAACTCATCACAGTTCTGGGCAAATCCCTGGAGTGAGAAGCTAAAAAGGTAGCAGGAATCTTTGGGAAATGTAGGGCTCAGGAACACCCACTGAATGGGCACCTGATACTCCCTGCTTTTCACTGACCACTGCAGTTAAAGCTTATGGAGGTTTGTCTTCAAGCCTGAGACAATCAGAGGCTACCAGGACAGCCAGAAATATCTATTATAGAGGAGGCCTAGAGTTCTAGAGCTTCACAGCACAGCCCTCTCACTCCTCATGGCTTGCTCTCAAAGGGGCAGTTACCATCACCCCCTCCACCTAGGCCCATCTCAGAGTACAGCATCCATCACTGTCAACTGCTTTCCCCACGAAGGGCTGGAATCAGTGTAAGAATGGGCCCAAGGCTCCCAGGGATTCTAAAGATGCACCTGACCCTATATTGAAGCACTTCCTAGAGTCTTGGCTCCATAGTCTATCTCAAGGTCTTTCTGCCGCTGCCTTCATGGTATTTAATGATCTTTGATAATGGCTGCAAAAGCTGGGAGCAGTGGTAGAGCCCTGTAGTCCTAGCTACTTGAGAAGCTGGGGCAAGTGCCTCAAGAGGCAAGCCCAAGGGTTTAGGGCCACCCAGGGCAACATAGCAATGAACTACTTAAGAAGAAAAATATCCAAGCACCAGTGGCTCACATTGGTCATTCTAGCTACGTGGGAAGCTAAGAATTGGATAGTGGAAGTTCAGGGCCAATCCAGGCAGAATAGTTTTGGGGACCTCCTTCTTGACCTCTAACTGGATGCAGTAGTGAGTGCCTCTCATGCCAAGCTACGTGGAAGGCTGAGATTGGGAGGATCATGGTACCTGGCCAGTCTAGGAGAGAAGTCAGAGACTCCATCACCACAGGGGAAAATGGAACTCGCGTGATCCCAATGGCAAAGGGAAGCCTAAAACTGGATCATAGCTCCAGCCTGGGCTTGGGCCTGGGTGAGAGGCAAGACCCTATACTAAAAATAATTGGTGAAAAACAAGGCTAAAGAAATGACACAGCAGTAAAGCACCAGGAAGGAAGGAAGGGAAGCTGGGCCCTGTTATCCTAGTTACTCCAAAAGCAGACATCAGGAGGAACATGGTTGAAGGCCAACCAGAAAAGTGAGGCCCTCATCTCAACCAACAAGCAGTTGGGCAAAGTTGGCTGGCTCAGGCATCCCAGCTCCATGGAAGCATCCAGGTTGTCTTGGGCAAAAAGTGAGACCCTATTTACAAAAAAAACTATAAAAAGGGTTGGGACCATGGTGATAGAGACTTTGCCTAGCAAGTAAGGGGCCATGAGTTCAAACCCCAGTACCATAAAAACAAAGAGGAAACACTTAAGCTACTACTATGGTGTTAACGAAGGGTGGGATTCTAAACAAATGTGTCCCATATGGAAAGGGGGGGGAAGGAGGGCTGTCTCAGAACCTCTATTGACTCTTGGAAGCACGTGTGAAACCCACAGGCTACATGAGTAGCAATGCAGAACCCCTTCCCCCAAATCTAAGCCTGAATTCACCACCAGGAGTCGCACTAGCATCACCATGGTAACAGGGTCTGAGCTCTGCTTGGCTGACCAGATGGGGCAGTAACTGGTTCAAGAAGGTAGTGATGGGGGGAGGGGGGGGGCAGAACTGGTTGGGAAGGTGGCTCAGTGGTAGAGTACTTGTCTTGCAGGCATGAAGCCCTGGGTTCAATTCCTCAGTACTACATAAATAGAAAAGGCTGGAAGTGGCACTGTGGCTCAGGTGGTAGAGCACTAGCTTTAAGCAAAGGAAGCTCAGGGATAGTGCCCAGGCCCTAAGTTCCAGGACTGACAAAAAAAGAAGAAGAAGAAGAACTGTGTTCTCCGTGTGCCTCTAACAGAAGCTATTGCATCTGTAGGAAGTGGTCTTAGGTTCTAATGACAGCTTTGCCATAGGGAACTACTGGCGTTCTTTTGTACTACGATCCTCAGATGTCAGCCTCCTGAGTAGCTAGGACCATAGCCGTGAGCAACCAGCACCCAGCTTCCCTACTAGCTTTCTTTTCTTGTCTCCATAATGGGACACATCGTATTCCAGCAACTGTCCCCCTCTAAAGATCTTGTGTCCCAAGCTGGGTACCAGTGTCTCTTGCCTGTAATCCTACTCAGGAGGCTGACATCTGAGGATCCCTAGTTGAAGCCAGCTACAACAGCAAAGTCCATGAAACTCATATGTAATTAACCAGGAAAAAAAAAAAGCCAGAAGTGGAGTTATGGCTCAGGTGGTAGAGATCCAGCTTGAGTAATAAGGCTAAGGGACAGTGCCCAGGCCCTGAGTTCAAGCCCCAGTACCAGCATGCAGACAGGCAGACACACACACACACACGAGCAAGCATGCATTCCAAAATGTCAGAGTAGAGCTGAGACCCTGAGACCATACAGCCCTGTCCCTCCCCTCCCCACTCCCAGCTACCAAGGTGGGAGGAAGACAAAAGCTCTGAATTCTCAAGCTGAATCCTCAAGCACTGAATCCTGAATGCTCAAGCAAAGCCAAACTAGGAATTCTAGAACCCAGCATGAGGCTCCTGCCTGACACATATTCTGGGGCCTAGCTGAGGATAGGAAATACTTTTTTTTTTTTTTTCCCACCAGTCCTGGGGCTTAAACTCAGGGCCTGGGCCCTGTCCCTGAGCTTTGGTGCTCAAGGCTAGCACTCTACCACTTGAGTCACAGCGCCACTTCCACCTTTTTCTGTTTATGTGGTGCTGAAGAATCGAACCCAGGGCTTCATACACACTAGGCAAGCCCTCTACCACTGAGCCACATTCCCAGCCCAGGAAATAAATCTTTATTGTGTCAGCTGAAGGCTCTGTGCCATCCCCCACCCCTACCCCCTATGTCACATGTGCAGAGGCTGCAGAGCAGTGAGGCTCCCGGAGTTAGGTCAGCAATGCCTGGCGCAGCATCTGCTTCTTCTGCGGTGTGAGGCGGGTGGGGAACTGGATGTCAAAGAAGATGTACAGGTCCCCCTTCTTGGTGGGGTCCTCCGGCAATGGCATCCCTTCATCTGGCACCTTCTTGAAGTACTTGGGACTGGGGAGGGAGAGGGAAAGAAGGGAGCTTAGAGGGTCCCCTGCAGTGGTCCCAAGAGGTCCATACCACTCCCACATGTAGAAATGGTTGGGCCCTCTGAGTCACCATGGGCCTGCTCTCATCTCATCCCCAGAAATGGGGAGAATGGCAGGGAGGACTGACTGGTCCAGACAGCATGCTTCCTGCATACATGACTCACAGCTTCCATTGGAAGGGCCAGGGATCTTGTTTTAGAGATGGACAACAGGGCAAATCCTGGGGTGCAGGTAGAGATGATGAGCAACCTTTTCTACCCAAGGGGCCTTTCTTTTTGTTGTTGTTCTAGTACTGGGGCTTAACTCGGGGCCTCATGCTCTCAACTGGCTTTTCTGCTCAAGACTGGCACTCTACCACGTAAGCCATACATCCACTTCCAGCTTTTTGCCAATTGATTGGAAATTAAGTCTTGAGGATTTATCTACCCAGGCTGAATTTGAACCAGGCTCTTCAGATCTCAGCCTCCTGAGTAGCTAAGAATGCAGGCAGGTACCACCAGTGTGGAGCAAAGGACCTTTGTTTCAAAAGGACTTAGGAGAGGTGACGGGGGACTCCAGTGAATTCCTCTAATTTCTCCTACCCTTTAATTGAGGGTAAGAGAAAACAGGAATTGCCCCCACTTTGGGGAGCTCGAGCCTCTACTATGCTTTATGCAAATTAGAAATAAGGTATTCTTTTCTTCCAGGTGCATGAAGTTGGCACTTTGGCCAGGGTGGGGGTGGATTTCTTCTTCTCTCGCCCTCTCAGAAGATGATCCTTGAGCTAGGGACAGCCTGTACAACTATACAAGGCAGACCTGTCTCACATTACTGCCTTACATTCCAGGCCAGCCCTTCTAGTGGCTCCTGGAGCTCAGGGCAAACAGACAGACTTACTGGATGATGTCATTGATAGGGATGTTGAGCAGACGGTCATCCAAGGTCTTTACCTCCACGGTGCAGCAGGTAAGAGCCTGGGGAAGTTAGTATCGAATAAGAGTGGGGAGAGTCACCACAACCATCGTGTGTGTCTGTGTGTGTGTGTGTGTGTGTGTGTGTGTGTGTGTGTGTGTGTGTATGTATGTACTGGGGCTTAAACTCAGAGCCTAAGCACTGTCCCTGAGCTTGTGCTCAAGACTAGAGCTCTACCACTTGAACCACAGCTCCACTTCCAGTTTTCTGGTGGTTAATTAGAGATAACTATCTTGCAGACTTTCATGTCCAGGCTGGCTTTTAATTGTGATGCTCAGATCTCAGCCTCCTGAGTAGCTAGGATTACAGGTGTGACTCAATAGCACCTGGCTCTTGTGAGACTATTTGGAGCCAACCCCTGAGTTTGGAACCAGGGAGACAGAGGCTGCTTGAGAACTGAGTGAATAAGCCCAGGGCTGTTACCTGCCCTCAAGTTTTTGTCTTGTTTAATTTTGTTTGTTTGTTTTTGCCAGTCCTAGGGCTTGAACTCAGGGTCTGGGCATTGTCCCTGAGCTACTTTTGCTCAAGGCTAGCACTCTACCACGTGAGACATAGTGCCACTTCTGGCTTTTTCTATGTGGTAGTGAGGAATTGAACCCAGGGCTTCATGCATGCTAGGCAAGCACTCTACCACATTCCCAGCCCTCTCAAGGAGTTTGAGGTGTGGAAAGCCACTCTGATGGGGATAGAGTACAGGGTCTTACTACAAATAGGAAAGGCAGGAGTGGGGTGGGGGCTCTGGGAGGCAAGGAGGGCCCTCATCCTGCTGGAGTGGGAAGGAGGGCTGCACCGTGGTGGCGCTGGTGAGGAGGACCTCCAAAGGCAAGGTGGGTAACAGCATTATCAGAAGATCCCCAGCAGGAACAGAGAACAAGGAGTGGAAACACCTGGCCCAGACAAGGGTGCTCAGTGTACCCTGATTGGAAAAATGCCTGGCCCAGACAGGGGTGCTCAGCGCACCCTGATGAATGAGCAGAGGGCACAGAGGGACCAACAGTAGAGATAAAGGAGAGACAAATCTGGAAGGTGGGAGACTGTGGCTGGTGGCCAGTGGCTGGGGGAGGGGAGGCAAAGTCTAGGTTATTGTAGGTGGTGCAGGCGGGACCCCACCCCCCCACCCCAGGCCCTGCATGGCGCCCACTCACCTTGCCCAAAGGGATGGGGTTCACAAAGAAGAGGTTGTCATTCTCCCTGCGGAAGCGAGGGTGCAGCTTCTCCTTTACTATGAAGATGATGTCGGCTGGGATGATGTTGGGGCCCTGGGCAGGGGAGGCCAAGGGGCAACAAGGACTCATTGGCTGTGTGACTTTGGCCAAATTCCTGCCTCTACTTGTCTCCATGGCTTCATCTGCACAATGGGGAGATTAGACGGGGTTTTCTGCAAGGGCCATTTCCATGTGACCCAGAGCCCCTGACTCCCCAGGAAATACCCAAAGAGATCAACTCGGTGGAGGGAGGGGTTTCCCCCAGCAGCAGTGAGCTGGGTGTCAGACCACCACCTCAAGTCTCAACCACCTCAAGTCTCGGCTCTGTTAGCAACTCACAGGTGACACCCCTCACCTGAGCTTTACTCAGGCATTGAAGCTGCTGGGGTCCCCTGTGGAAGAGACAGAGAAGTCCCTCTCCCCAGTGATGGGGGAGACAGGCCCACAGTGATTGCTTGGCTGAGATGCTGCTAGCCCAGCTCAGGGTAGGCTAACCAAAGTAGGAAACACGGAAGCTGCTTGAAGAGCATGCTTATTTGTTATTTTGAAAAAGTCTCAGGGCTGGGGATGTGGCTTAGTGGTAGAATACTTGTCTAGCACGCATGAAGTGCTGGGTTTGATTCCTCAGTACCACACAAATTGAAAAAGCTGGAAGTGGCACTGTGGCTCAAGTGGTAGAGCACTAGCCTTGAGTAAAAGAAGCTCAGGAACAGTGCCCAGGCCCTGAATTCAAGCCTCAGGACTGGCAAAAAAGAAAAAGATTCAAATGCTAAAGGATTCAGCATCCCTAGGACAATAATTTTGTATTTCTATTTAAGTAAGTATTTAAAGTTATTCCTACAGAAGTTCTAAAGAGTTCCTACAATTGGACTTTATTCAACAAACCCTGGAACAAATCAGGACAAGCACTGGAGGGAAGACTGCAGTCACCATTCAGCTCTTGTGCTCCTGTCTTGGGCAAGTCCCTCTGTCTCTGGGCCTCAGTTTCCCACTTGAGGTAACCCTATTTCCCGTGTGTGTGTGTGTGTGTGTGTGTGTGTGTGTGCGCGCGCGCCAGACCTGGGGCTTGAACTTAGGGCCTGAACACTTTTCCTGAGCTTTTGTGCTCAAGGCTAGCACTCTACCACTTGAGCCACAGTTCTACTTGTGGCTTTTTCTATTCTTTCTTTCTTCCTTCCTTTCTTTCTTTCTTTTCTTTTTCTTTCTCTCTCTCTCTTTCTCTTTTTCCTTCCTTCCTTCCTTTCGTGGGTAATTGGAGATAAGAGTCTCATGGATTCTCCTGCCCTGGCTAGCTTTGAGCTTCCATCCTCAGATCTCGGTATCCTGAGTAGCTAAGATTACGGGCATGAGCCATTGGCATCTAGCTATTATTTGTTAGTGGAGTGGTAAACTCTACTGACAGCAGCACAGTGAGGCTGTGTGTCTGGGGACCTCAGGGATCATCTCATCCTACCAGACCAGAGTTCACAGGAGCAGAAAAAGCATTTCCTCCTTTCCCTTCCATCTACCCACCACAGCTTCTCTTCCTCACCTGGTCCCCTTCCTTCTCAAAGGTGATTCGTGTGCCCTGCCTCCAGCCAGGCTTCACATCAATTGTCAGGATCTTGTCCTTGATGGTAGAGGAGTACTTATCCTCGTTTAGCACCTGCAGTGAAAGGGAGGATGGTGCTTTGCTTGGACTTCCATGAGCCTCCTCTGCCCATGGGAAAGATGCTCAGGATTGCATTGCTCCTCTAGCAATAGGACCTGCCCGAGCCAGCCCATGCCCATTCTATGTCACTGAATGGCAAGACGTGTCCTCAGACACCAAGACAGTTACCAGGAGTGGATTAAACCCACCCCGCCAGCCCTGGCCATTAACAGAGATGCAGTTCCTACCTCCAAATCTCAGAGGCCTGGCTCTGGGCCAGGGGTAGGATCTTTTTACCCCAGAGAGAGAAAGAACAGGGAAGCTAATGGATCTCAGCTTTGCCCAAAGCAGCCCCTTCCCAATCACAGGTGCCCATGTATGGGTAGTATCTGTGAATGGTGTGGCTATAATCTCTGCTGGTGAAGAAGAGGGGGATGGGTAGAGAGCTGGACATGGGACAGCAACAAGCCAAGGACTGTACGGCACATAGGGTCTTTTTCAACCTTATGAATTATCCTCCAGCCCACCCTCCAAGCCAACACACCTGCCACTTGCTCATGAAGCACACACAGTAAAGAAAGCCTGGAGCAGCCGGGCGCTGGTGGCTCACGCCTGTAATCCTAGCTACTCAGGAGGCTGAGATCTGAGGATTGCGGTTCAAAGCCAGCCCGGGCAGGAGAGACCCTGAGACTCCTATCTCCAATAAACCACCAGAAAACCGGAAGTGGCGCTGTAGCTCAAGTGGTAGAGCG
>NW_012267238.1:3546345-3552104 GCF_000151885.1 Dipodomys ordii | reverse complement strand
AGTGGCGCTGTGGCTCAAGTGGTAGAGCACTAGCCTTGAGATGAAGAGCTTGGGGACAGCGCTCAGGCCCAGAGTTCAGGCCCCACGACCAACCAAAAAAAATAAAAAATAAATGAAATGGAAGGAGAGGAGAAGGAGAAATTGTGTCTAAAAACTCAGCCATTCTTTCCCTCTGCCTCTCCCCCCACCCCAAATAGAGACACATATACTCCCGTATACCTGCCAACTTCATAATAACCTTCAGATTCAGAAGCAAAGTTGCCCTCAGTTGCCAGCCCCCCTCCACCCCTCTGCTTTACCTCTACTTGTTTCTCTCCCCAGCAATTTGAGGAGATGCCCTGGATTGTGCATATCTCAGCAAATAAGGCACACCCTCTCTCTCTCTAGTGGCTAATTCTGGTAGTGACAGGTCAAAGAAAACAATCCTCCCTTAGAGGTCCCTGGACTCCCAAACCATTAGAGGCCCCAGATTCAAGTTTCTATGCAGTTATCAGTTGATACAAAGGAGGGAGGCTGGCTCCTGGCAAATATGAGAGCTCACCAGCGTATCAAAGTTCCTCTTCACCCAATTTCCTCTGTCCCAACCAGCTCTGCATCCACAGCCCTTCCAGCCCTGGCTCTTCCATTCAAATGCAGAGAGAGCCCCATCCTAGCTGTAAGCTGAGTGCTGTACAGTCCTTTTGGCTTTGGTTTCTAGGTCCATGGGATGGGATATTAGGGCCCAATCTGCCCTCCTCTCTTAAAATGATGAAGAAGTCAGGCATGGGTGATGCATACCTATAATCCAAGCATTCAGGAAGTTGAGGTTGGAATATTATAAGTTTGAGACCAGCTAGAGCTCTATAGCAAGGTCCTGCCTCAAGAAAACTAATCAACAAAAAGGTAAAGAGCAGCCGAAATGCATAAAAAGAGCTTCCCATGTATCAGGGCCCAGAGAGGCCAAACCAATGGTCCATTGCCGTAACTAGCCTGTAGTTGAGTTAGGAAAATTTGGCTGCACAGGAAAATTTAGTTTTGTTTCTGTTTTTGTGTCAGTACTGGGCTTGAACTCAGGGCCATAGCCTTGTTTCAGCTTTTTCCCTCAAGGCTGGTGCTCTATGACTTGAATCATATCTCCAATTCAGGATTTTTGCTAGCGAACTAGAGACAAGAATCTCACAGGCTTTCCTGCCTGTGCTAGCTTCAAACCTTGATCCTCAGATCTCAGCCTCCTGATTATCCAGGCTTATAGGCATAAGCCACTGACACCCAATTAACTTATCTCCAATTAACTAGCTACTGAAATCTAAAGATCACAACTCAACCCAGGCAGACAAGTCCAAAGACAAACCAAACAACAAAAAATCAGAAGTAGAGATGTGGCTCAAATGGTAGAGCTACAATTGTGAACAGAAAAATGCAAACAAGTACACAAGTCCCTGAGTTCAAGCTCTAGTACTGGCACACACACACACACACACACACACACACACACACACACACCAGTGTGTTCAATGTATCCCATTTCCTGAAGAAAATAAAGGGTTTAGGTAAAAAATAAATATATGTCTATCAAGGCACAGGAAATTTCTGGAAGCCTTTGTAAACTTAACAGCATGAAAATGCTTCTGGGGAAGAAAATGGAAGACTGGAATTGGGTTTTTATCAATAAAATCTATCTTACCTTTTGTTTTATTTTTAGAAGTACTGTGCATATTTTTTAAAATTGGGAGAAAACAGCAGAGTCCGAATAGCTCACACCTATAATCCTAGCTACTCAGGAAGCTGAATAATTCAAAGCCAGCCAAGGCATGAAAGTCTGCAAGACTCTTATCTCCAATTAACTACCAAAGTGGTTCTACTTCTACCAGAAGTAGAGCTGCGGTTCATGTGGTAGAGTGCTAGCCTTGAGCAAAAAGCTAAGGGACAGGGGTTGGGAAGGTGGCTCAGTGGTAGAGTGCTTGCTTTGCATGCATGAGGCCCTGGGTTCTATTCCTCAGCACCACATAAGCAGAAAAAGCTGGAAGTGGGGCTGAGGCTCAAGTAGTAGAGCGCTAGCCTTGAGCTGAAGAGTTGAGGGACAGCACCCAGGCCCAGAGTTCAGGCCCCATGACCGACAAAAAAAAAAAAAAAAGCTAAGGGACAGTGCCCAGGACAAGCCCCAGAAACAGAACACAAGTAAGCAAACAAAAAACACTACTCAGAGAAAAGCATCTTTTACAACTGTGTCCCTTTTGGTAAGGCCAGGGCAGAGCAGGTCTCTTACCACTGAAGGGGTTGTCTCCTCCAAAGAACTCATGGAACACCTTGTCAGGGTTGCCGTGGAAGACATAGCCAGTTGTCCACGGGGTCTGGGATCCAAACTCCAGAGGGATGCCACCTTTTAGGCCCTCTTCTCCAAACTTGTCATAGATGCTTCTCTTCACAGCTGTGGGTACGTGTGACTTTGAGGAGGGGGTCCAGTCTTGGGGGCTAAGATAGATGGGGGACGGGAGAGCATGGGGAAGGGGATGGAACAATCCCCAATGCCTGCTGCCTACCAGTATCAGGACCATGATCCCAGAAGTTTGAAGTTCAGTTTCACTCTGGGTTAAGCCAGAATGAGCTCACTAGCGAAACAGATTCAGTGGAGAAAGGAATTTAGAGACTAAGTTAAGCTAGGCTACTGGCCTGGGGTTTGGCTTAACTCAGTATTCATTAAGCCAGCCAGCACTAGTGGCTCAGGAGCCTGTAATCCTAGCTACTCAGGAGGCTAAAACCTGAATATTTGGTGTGAAGCCAGCCGGCACAGGAGAGTCTATGAACTCTTATCTCCATCTAATCATCAAAAAGTTGAAGGTGGAGCTGTGGCTCAAGTGGTAAAGTATTAGCCTTGAGCATAAAATCTCAGGGAAAGTGGCTGGGCTCTGAGTTCAAGCACCAGGACCAGCACAAAACAATATAACTGCCATCTTCCCTGTGGATATTTAGAATCCTAAAGTCTGGATATTTTGGAGTCTAAGAATTCTAGAGCTTTGGACTAGAATCGGAGGACCGTGAAGTGTGAAAACTCAGGGCTGGACGTCTCCTAAATCTTCTAGCCATTCTGTGCCGGATCCAGGGTAACAGCCTCAGGACAAGCCCTCAGGAAGCTACCAGGACACTGACTGGTGCTGGGGGGCAAGAGATTTCTTAATGACTTCTGGCCTTCTTCTGCCCTTGGGGACATGGGGACTCAGTCACTCAGTCAGTCTGGGAAGGATGAGTGTGTGTCTGCTCAGCCTCAGCCAAGTGTGCATGGCCAGCATCAGCCTTTGTTCCTCATCCATGAGCCATAGGAGGCAGGAGAGGAGGGAGAGAAATGCACTCTACTTCTGTGAAGGGATTGTTCCTGGCAAGGTGTACAATCAGCCTAACTCTTGGGCTTTCAACAGTGGTCTTAAATGATGGCTTCTTCATATATTTTACTATGGTCTCTCTCTTTAGATTCCAAGCAGGGAAGTCAGATGCATACTCTAGGGTCCCCCACCCCCAGAGATATCAGGAATGATTTTAGTTGGAGGGGTGGGGGACAGTCACCCCTAAAGTGGCTCGGCCCCATCATCACTCACGGTCGCTCAGCACGTCGTAGGCTTCTGCTATTTGTCTGAATGTATCTGCTGCAGTTGACTCATTTGTCTTCATCGGGTGGTTCTTCAGGGCGAGTTTCCGGTACCTAGAGGAGGAAGAGGAAAGCAGGTCACCACAGCTGGCCTGCTTCTGAGGGACAGAGCACACTGAATGTGAGACATCAGAGCTGGCACCCACTGCCCACTGCCTAGCTATGAACTGGGGAGGGCCACAGCAAGGCACATTGCTCGGCTCTCCTTGAAGAAAGCCTGATGCCTGGGGGGGGGGGGGGCATGGCTAGCGGCCAGCCCTGCAGCTGCCCTGGGTCTTTGCTCGGAGGCTCTGCTTCCCCTGCTGCTCCAGCCAGTTCTGAGGGATGTAGGGATTCAGTGATGACTCTCATTCTTACGACATGCGGGGCTCCTCTGTGTTCCTCAGCTTTTCATCTCTGTAACAAAATACCTGAGACCAGCAACTTGAAGGAAGAGATACTGATTCCCATTCAGGGTTTCAGTCATGGTTAAGGGGATCCATTTCTTTTAGGGAGGCAGAAGCCTGGGGACAGTGAGCGGGTAGTGGAGTAGAGCTGTTGTGGCGGGAGTAAGGGAGGGGGCAAGGGGGTGTTCAAGGTAAGATATACCCTTTATTTTATCTTATTGTTGGCTGTGGGGCTTGAACTCAGGGCCTGAGCACTGTCCCTGAGTTTCTATTGCTCAAGGCTAGCGTTCTACCACTTGAGCCACAGCGCCACTCTGGCTATTTCTGTGTATGTACTACTGGGGAATCAAACTCAGGGCTTCATGCATGCTAGGCAAGCGCTCTACCACTAAGCCACATTCCCAGCCCAAGATATACTCTTTAAAGGCACTCCACAGTGACCCACTTCCTCCAGCAAGGCCCCCACCTTCTAACAGCACAGTGCATTCAGCTACGAACTCATTAATGGGTTTTTGTTTGTTTATTTGTTGTCAGTCATGGTGTCTGAACTCTGGACCTGGGCACTGTCCTTCAGCTCTTCAGCTCAAGGCTAGTGCTCTACCACTTGAGCCACAGCGCCACTTCCAGCTTTTTCTGCTTATGTGGTGCCGAGGAATCAAACCCGGGCCTCATGCATGTAAGGCAAGCACTCTACCACTGAGCCACCTTCCCAGCCCCATCATCAATGGGTTTTAATCCATCGATCATGCCCTCGCCATCCAATCACTTCCCAACAGTGCCACCAGCTAGGGATGAGGTCTTCTACACATAAGCCTTCTGGGAGAAGATATTTAAACTTCCAATAGACAACTTTGGCTTGGGGGCTCTTCGCCAATCTGACTGAGATTCTCTCAAGCCACTCTGCAGTCCTTTCTACCCAACCCTCCCATGTCTACTTCCTATACTGTGGTCAAGAGACACCTTCCCCTTCATCTTTCATGGGATCCCTGACATGTTCTGTGCATGTCTAATCTGGTCTTTGTGCCTGCTTCTCATAGGACTAGAACAGACACACCAGCTAGGAGGAGGAGAAAGAAAAGGAGCTGGAGGAGGAAGAAAAGGAGGAGGAGGAGGAGGAGGAAGAAAAGGAGGAGCAGGAGGAGCAGGAGGAGGGAGGATAACTAGCTGTAGAGAGAGGCCCTGTTGGTCCCATTAGTGACCGATACTGGCAGTATCCCAGGAGGGAAGAGGTGGCAGGGACTGGATGATATGTAGGCTGATTAAAGGGATTTTCACCAAGGCACAGGAAAGGGGAAGAAGACCATTAGGGACAGCATAATACCCCAGGGAGGTGCTCCCAGGGCCACCTGACCTGGGCCTGCAGGAGTAGAGGTGGACATTGGTACTGAGCCCTGGAAGGAGTGTGCAGACAGGGCCCTGGCAGGAGGAGAGATCTTCAGTTGGACACAGGCAGCCTAAAGAGTCTCCAAAGGAGGGAACTGGGGAATCAAGACGGCAAGCCCACTCTACTCCCTCCTGACCCTTTTGCTCTTCCTTTAGCAGGGTGCACAGGAGGCTCTCAGGCAGAGGAATCTGCAGAAGTGGTGGGAACATGTTGCCTGCAGGGCAGGTGGAAAGGAGGTTGGAGGTTGACGGGAGTAACAAGAAATATCTAGCCCACGCTCTTAAGCTATACAGCCTTAGTTCGAATCTACACAGCCTTGCCTGATGAAAAAGCTGAGACAGCACCCAGACCCTGAGTTCTAGCCCCAATA
>NW_012267238.1:3544530-3545490 GCF_000151885.1 Dipodomys ordii | reverse complement strand
GTTGTCATTCTAAAGTAGACTTTAGTATCCAAATCCTCAGAGCCTGTGATCTCAGGACTCAGCATGCTGTACTCCAGCTATCTGCTTATAGGTTATCCCTCCCACTATTGTGAAGTCCTGGAGTCATTGTACCCAGTTCTTCATGGCCCTAGTGCCTAGAGGTGAGCAGGGGTGAGTGAAAGACTGACATAAGCTCACTCTCCTTCAGGCAGTCCGTGTCACTGTGGAAGGCTGATTTTACACAGCTGGGTCTGCTATCCTTAACTCTTCCTACAAGAGTCCTGGATTAGCCCCTGGGCAACTTACAGAAAGCTCTTCCCCATCAACCTCCAGAGACTTGGAGATAGTTGTCCCAGTCTTCTTCAAAGGTCACAGTTAGTTGTGAAGAGAATCACAATTAAATTCTATCCATAAGTGAAAGCAACAGGGTCTCCCAAGCTGACTTGAAATATCTCCACCTCTCACCTCCAATTTTGTCATGCTCAGTATGAGTGAATGTCTTGCTCTGCGTCCATCTGCTGCCCTGAATGGGAGGGCAGGAAGTGCAGTGGCCACTCAAGAAAGAACGAGTCCCAGCTACTCAGAAGGCAGAGACTGGAAGGACTGTGATTTTGAGGGCAACATAAGCAAAATGTTAATGAAACCCCCATCTGCAACAAGGATCTTGGTGGTTCACACCTGTTCCCAGTTACTTAGGAGGCCATAGAGGGTTCACAGTTCAAGACCAGCCCCAGGCAAAAAACTGGACCCCCTACTAAGAAATAACAAAGTAGAAAATGGCTAGGTGGAGGTATGGCTCAAGTTGTAAAGCTCCTGCCTCACCAGGGGCAAGGCCCTGAGTTCAAGTACAGGTTTTAGTACAAGTTAGTTCAGTACAGCTTTAGTACAGCCAAAAAAAAAAAAGGTGAATGAATGATACTGAGTTGCTGATAGCTGGGGTTATAATGACTTGTTATTATG
>NW_012267238.1:3517950-3543257 GCF_000151885.1 Dipodomys ordii | reverse complement strand
AAGCGCTCTACCACTTAGCCACCTTCCCAGCCCAAATTTAAGATGAGACTTTAACAAAGTACTTTTTTTGGGGGGGTAGGGGTCCGGTCTGGGCCTGGGTGCTGTCCCTCAGCTCTTCAGCTCAAGGCTAGCTTGCCACAGTGCCACTTCCAGTTTTTTTTCTTTTTGCTTATGTGGTGCTGGGAATTGAACTCAGGGTCTCATGCATGCAAGGCAAGCGCTCTACCACTGAGCCACCTTCCCAGCCCTCCTCCTCCTTTTTTAAAAGATGAGAAACTGAGGCTCACAGAGGTTAAATAATTTCTCCATGTCACACAACTAGCAGGTCAGAGATTCAGGCCTCAGCTCTTCCAGGAAAACTGTGCCTTGAAAAGTCTCATTAGCCAATGTGATGCCTTGATCAGCAGATCTACATCATATGCCGTCTAAAACTGTTTCGTGAATTTGTGTTTTGTTTCTCCAAGTCACATGGTAATCTCTCTCCGCTTGCCCCACTAAGACTCTTGCAGGACCTGGCCCAGGGACAAGCCCATGATAGTGTCAGACTACAGTCTGCCTTTTACTGGTGCATGCTGATGGGATGACAATGGTGTCAGTCTCTCAGGATCATAAGGAGGACTGGGGAAGTGGCGCTGTGACTCAAGTGGTAGAGCGCTAGCCTTGAGCTGAAGAGCTGAGGGACAGCGCCCAGGCCCAGAGTTCAAACCCCACGACCGACAACAAACAAACAAACAAACAAAAACATAAGGAGGACTGAATGAGTTTGTGACAGAAGGTTCTCAGAGCATCCCCTATGCATTTGAGAAGTACAGCTAATATACTACCCAACCTCAACTAAGTCTTTCTTCCTTTTCTTCTTCCAATGACCTTTGATTGCCAAGTTTACTCTCTCCTCTCCTTCCATTCTACTGAAAAGCCACAGTTCTCCTTCAAGCCCCATCTTTGCACTTAATTACCAGAACAGCCTCCTTAAAGGTTTCCCTTCCAGACACCATGTACTTTTCCAATAGAAGCTTCTAGGCACCATGTACTTTCCCTTTTGCAACATTCATTAGGGTTGCGGTGACTTAACCTCTGTATTTACCAACAAAATGAAGCTGCTTCAGGACAGGGGAGGTATCTATTTGAGTTAGTTGTGTCTTTAGCTTTCTCTGTACCAAACACAAATGGCTGGCACTCAATAAATATTCTTTGATTTCTTTTTCAAAGAAAAAACTCAAACAAGAATCTTTTTAGAAGTGTGCTGACTCCTGTCCTAGACTTTCTTAGGGCTGGACCTTTAAAGTTCTGAGACTTGATGGAGGATTTCAGAGATAGAGTTTAGAAAATGATCAAGCCCATATGATGGCCAGAATGGATTTTTAACTCATCCATCTGGTCAGAACCTTCCCTTGTTCACAATCCTGTTGCTCTCCACAGGACTCAGGATAGAACCAGAGACTTGATTCAACTGACAAAGTCCCTATCTAGAAAGCAGAAGGTCCTGAGTTTAATCACCAGTGCTGTAAACAAACAACTCAGGATACCATTCAAATGGCTCATTTGTCCTCATTCTTTTGCTGGGAAAATGCCGGCACCTATGAGAAGCAACAGGGCATAGAGCATAAAGTGCAAGGAACTGAGTGAGAAACTAAGATATCTGAATCTCAGCCCAAAGACAGAATTAAGTAAGCAAGAAGCAAGAGAAGGAGCACAGTTCACCTTGCCTGCCCCGAGCTGTGCAGGAAAGGTTGGGTTGGAAAGGATGAGGGTGAGGCTACCTTAGCACAGCCCCAAGGACTGGCTCCCACCAAACTTACGCCTGCTTGATCTGAGCATCTTCTGCATTTCGAGTGATCTGGAGCACAGAGTAGTAATCCTGACCCATGGCTGTCTGGCAGCAAGTAGTAGAGGCAGTCCTCAGGCTCCAGCAAAGCTGTTAGTCTGCATTCCTTGGTTGCCCCTGACAACCACCCAGGGGCACTCTGGGAGGTGTAGTCCTTAAGTGAACCCCTTTCTGGACTCTCAGTTAAGAGGAATAAAATGACAGGGAAAACTGAAGCTAGTTGTATGACTCTGTTAAAGGTCAATCAACTGAAAACGGGAGAGTCACAAGGCCCCATTTTGTTTTATTTTTAAGATGTACAGCAGCCACTTTTAAAAATTTTTGCTGGGCACTGGTGGCTCATGCCTGTAATCCTAGCTACTCAAGAGGCTGAGATGTAAGCATCACGGTTCAAAACCAGCCCAGACAGGAAAGTCCAGCAGACTCTTATCTCCAATAAACCACTCAGAAAACCGGAAGTGATGCTATGGCTCAAGTAGTAGAGCTGAAGAGCTGAGGGACAGTGCCCAGGCCCAGAGTTCAAGCTCCATAACCAACAAAAAAAAATTTTTTTTCACAATTGTTTTTAGTTGATTTTTGAATTTTTTTGAATTTTATTAATTTTGTTGGTTTTGGGGCTTGAACTCAGGGCCTAGGCACTGTCCTTGAGCTTTTTCGCTCAAGGCTAGTGCTCTGTCTACCACTTTGTTTTGTTTTGTTTTTTTGGGTCTGGTCGTGGAGCCTGAATGCTGGGCCTGGGCGCTGTCCCTCAGCTTTTCAGCTCAAGGCTAGCGCTCTACCACTTGAGCCACAGTGCCACTTACGGCTTTTTTCTTTTTGCTTATATGGTGCTGAGGAATCGAACCCAGGGCCTCATGCATGCAAGGCAAAGTGCTCTACCACTGAGCCACCTATCCAGCCCTTATCTACCACTTTGAGCCACACTGTCACTTCCAGTTTTCTGGTGGTTAATTCAAGATAAGTGTCTCATGGACTGTCCTGCCTGGGCTGGTTTTGAACTACAATTCTCAGATCTCAGCCTCCTAGTAGGTAGGATTACAGGTAAGAGCCACAGGCACTCAGCTCTTGAATTTTTTTTTTTTACATTTTAGAATAGCTTTACATTTTCAGAAAAATTGTGAAGATAGCAGTTTCTATATACACAACACCTAATTTTCCCTATTAACATCTCATTTGTCATAAAAAATGACCAATATTGACACTTCTTAGTAACTAAAGTACCTATTTTATTCAGATTCCTAGTTGGGGGACAAGGGTGCTGATCCTGGGGCTTGAACTCAGGGCCTGGTTGCTGTTCCTGAGCTTTTTTGCTCAAGGCTATTGTTCTACTGCTTGAGCCACAGATCCACTTCCAGCCTTTTGGTGGTGAATTGAAGATCAGTCTTACAGACTTTCCTGCCAAGGCTGGCTTCATATTGGGATCCTCAGCCTTCTCAGTAGAGTTGGGTTTGGGGCATGGCTCAGGAAGTAGACTACTTGCTTAACAAGTATGAGCCTTCAGTTCAAACCCAAGTACCATCAAGAAATAAATAAGGTGAAATAAGGAATATAAAATATATGCACAAGGAGATACATTTTTAAAAAATGAACCTGATTTATTGTGTGGTATGTATGTGACACTATATGTGCAATTTGGTTGCTGATGCCATTGTGAGCCCTTTAGGATTTAGACACAGAAGTACTTCTCTGCCAGCATCACAAGGGGGCATCCAAAACCAAGAAACAAGGCCCAGTGCAGACGTTCACTGGCCTGAGATGCTGCAAATGTCCATTCTTACCCAGAATGCATTCCTCAGTCCTAAAGGAAAAGCGTGCTCTTTGCTGACAAGGATCCTTACATTCACAATAGACAAAGCTATGCAGCACCTATGAGCCAGCCTCTATTCCTCTTGGGCCAGGAGTTCAGAGCAGCTGTGAAGGGGTCCCTATATTTCACAACCAGAATGCCAACTCTGGAAACCTATGAAAAAGGGCTTGAGAATGTGACACAGGAAAGAACCCTGGGGTGAACTTAGACTGTCTCTTGCTGTGTGCACTCAGCCATATCCACCCTCATCCTGTTTGTTTTTAAAGTTTAAGTTCTTATCTTAAAGTTGGCAATGAAAACTTGGATTTACATTTATTTTTTTTATTTATTGTCTGTCGTGGGGCCTGAACTCTGGGCCTGGGCACTGTTCCTCAGCTCTTCAGCTCAAGGCTAGCACTCTACCACTTGAGCCACAGTGCCACTTCTGGCTTTTTCTGCTTATGTGGTGCTGAGGAATCAAACCCAGGGCCTCATACATGCAAGGCATGCACTCTACCATTGAGCCACCTTCCCAGCCCTGGATTTACATTTTTTTTGGGGGGGGAGTTTGGTCGTGGGGCCTGAACTCTGGGCCTGGGCACTGTCCCTCAGCTCTTCAACTCAAGGCTAGTGCTCTACCACTTGAGCCACAGCACCACTTCCGGCTATTTTCTTTTTGCTTATGTGGTGCTGAGGAATCGAACCCAGGGCCTCATGCATGCAAGGCAAGTGCTCTACTACTGAGCCACCTTCCCAGCCCAAGGATTTATATATTTTTTAACTCAGTGATTTCCCTTTGTGTAAATCAACTATCAGTATGGCCAAATATTAATTCACTTCACTTTTGGATTAGTAAGAAACAAATATAGTATTCCTTAACAGGTGTAAAAATTTCTTGGCATTATTTTGTTTCTAAAAGAAAACAATAGGCTGGGTGCTGGTGGCTCACACCTGTAATCCTAGTTACTCAGGAGGCTGAGATCTGAGGATCATGGTTTGAAGCCAAAGCCAGCAGGAGAGTCCATGAGACTATTTCCAATAAATGACTCAGGAAAAAAAAAACGGAAGTGATGCTGTGGCTCTAGTGGTAGATCACTAGCCTTGAGCACAAAGAGGGACAGCACCCATGTCCTGTCAAGCTCAGAACTGGCCAAAAAAAAAAAAAAAAAGGAAACATTAGAGCTGGGACCAGTGGCTCACACCTGTAACCCTAGCTATTCAGGAAGCTGAGATCTGAGGATTATAGCTTGGGCAGGAAAGGGTTAGAAAGGGCAGGCAAGTCCATGAGACTTTTATCTCCAATTAACCACCAAAAAGCTGGGAGTAGAGCTGTAGCTCCAGTGATAGAGCCCTAGCCTTGAGCACAAAAGCTCAGGGACCAGTGCCCAAGCCCTGAGTTCAAGCCCCAGGGTTAGAACAAGAAAAAAAGAGTGACAGAGAGACAGGGAAGAGAGGGGATGAGGAAACAAACAAAACTATCAGCTCTACTATACCCCAACCAAGGAATAACCTTCCTCCCTTGAGTAAATCACTCTTAGCCTGTATGGCCCAGCACTTCCAAGTGTTGCATCCTGCCTTCAAGAACCCTTTCTCTGGGGCTGGGAAGGTGGCTCAGTGGTAGAGCGCTTGCCTTGCATGCATGAGGCCCTGCACCACATAAGCAAAAAGAAAAAAGCCAAAGTGGCATTGTGCCCTTCACCATCTCCTCCTGTAGGTCACAATTCTCAGCCCTAGAGCATGTATTGGAATCTCCCAAAGGGTTTTGTTGGCATATACACAGTGTTGGGTAAGACCCATAGACTTTCTGATGGGATGAGGCCCCAAAATTTCTAACAACCGGATGACACTGATAACCACTGTTTCAGAACCCGCCACTTTGATAAGCCCCCCACTTACAATGATTATGACTGGACTTCCTCATCTATGGAGAAGCTGACCAACTATTGCAGTTTATCTGGGACTGTCTCGATTTTGGTTGTCCTAACAATCTAAGACATCCCCCCACACACATACTGGGTTTCTGTTTACAGGGTATCACTGTTACTGCAAATAGCCTATTCTAGGGCCAGCCAACAGGGACCACTGAGGAAGGACTTGCTTTTTGTGGGAGTAAAAGAATGTAATTAAGTTTTCCAAATTCATGCTTCTACAAACACATTTTCTTTATTTCTTCCAGAGACCAGGCCTCTGTTCCTTGTAAACATTTAATACGAGTAGTTTAAGAACAAACTGTAAGTCTCCAGATCCTTGCCCTGTTGTCGGTGAGTTTACACAGAAGAAGCTGGGGCAGAGGCAGTGAGCACACGTGAGCGTCCTACTCCGTTCAGAGCAATGAGAGTTCCACATGTGTTAGAGCAGCCCACATGATGTGACTTCCTATGGGTGCTGAAGACAGACACTAGGGGGCCACAGAACTTGGGGAGGACTGATGCTTCTGCTCATGGTTGATACTGTTCACCAACTAGAACTTCTCCATCAAAAGGTCAGAGGTCAGAAAGCTGATAGCGTCGCACAAGACCATCTCGACAACATGTGTAGATCTGCTTCTCCCATGTGGCTACCTGAAACAAGAAGTCTGAATTCATTCATCTTGAGATGGAGCCTTGCCCTCATAGTCCCAGGGAGTCTAAGAAATTTATTGACTCCAAAGGCAAAAGAAGATTACATCTACAATATGTATTTACAACATTTCTGGGCTTGGTCAAGGATGCACTCATGACTAGAGAATAGAGAAACAAACTGGCATAAGTGGTATGCAAGCCTATTAGTGCTATGCATGCTTTAGTGTAAAGGGTCCATAATGTCCACATATGAGCTAGGGTCCCCTGAACCTCATAAAACTTATGTTAAAACGAAGTTCTACAGGGCGCCAATGGCTCACACTTGTAATCCTAGCTACTCAGGAGGCTGAGATCTGAGGATCATGGTTCAAAGCCATTCCAGGCAGGAAAGTCCTTGAGACTCTTATCTCCAATTAACCACCAGAAAACTGGAAGTGGCTCAAGTGGTAGAGCGCTAGCCTTGAGCTGAAGAGCTGAGGGACAGCGCCCAGGCCCAGAGTTCAGGCCCCACAACCAACAATATCAACAAAAAAAACCCCAAAGTTATGAATATACGCCTTTTTTTCCCTGAGGAGGATCTCATTAGTTTCTCAAAGAACAGTAACATTATGTGTGCATTCTGGAATTAGTCTAACTCAGTTTGTGACCATGTTGCAGCAATTTCCTCAATTTTTTTTTTAACCAGTCCTGGGTTTGAACTCAGGGCCTAGGCATTGTCCCTGAGCCTCCTTTGCTCAAGGCTAGCACTCTACCACTTGAGCCATAGCACCACTTCTAGCTTTTTCTATTTATGTGGTACTGAGAAATCAAACCCAGGGCTTCATGCATACTAGGCAAGCACTCTACCACTGAGCCACATTCCCAGCCCTCCTCAATCTTTTTGAGCCCATTTTCTTTTTTATAAAATTGAAATGCTAAGTTAACACACAATACAGAACACTATATACATTTACCTGGGAAAAGGTCCAAGATGTTAAGTAAAAAATCAATAAATAAAGTTTTTGATTAAACTGCTTATACTATACAGTAAGCAGTATTTTAGCATCCCTAATAATATAAGGCAGCCCAATTAAACCCCTTCAAAGGCCTAGATCCCAAGTGAGAATCACCAAGGCCTGAGGTCCTATCAGGACTGTACCTTGTACACAGGGTCACAGTCAGCCCCAGTAAGCTCAATGACGTAGTCCAAATCTTGCGGAATAATGAAACAGCTTCCATCACCTAAAATACAGAAAGACAGATTACTACTAAGAATGTTGCATCACATAGGCTTTAAAAAATTAAATCTTTGGAGGGGGGATTAAATATTTTTATTTATGTAGGTATGTTACTAGCCTAAGAAGATGGTCCTAAAATGTGAAATATCAAGTAAATCTTACTATATGGGCCAACTATGAAAATCTATAGCAGCTACTTATAATGCTGAGTTAGGAGGCTTTGAAGATCAAGTACAAAGTCAATGGAAAGAAGGGCTCTCTTGATTTGCAGTACCTGCCAAATACAGTAGGCAACTGCAAGCTTACATATCTATTTGCAAACATCCTTGACAGTGTTTTTAAATAAGGAACTGCTTACATAAATGTTTTCTTTAATTTGCAACCAAATTATTCCCTCAAGTTATAAACTTGGTTCTATATACACTAGGAGAAAGAAGAAAGTTTTACCAAGAAAATACACATCTAGCTAACCTTTTAGTTTTTTGTTTGTTTGCTTGTTTGTTATTTTTGTCGGTCATGTGGCTTGAACTCTGGGCCTGGGAGCTGTCCCTCAGCTCTTCAGCTTAAGGTGAGTGCTCTACCACAGCGCCACTCCTGGTTTTATGGTGGTTAATTGGAGATAAGAGTCTCACAGACTTTCCTGCCCAGGCTGGCTTTGAACCGCGATCCTCAGATCTCAGCCTCCTGAGTAGCTAGGATTACAGGCGTGAGCCACCAGCACTTGGCTCTTTTGTTTTTTGTTTGTTTGTTTCGTTGGTTTTGGTCTAATTTTGAGCTGGGATGTAGCTCAGTAGAGGAGTATTTGCCTGGCATACAAGATATGGCTTCAATCCCCAGAACCACAGGGAAAAAATAAAATATACCTAATATTACATTTCTTAGAAGTGCATGGAAAAAATGAAACTTGGTATAGGCTATAAACACTAATAAAGTTATTTTTGTAGTTAATATAAAAATAGCACATTATTAAAAAAACACTAAAAAAAGAAAATAGATAATAAATCACCCATAATTTACCTCTACTACTGTTTGATACATTTTTCAAATCTTTGTGTGTGTGTGTGGGGGTGTGCATTTGCCAGTTCTGGAGCTTGAACTCAGGGCCTGAGCATTTTTTTGCTCAAGGCTAATGTTCTACCACTTCCAGATTTTTGGTAGTTTATTAGAGATAAGAGTCTCATACGCCAGGCACTGGTGGCTCACGCCTGTAATCCTAGCTACTCAGGAGGCTAAGATCTGAGGATCACGGTTCAAAGTCAGCCTAGGCAGGAACATCTGTGAGACTCTTATCTCCAAGTAACCACCAGAAAACTGGGAGTGGTGCTGTGGCTCAAGTGGTAAAGTGCTCGCCTTGAGCTGAAGAGCTCGGAGACAGAGCCCAGGCCCAGAGTTCAAGTCCCACTACCATAAAAAAAAAAAAAAAGATTATAGGTTTGAGCCACTGGCTCCCAGCTCTTCCAGTCTTTTAGATAATTTTTTATTATATTTATATGATCAAGAACATGTTATGCTACAAAGCTGGACACTGGTGGCTCACACCTGTAGTAGTAGCTAGAGCTACTCAAGAGGCTGAGACCTGGAAGATTGAGGTTTGAAATCAACCTATGCATAAAAGTTCAAAAGACTCTGTTTCTAACTAATCAGCAAAAAGTTGGGCTGGATCCATTGCTCAAGTGGTAAGAGTACTTGCTACAAGCAAAAAAGACCCTGGCCCAGTAGCAAAAACAAAAGGAAAAAAAGAAAAAAAATTCCCTATGTTTAGCAGCCATCCATGTATGTTATGACTGTAACCTCAGTTACTCAGGAGCCTGAGCAAGAAGATAGTATGTTTCCTGGGCAAGTAAGTGAGACTCTGTCTCAAAATTTAAAAAATTAAAAGAGGGTTGTGATGTGGCTCAGTGGTAGAGCCCCTGCTCAGAATGAACAAGGTTCTAGGTTCAATACTCAGTACCATAAATCATAAAACTATGTTAATTTAAGTGAACAAGATGGAACTTTCACTTGGTCCCTGGATTTACCTTGGGAAGCAATGAATCCATCTCTGAAACTCTGCAAGGACAGAACTGGAGCTCCTGATCTGTGAATGATCTGCACTGGAGCCCTAACAGAATAAAAAGGATGTTTTACTTTTCATTGAAAGCAGTGCTTGACTATGTATTTAGCATATAGTACTAACCACATAAAAGGAAACAGAACAAATGTAGACAGAGATTAAAACTCTACATATGATTTATTTCCTGGCAAGATTCTTAACTGAAATTAAAGTAATTTAAAACCACCCTGGAGTGAATCTAAATGTGTCTCTAAACATGAACTAAGTTACCACTAAAATCTTAAGTTTTTAGGGGAATATGACATGGATTGAAGATAACATTGTTAATAATATATTAACCTTTTTTACCTAAAGACAGAATTAAGACTAGTTATGAAATATTAAAACAAAAGATAAAAATGGTGTCCACAGAAGCCATTCAATAAGTGTTAGTTGGAATTTAGTATTAGGAAGGAAATATAAGAAGGTAGGGACAGACTCATAGAATCTGTTAAATCTTGCAAGAGAGGTATGTGATTCTCTTTGAGCTATAAGATCATGATAAGGCCTGTGTCAGCTAAGTAATGATCAAAACTAAATAGGAACTGGGCACCAGAGGCTCATGCCTGTTATCCTAGCTATACAAGAGCCTGGGATCTGAGAATCACAGTTCAAAGACAGCCTGAGCAGGAAACTCCATGAGATTCTTATCTTCAATTAACTACAAAAAGCTGTAACTGGAGCTGTGGCTGAAGTAGTAGAGCATTAGCCTTGAGCAAAAAAGCTCAGAGATAGCACTCAGGCCCAAAGTTCAAGCTCCAAGAATGGCAAAAAAGAAAACTAAGTAGGAAATAGGCCAGCTTACTTGAATTGAAAATGCGTGCTGGAGGCTCACATCTATAATCCTAGATAATTGGGAGGTTGTAATAAGAAGGATGAGGGCTGAAGGCTAACTTAGGCAAAAAAAAAAAATCTGGACTGTTTCTCAACCAATAGCTGGATATGGTGGCACACAACCATTATTCTTGTTTTGTGGGGAATGCAGTCAGATCGTGGTCAGGTATATGTTGGGGGCAGGAAGTGAGACCCCTATCTCAAAATAACCAGTGCAAAAAGGGCTGAAGTCTGGACTTGGCAGTAGAGCACCTTCCTGGCAAGCTCAAGGTTGGTCCTGAGTTCAAAACTCCAAGAAAAAGAAAAGATCATTCAGCTGGGGGAATTGCCTAAGTGGCAGAGTGCTTGCCCAGCATGTATGAGGTCTTGGATTCAATCCTCAGTATTATTAAAACAATCATTTAATTTTAGTCTAATAACTTAGAGAAAATGACTGAATTCCTTAAAAGTTAAACAATCATTTTAAAGACATATTAGTTAATATTGTTTTATTTGCAAAGCAATCATTACATATGGACAACCATGACAGTAGGAATCAAGTTACCTTTCAATATGTTCCAGGAATAAGAATAATAAAGATTGGGGCTAAGAAGGTGGCTCAGTGGTAGAGTGCTTGCTTTGCATGCATGAGACCTGGGTTCGATTCCTCAGTACCACATAAACAGAAAAAGTGAGAGGTGGGTGCTGTGGCTCAAGTAGTAGAACATTAGCTTTGAGCTGAAGAGCTCAGGGACAGTGCCCAGGCCCAGAGTTCAAGCTCCACAACCAACCAAAAAAAATTTAAAAAAGAATAATAAAGATAACTCATATAAGAAAACCTTATCAATGGAAAAATGCACCTTTTTTTTTTTTGCCAGTCCTGGGCTTGAGCTTCTTTTGGATCAAGGCTAGTACTCTACCACTTGAGCAACAGTGCCACTTCTGGCCTTTTCTGTATATGTAGTACTGAAGAATCAAACCCAGGCTTCATGCATGCTAGGCAAGCATTCTACCACTAAGCCACATTCCCAGCCCAAAATGTGCCTTTAATACAAAAGTCATCTATATGCTAAAGTAAATCAATGTTAAAGGCAATATAAAATTCCACTCAGCAGATGACCCACAGGATGCAAATGAATGGTGACTCACCGTGGACTTCTCACATCCAGCTGGTAAATATTTCCATCTTGTGTCCCTGCCAACAGCAGGAAACCAGAGAGAAAAGTACAACAGTTGAAGGCATCTGAGCCAACAAAGAGGAACACCTGGGAACAAGCAGAAGACAAAAATGCTGTTTAAAGATGCATTTGTTGGGGCTGGTAGAGTGCATGCCTTGCAAGCATGAGGCCCTGGGTTCGATTCCTCAGCACCACATAAACAGAAAAAGCCGGAAGTGGCGCTGTGGCTCCAGTGGTAGAGCGCTAGCCTTGAGCTGAAGAGCTGAGGGACAGCACCCAGGCCCAGAGTTCAGGCCTCATGGCCGGCAAGAAAAAAGAAAAAAAAAGATGCATTTGTTTCCAGGTATAAACATGAAGCAAAAAGGAGGAAATTTCTACTATTTTTAGGCAGGTTTTCTTCCTCCCCACTTTAAGCACTCGTGACTAGTAAACAAAACTCTCACCAATAGCCGACCAGAAGCTTGGCTAAGGGCTGAAGCAATTTATTTCACATTGCACTCTGAGCAGTCTTCACACTCCCACCCCTCAGTGCTCTCACTAATCCCCCCACCCCCCAGCCCCCCACTTTCTCTTTGGCAGTACTCATGTTTAAACTCAGCACTTCATGCTTGCCAGGAAGATAAGATGTTCTACCACTTAAGCCTCATCCCTCATCCTTTTGATTTATTCTTTAGAATCTTATGAAATTTGCCAGGACCAGCTTTGGACCACAATCCTCCTAAATCTGCTCCAAAGTAGCTAGGATTATAGCTGTGAGCAACCACATGCAGCCTTCTCTATACCATTCACATTACCACTCTACATTTGAGAAATACAATTCCAACAGAACAGTTACGTTTTGTAAAATGTCACTACTAGGGCTGGGAAGTTGGCTCAGTGGTAGGGCGCTTGCCTTGCATGCCTGAGGCCCTGGGTTCGATTCCTCAGCACCACATAAGCAAAAAGAAAAAAGCCGGAAGTGGCACTGTGGCTCAAGTGATAGAGCGCTAACCTTGAGCTGAAGAGCTGAGGGACAGCCCCCAGGCCCAGAGTTCAGGCCCCACAACCGGACCAAAAAAAAAAAAAAAAATGTCACTACTAGCAACCTTTTAAAGGCGGGGGGGGGGTACTCTGCAGGTGAAGAAACATGCTTAAACTTTTTAAAGTGGCAATTTAAACAATCACAATTCCTTTCCATGTATCTAAAAAACTAAATTATTTTTTTCTCAATTTTTTTATTGTGATTAAGTGGTTACATAATTTCCCAAATTTCACAATATTGTGGGATAGTGAAGCTTAGTTAAAGTTACAAACACATTCTAACTTTCATAGGACAAATTATCTATCCTGGTCTATAACAGTTATGAGTTCTATGAGCTTTGCACTAAATTATTTTTGTTTTCACTTATTCCATACTGTTAGCTGAAGCTAATCATTTTCTCTTCACATAATAAAGAAAAAACAAAAACTAAAGGAAACAAGCCACCCGGTGCCAGTGGCTCATGCCTGTAATCCTAGCTACTCAGGAGGCTGAGATCTGAGGATCCCGGTTCAAAGCCAATCCCGGGCAAGAAAGTCCATGAAACTCTTAGCTCCAATAAACCACCAGAAAACCGGAAGTGGCGCTGTAGCTCAAGTGGTAGAGCACTAGCTGAAGAGGTGAGGGACAGCACTCAGGCCCAGAGTTCAAGTCCCATGACTGACCAAAAAAAAAAAAAGATACAAGCCAGGCAGGCACCAGAGGCTCATGCCTATAATACTAGCTACTTAGGAGGCAGAGATCTGAGGATCACAGCTTGAAGCTAGCCTGGGCAGAAAAGTCCTTGTGAGATGCTTATTTTCCAGTTAACCACTCAAAAGCTGGAAGTGGACCTGTGGCTCAAAGTGGTACAGCAATAGCCTTGAGAAAAAGAACTCAGGGACCGTGCCTAGGCACTGAGTTCAAGTCCCACAACTGACAAAAAAATAAAAAAAAGGAAAATCTAATCTCAGAGAAGACAGTTTAGGAGCACAATCTGTCTAGCAAAACCTCAGAGGATGAGAGAAGAAAATCCACCCAGTTCTATTCAAATACATACTATTCATCAATTGATTGAGAGCCCTGAATGTATGAGCCCCTTCCTAAGTATTTCTTCAAATTACCTCAGAGGTAGTACAGAAGACCTATAAGGAAGATCCACATAACCTCATCACTTTACACATAGCACACTAAGATCCTAAGAGGAGAGTGACCTAAAAACCTTACAAGGCAATAAAGCATTTCATCATCCCATAATCCTAAGAGGTAACACCTATTACATCCAGTATAGTGATGAGGAAACAGGCTTAGAAAGGTTAAGTCACTTGTTCAATGGCAGAGCCTTGATTAGATATGGCCCCAAATCTGAAGCTCTTCACTACTACTTTACACTTCCCCTCACCCATGCAGCCTCCTTAGGAAAGTGAACCCAGGGAGTAAGTAAATGTGTCTAAAGCAGCTTGCCGACAACCTAGTGTCCTCAGACTTCAAAGCTCTTATAAGAATCACTTGCCGGCTGCCTGCTCTGCAGTCCCAAGCACTGAAGCTTCTTATCTTCCCGGGCCACCAGCAGCATTTTTGACTCTGTTCCAACTTCCCGATCACCTGCAGGACAGGTAAGTCATGTTAATGACAGCCAGGCTACAAGCTGCAGTACCCTACAGCAGTCACTGATGACTGTTAATACACAGTACTCAATGGTTGTGATTCACCGATTAATTTTTCAGAATTTATGCACTATTTCTCATTGAGGCACTATTGTCCAATAATATAAAGTTGTCAAAACACACAGATTTCTTTTTTCTTTTATGTGCCAGTCCTGGGACTCGAACTCAGGGTATGGATGCTATCTCTGAATTTTTGTGCTCAAGGCCAGTACTCTACCACTAGAGCCACAGCTTCACTTCTGGCTTTTTAGTGGTTAATTGGAGATAAGAATCTCATGGACTGTACTACCCAAGCTGGCTGTGAACCACAATCTTTAGATTTCAGCCTTCTGAGTAGCTAGGATTACAGGCATGAGCCACTGGCACCTGGCTTTTAGTTTTATCTACTCAGTTATATCATACTAACTCAAACATAGTATCACATAAATTTCCTTTGTGAACTTCAAAATGACAGAAACATAATAGGCATATGAGCCGGGCGCTGGTGGCTCACGCCTGTAATCCTAGCTACTCAGGAGGCTGAGATCTGAGGATCGTGGTTCAAAGCCAGCCCGGGCAGGAGAGACTGTGAGACTCCTATCTCCAATAAACCACCAGAAAACCGGAAGTGGCACTGTAGCTCAAGTGGTAGAGCGCTCGCTTTGAGCTGAAGAGCTGAGGGACAGCGCCCAGGCCCAGAGTTCAAGCCCCACGACCGACAAAAAAAAAAAAAAAAATAGGCATATGAATAAATGGTAATTCTATGGTGAAAAATAGAAATACTAGTTACAGGGCAGGAAAGGATGGGGGAAAGAAGGGAAAAACTTGGACTGGGAAGGTGGCTCAGTGGAAGAGTGCTTGCCTTGCATGCATGAAGCCCTGGGTTTGATTCCTCAGCACGCAGTGGCTCAAGTGGTAGAGCGCTAGCCTTGAGCTGAAGAGCTCAGGGACAGTGCCCAGGCCCAGAGTTCAGGCCCCAAGACCAAAAAACAAAAAAAAAAAAAAAATAAGGGAAAAACTTAAGGAATTGGTAACTTACTGGGCATCTGCTCAGGGGAGCCAAGGTTTATGGAGTTGTCAGCAGCCCCCACAGCCACTCCATTAATGGAAGAACCACAGTCTGCAATGACTCCCAAGCAGGCTGAACGCCCACAATCCCAAAGTCGTGCTGTTCCATCTCGAGAACCAGACACCACATTCCTCCCTCGATCAACAATGGCAGTATCTAAGATGCCTGTCAAAAGAAAAAAAAGTCAGAGTTGGAGGCATGGCTCAGGTGGAAGAGCACCAACCCAAAAACAAAAGCATCAGATACCAAATACGAATCTCAGACTAAAAAAAAAGTTCCCAAGATAAAGAAAGAGTAAAGAAGATGAAGCTGTGTAAACAACTCAAATCTTTTTATAAACATGTACTATGTATTAGCATGCACAACATGCTGAGCATTTCTTTTTTGTTTTTGTCAGTCCGAGGGCTTGAACTCTGTCCCTCAGCTCTTTAACTCAAGGTGAGTGCTCTACCACTTGAGCCACAGCGCCACTTCGAGTTTTCTGAGTGGTTTATTGGAGATAAGAGTCTCATGACCTTTCCTGCCCAGGCTGGCTTTGAACCTCGCTCCTCAGATCTCAGCCTCCTGAGTAGCCAAGATTACAAGCGTGAGCCACCAGCGCCTGGCCATGCTGAGCATTTGTGAGTGCTAGAAAAACCAAATAGAATCCCTGCCTCTCAATGGTTCAAAGACTAGCTGAAAGACACATAAAATCAACCTCTGGATTTAAAACTCACTGGAGTGTCCTAAGACCAGTGGTTTTCAATTCTTATTTTTGGATTAACCCCCGTCCCTCCCCCCCCATTTGTTTTCCCTTTGGCAGTAATGGGGTTTGAACTCACGGCTTCATGCTTGCTAGGCAGGTGTTCTAGTTAAACCAGGCTTTTCATCTGGTTATTTTTTGAGAGAGTCTTGTTTTTGTTGTTGTTGTTATTGTTTTCCAGGCATGCTCCTGGTCCATGATCCTATTTATACTTCCTGTCATGGCTGGGATGACAGGCATGTATTATCATGCCCAGCTTTTTTTTTTTTTTTTTTCTGAGATGAGGTCTTGTGAACTTTTTCCGGAGCTGGACTAGAACCATGATCTTCTCAATCTCTACCTCTTAAGTAGCTAGAAATACAGCCTTGAGCCACCAGCACTTGGCCCAAACCCTTTTTAACAGAAAAATTAAGTCAACATCTTAAGAATTCAGTTTGCAAGTCACTGTCTTAAAAAAAACAAAACACCTTGCTGCTTACACTGAGAACTGCTTTAAAATGTTAGCCTCCTCGGCCCTTGTTTGTAGACGGGGTCCTGCTATGTATCCCAGGCTGGCCTCAAATCTGATGTCTTCCTGCCTCAGCCTACCAAGGGATGAGGCTACAGGAGGACATCACTAAGCCTGGCTAGTCTCCTCATCATAAAAATAGAAAGTAACCTCCTGTTCTGGCTGACGCAGGCCATCCTCACTCCTCCATCTTCTAAACAGACCTAAGACAATTCTGAAAGATGTGAAAAGTCAAGCTCCATGGGGACCTCAAGACTGGAAGTAAATGAGCTTCCTGGACTTCCCCAAGTAGCTCTCAGACAGCCCAGGACACTGCAGAAGAATATAGGCTAGAACTGTTAACAGGTACAGATTTTTAAAGACTCCAAGAAAAAATCTGTTGGCCCTAACCAAAAGGAAAACCAACCAAACAAACATGTAGCC
Source organism: Dipodomys ordii (assembly GCF_000151885.1). Lineage (NCBI taxonomy): Eukaryota > Metazoa > Chordata > Mammalia > Rodentia > Heteromyidae > Dipodomys > Dipodomys ordii. The sequence goes on along the minus strand of NW_012267238.1, from coordinate 3,526,400 downwards.
AACAACAGAATACTTTCTTGGAAAAATCTAGTCAAATGTAAACACAAAAGCTTGTATCTTCCCCAACACCTCCCCAGACCCCCTTGCAGCAGGATAAACAATGCCATATTCTACCCTAACCCATGGAAGTAAGCAGCAGCACTTCAGCTCCCTACCCAGTGGGGTTGATAGAGCTAAAGCCAAGTACTGTCAGAAGAATGGAACAGCAAGCCGAACCTCTACTCAGTGCTAGAAGATATAGTAGAAAGCAACACACTGCTTCCCCCAACCCCTGCCATGCTCAGTCAGCAGGACTGAGCTTATACACTGCACCAGAAAGCAATGGGGTGGTGCAAGTTGAAGTTGATGTTCCACTTTCTCTAGGAAGGGTCAGCAGGACAAAGGAAGCTGACCTTCCATCTCACCTGTCTGCAATGAAGCAGCATGAGTCAGTGTTCCACTTTGCCAACAAAGAGTCAGGGGAGGCCCATTAGGAAGCCAGATATACATATTCACTCAGTCCTCAAACCAGCCCTCAACAATATATTGCCTGACAAAGATTAAATAAGACCAATAATATCCAAAATGTTCATGTTTCCCATTTCTGACATCTGTATGGTCTCTAGTCTTAGGAATACACAGCATAAAAAAGCAGAGATACTCATGGACATAAAAACATACAGTGGTATAGTGTGACAAATAGTTGATAGAATAGAAAGGTGGAACAGTCTGTGGTAATCCAAGAGAACAAGTTTTAATTTTATTTTAGCCAGGCATGGTGATGCACTAGCACTCAGGAAGCTGAGGCAGTCGGATTGTGAGTTTAAGGCCAATTTGGATTACATAGCCATCTTTAGGCCAGTGTGAGTGAGCTACATAGCAATATCCTGTCTTTAAAACAAAACAAAACAAAAAAAAGCTAGCCAGTGCTAGTGGCTCACACCTCTATCTAATCCTAGCTACTCAGGAGGCTGAGTTCTGAAGATCCCAGTTCAAAGCCAGCCCAGGCAGGAAAGTCCATGAGACTCACCTCAAATTAACCACCAGAAAATTAGAAGTGGCACTGTGGCTCAAGTGGGAGAGCACTATCCTTGAGCTGAAGTGCTGAGGGATAGCACCCAGGCCCAGAGTTCAAGCCCCACGACAATCAGTGCTCAACAAATACTTGCAGATTGAGTACTTATGGATAATTGGCCAAAGGTCTCTAAGCTAATTAGTCATTTTTGCCTTGCTCCCATTCCTTTAAGATGAAATGACCAGATATAAAGACCTTGACAAAACTCTACAGCAACTCAATCTACATATGGTTGACAATTCAATATGATTAACCACAAACTTCTAGACTCTTACTGGAAATTTCACTTTGAAATACATATTTACAAAGAGATTGAGTTGTCTATACAGCTCCATCTTCTCTACTCTTTTTCCATCTTGGGGACTTTTTTTGAAAAACAATCCAATTTAGAGTCTGTTTGAGAAAATATGGTTAAAGGTAACTCAATAAGATGTAATGACTACAATGTAACTTTCTAAATAAATACAACTTAAAATAACACTAAATCCTATATATATATATTTATTATATTGTATATGCTATATACTATATTATATATTTATTATCTATATTATAATGTATCATATATTTTATATTAATATATTAATTTATGTTGAAATATATAATATATTGTTTATAATATATACACATGTATACATATACTTGACAACTGTGATTAGAAAAGTCCTTCCCGTTCTATATCTACTGGTTAAAGGACTTTCTAGACTAGACATTCTAAAAAATATACGTATTAGAAGGTGAAGATGCTGACACTCTATTTGGCTGGGATCAAAAGCACATGATACCACTGCTCATTTATTAATTGGGAGAGATTGCACTAACTTTTTGCCTGGGCTGACCTCAAACTGCTATTCTTTTTTTTTTTGGTCGTGGGGCTTGAACTCTGGGCCTGGGCGTTGTCCCTCAGCTCTTCAGCTCAAGGTAAGCGCTCTACCACTTGAGCTACAGTGCCACTTCCGGTTTTCTGGTGGTTTATTGGAGATAGGAGTCTCACGGTCTCTCCTGCCCGGGCTGGCTTTGAACCGCGATCCTCAGATCTCAGCCTCCTGAGTAGCTAGGATTACAAGCGTGAGCCACCAGCGCCCGGCTCAAACTGCTATTCTTACAAGTAGCTGATATTACAAATATAAGCCATTGTGCTCTGATGTATTTCTTACTTACAAGATATTTTTTAACTGGTCAAAAAACATTTTAAGTTTAAAATCCATCTTTCACCTGGCACTATAATCCTAGTTACTCAGGAGGTTGATAACTGAGGATTGCAGCTTGAAACCAGCAGGGCAGGAATGTATGTGAGATTCTTATCTCCAATTAAGCACCAAAAAGCTAGAAATAAAACTGTGGTTCAAGTCATAAAGCATCACCCTCAAGGGAAAAAGCTAAGGTCCTGAGTTCAAGCTTCAGAGTTAGTGTGCGCATACACACATGCACGAGTGCACGCACACTCTCACATACACACACACACAGAGTAAAATATCTGGTCTGTTTTCATCAGCAAGTTCCCATCCTTATTTTAAGATGTTACTATGTTACTAAATGCCATGGAAGTGATACTAGCTTTCTATGAAAACATTCCGAAATGCATATACTCAGGCAAGGATGCTACAGTTGTGACTAGGGAACTGTGAATAGTATTAACTGTACAATTTTCAAGCAATACTCAGCAAAGAGCAGCCGTTTAGAAAGATTCCCTTTCCTTTAAAAGTAGAGTGGAAAATTGTCACCTTCTTGCTAATAAAATTGTCACTCACAAAATAATGGCATCCAGTGTGAGTCTCTTCACAGACGGCAATAAAAGAAAAAGGAGCCCTAGAGGAATGGGGTTCTCTGAGGAATTGCTTAGAAAGAAATTTGAAAGTAGTAACTGCCATAATGCCTTTGTAAGAGAAACAGCACAGCTGTGACCTACTGAAAGCTGGGGAAAAGCTTCATGCATCCAGCCAGACACAAGTCTTCAACATATAAACCAAGGCAAAAAAAGCATTTTCCTTCAAGAAAAGATTCAACTGAATCACATATAAGCTTTTTTTTTTTTTTTTTGGTTGGTCATGGGGCCTAAACTCTGGGCCTGGGCCCTGTCCCTCAGCTCTTCAGCTCAAGGCTAGAGCTCTAACCACTTAAGCCATAGCACCACTTCCAGCTTTTTCTGCTTATGTGGTGCTGAGGAATCGAACCGAGGGCCTTATGCATGCAAGGCAAGCACTCTACCACCGAGCCACCTTCCCAGCCCCACATATAAGCATTTTAAACTTGTATAGGAAATAAGAATATTAGATACAATTCATAAATATTACAAAAAATATTAGATAAAATTACTGTATCTGTAAGAAACAGCAAGTTTCATATGTGTGTATGTATGTATATATATATATATATATATACATACATACATACAATATTTTAACAAGCTTATGCTATTAAAATATCTAGTTTTGCTGGGTCATAGGGGAGCTCTATGTGGAGTCTTTTGAGGAACCTCCATACTACTTTCCAAAGTGGTTGAACAAGTTTACACTCCCACGGACAATGCAGTAAGGTTTCCTTCTGGCCACATCCCCTCCAGCATCTGTTGTTACTAGAGTTCTTGATTATAGCCATTCTAACTGGGGTGAGGTGGTATCACAATATTGTTTTGATTTGCATTTCTTTTATGGCTAGAGAGGTTGAGCATTTCTTCATGTGTCTATTGGCCATCCTTCTTTCCTCTTCAGAGTTGTTTCTCATTGGGCAGTTGTTTCTTTGAAGATTTGTTGTTGGGGATTTAATTTTTTGAGTTCCAGGTATATTTTAGATATGAGACCCTTGTCTGTTGTATGGCTAGTGAAGATCTTCTCCCAATCCGTGGGCTTTCTATTGATCTTGCTAGCTATGTCCTTTGCCATGCAGAACCTCTGCAATTTCATGCAATTCCACTTGTCCAACCTTTCTTTGATTTGTTGTGTTTCTGAGTCTCTATTAAGAAAATTTCGGCCTGTGTCAAGGAAACCTAGGGTTTCTGCTTTTCACATTGACAAATATGTTAAAATATTATAGGCTCACTTTCCCAGCAGAGATTAAAGCTTCTTATTGTTGTTGGTGGTGGTTCTAGGGCTTGAATTCAGGGCTTGGGCACTGTCCCTGAGACTTTTTTCACAGTGGCTCTACATCTCTGAGCCACAGTACCACTTCTGGTTTTCTGGTGGTTAATTGGAGATAAGAGTCTCAGGGATTTTCCTGCCCAGGCTGACTTCAAACCACAATCCTCAGATCTTACTTTCCTGAGTAGCTAGGATTATAGGCATAAGCCACCAGTGCCTGGCTTAATTTTATATTTGACAAATAAAAATAACATTTATTATATACTGTTAATGTCAAGGATTATGCTAAATCTTTCATATGAACTATTTCATTTAACACAACTATCTCCAGTTGAAATGAGAAAGTGAAAGCTCAGAAAAGTTAAGGAATTTTCCAGGTTGTACTTTCTAAGTGGTAGAGTTAAGATTCAAATAAGATTTGCCTGTCTTCTATCCCAGATACCATACCTATTATGCTGCCTCTCTCATTATAATGTTTTCATATACTAGAGACAAAAGAAAGCCAGAGACTTGATTAAGCAAACCAAAAAGACTCTTCACAAATGAGCTACTTTAGACCTACACAGAGATACTTTGCTCATTTTATAGTAGTTTTCTTTAGTACGCACCAGACTACATTATTCAGTTCAGTTGTCCTATGTCATCCATATGCAAGGCAGTAAGGGACTGAGTTGCTGTCAACACTACCTTTTGCGTATGTTGTTACCACATGTGAAAACATTGAAAATGATACATGTAAAGATATATAACTATTTATTCTGTATTTTCTTACTGTTTGTGGCTTTGGCTAATACTTCAAAATCTAGAAACTGAAGAGATTAATTAAAAAATAAAGAGCCTCACAAAGCCCTTGGGAATTATTTGGAAGTCATCACAGTGACACATGTTGCTCAGAAACGGATTCAGATTTTTGCTCTATCTTGTGGCAATGGGTTATCCTAGCCCTGAGGCTATTAACTGAAGTCACTGAATATAGATTCAACACCTAATAGGCATCAGCCTGCATCTGACCTCATATCATTTTTCCTACAAGGTGTCATCATTTTTATTCAATCTAAATACAAACCTTTTTCTAAAGGAAAATAAACAAGGCTATGAGACTGTAGAAATCCCTCCCCCAACCCCAAAACTTTCACACAAAAACAAAGAGAATGGAACGAGTATATGAATCAAACTTTTTGTTGTTGTTGTTGGGGCTTGAACTCTGGGTTTGGGCGCTGTCCCTCAGCTCTTCAGCTCAAAGCTAGTGCTCTACCACTTGACCACAGTGCCACTTCCGGTTTTCTGAGTGGTTTATTTGAGATGAGTCTCATGGACTTTCCTGCCCGGGCTGGCTTTGAATCATGATCCTCAGATTTCAGCCTTCTGCATAGCCAGGATTACAGGCCTGAGTCACTGGCGCCTGGCAGGAATAAAACTTTAAACAAATTAACAAACTTTCTGTTATTCACTCTAAGTTGAGGATGGCTTATGTATTCTTAGGGAGACTTGAAGAATGTTAGGAGACTGAGCAGTCTCATGGTGGCCACGCTCAGTAGCTGTAGTGACCCAAAGGTGTGCAGAAACTGAAGGAATATCTTGTTAAGGTCATCATGAAGTCATGCTTGTTCCACTGAAAAGTTTTCCTTGATCCCACATTCAGAGTGGGGTGAATTCAGAAGCTCTGGATCACTGTGGCTCCCAAACTCTTAAGGGTGTCTCTGATCCCTTAGACCTATCAGTTCTTCAGTCGTGGGAGAAAGACTCCAAATGTCTCTATTCCCTCTCAGTGTATATGTTTACTTTTAATCACAGAAACAAACCATTCAAATTCTAAAAGGTTAATATGTATGTTATTAGAGTATGTAATTTGGCCCACCATTAAAATAAAATATTGAAACTGAAAACTTGATCTCTGCTTACAAGTTTCTCATGTAGTCAGGTTTACAATGCAAAGACAGGTATAAATATCGTACGTAGCGGGCACACACAATTCATTCCCAAGTGAGTGGTACTGTAATCGTAGCTACTCAAGAAGCTGAAAAAAAGTTGTTGTTTTTTTTTTAACTTAGCTTGAGCAAAAATGACACGATGTAGGAGAAATGTGACATGAAGTCAGATGTAGGCTGATGCCTATTAAGTACTGAATCTTTCTATCCAGTTATTTTAATAAGTAGCCTCGGGGTTAGGATGGCCCATTCTTCTCCAAGACAGAGCAAAAATCAGAATCACAGTAATCAGGATTATAGTGGTACAGAAAATTATATTATTATGGTTCCTATGGAAAGATTCAAGATAGGGAACTATTTGAGGACACTATTCACATTTCCTGGAAATAGCATATTTATCACTTTCTTAATATTCTAATTAAGGCCAGAATATCTCTAAATTACACACACACACACACACACACACACACACACACACACCAACTAGTCAGTTACAAGGGGAAGATATTCTCAAGTCTGTCTCTACAATCTGAGATTATTTGATTATCTAACATTTTAAAAATATAAACTGTAGGGGCTGGGAAGGTGGCTCAGTGGTAGAGTGCTTGCCTTGCATGCATGAGGCCCTGGGTTCGATTCCTAAGCACCACATAAGCAGAAAAAGTTGGAAGTGGTGCTGTGGCTCAAGTGGTAGAGCACTAAACTTGAGCTGAAGAGCTGAGGGACAGTGCCCAGGCCCAGAGTTCAGGCACCATGACTGGCAAAATAAAAAATAAAAAATTAAAAAAAAAAATATATATATATATAAACTGTTATTTAAACTCATGGTAATGAACAGTCGATGTCAAGATTTCTATTTCTGATGTCTGGTGATCTAGCCATTCACTACCAGCTTTTATAGTCATCAAAAGACCCACAAGAAGAAAATATAAGCTTCTCCTTCTCTCCCTTCTTTTTTTTTTTTCCTCTCAGCACATACATGGACAATCTGGAAGGATCTTTTTTCCCTTGTCAATTGTTGAAAACATCTGTATAAGACAATTAAGTTCTAGACAGCAGTAATAAGACTGACTAGCAAAGAATTTCTAGTCATTGGGAAATATCAGCTCATCTAAATACACACATAACTTGTACATTTGTGATAACTAACTTCTGTTTCTACCTTTCAGTCACATGTCTATGGGGATCATACCTCCTTTGTGACCTTTGAAGGTCACCACACAGCTAGCATCTTCGGCTGACCAGATCTTCAGCTGAGCATCCATTCCCCCACTCAGAACCACAATGCCTGATGGGAAAAACCTGCAACAATTCACATCAAACACATGTCCTTCCAAAACTCTCTGGAAAAACAAAAGAAAATTCCATGCTAGTTTTCTTGTTCATCCCTGATATTCTCTCACCTCCCATCTCTTTGGTTGCTTCTATGAAATACCTACATGCTATACCCACATGCTGGATTTTAGAAAAGGTTGGCCAAAGGCCTACTTTATTTCATTTGTCTATGAATATTGTTCTAAGGACTGTTGACTTCCTTTTACGGGGCTGAACTAAGATGTTGTAGCACTAAATACCATGATTTCCACAGCCACCCTTAGGTCTATTTTTAAGGATTAGAAACTTTGAAGGCTTGGAGACTCTTTCACTATTCACAAAACCCTCTGTGTAGGCTGCAGGCTTAGCTATATATCCAGTCTAATAAGCCAGCAGCTACTGTGTAACAGTGAGCGATCATAGAAGAAATAGGCCCACCCACTGAAGACAATCAATCCCTAGTAAGTCACTAAGCATGAGAATGGTTCTGTGATAACCAAATGGGAGAATGGAGATCAAAATGCAATGATTCTATATGTTTACTATGAACGACTCTTTTCCACCACTTAATCCAAAGTTTCTCAGACCACCCTTCCTGAATCAGCTTCTAAAAGTGTATCCAAGTCCTTTACTCTGAGTTCTCCATTTGAAGCCTGCCAGATCTTCATGCTCCCATCAGAACTAGAAGACACACCAAGGCTTCCTCCACTGGAAATGTCCAGGCATGTTATCTGTCCAAAAGACAAAACAATGTTGTAATGAATGAAATGCTCTTATTCTCTTGAAATAATGTTGCAAACTTCTTCTCCTAGCCTATGCTTCCCAATACTTGTGTGTGATAAACAGCTGAGTTTTCAACTGAGTTTTCATCACAATCTCCTGACAAAGCCAAAGCCAGGCGCTGGGAAGGTGGCTCAGTGGTAGAGTGCTTGCCTTGCATGCACAGGCTCTGGGTTCGATTCCTCAGCGCCACATAAGAAAAAGAAAAAAGCCGGAAGTGGCGCTGTGGCTCAAGTGGTAGAGCGCTAGCCTTGAGCTGAAGAGCTGAGGGACAGCGCCCAGGCCCAGAGTTCAGGC
>NW_012267238.1:3513440-3517312 GCF_000151885.1 Dipodomys ordii | reverse complement strand
AAAAAAAAAAAAAAGAAATGAAGCTAGTCACCAGTGTCTCACATCTGTAATCCTAGCCTACTTAGGAGGTTGATATCTGAGAATTATGGTTTAAAGCCATACCGGGCAGGAAAGTTCCTGAGACTCATCTCTAATTAACTACCAAAAAAGTGAAGCTGTGGCTCAAGTGGTAGAGTACTAACCTTGAGAGGAAAAAAAAAAAGGAATCTGTTTGTAATAGTAGTAGTAGAAAAACAATCAATGAGGGATAAATAATAAATTCACTAATATGGTTATTAAACTTATATAAAGTTATGTTCCTCATAATACTTTATATACTTAATACATTCATATATAAAACTTTACATGATTTTCATATATAGAACTTTATATAACTTTATATGTAATATACATTTATATATTATATATGTATATATATCATATAACTCTCTCTCTATATATGTATATATGACATGAACACATGTGAGACACTGCAAATAAAATGATCTAAAATCCCCCTTCCCCCAAAAAAAGCTTAGAGATAGCACCCAGGTCCTGATTTTGAGCTCCAGTACATAATGGAAAGAAAGCCAGGCGGGTGGCTCATGCCTGTAATCCTAGCTACTCAGGAGGCTGAGATCCTCAGATCTCAGTTCAAAGCCAGCCCAGGCAGAAAAGTCCATGAAACTCTTGTTTCAAATAAACCGCCAAAAAACCAGTGTGGCACTGTGGCTCAAAGTGGTAAAGCTCTAGCCTTGAGCTAAAGAATCTAGGGACAGCACTCAGGCCGAGTTCAAGCCCCCTAACCAACCAAAAAAAAAAGGAAAGAAATAAAGAAAGGAAGAGGAAGGAAGGAAGGAAGGGAGGAAGGGAGGAAGGGAGGGAATAATAATAAGCTTGTATAGTAATAATAGGTTGAAATAATATTTTAGGTACTTAGATTAAATAATTAAAATTAATTTCATCTATTTCTACTTTTTAATGTGGTTTCCAGAAAAATTTTAAATTATAGTTGCATTATCAGAGCTGACTTAAAGTGAGTAATTAATACCATTTGATTCCAGCAGGTAGATCACAAGTTCAAGGCCAGTCAGGCCTACATAGTGAAATTTGGACTCAAAAACAAACAAAAATGTAAATGTAACTAAAGAGAAAAAGAAAACTGTTAACACTAAGGAGTAAAAATTATTATTACTATACAAATGAAATGGAAGTCTACACAGATACACAGATAATAACATAAATATCTAAAGTAGATATGAGTAGAATCATAGTTTTGAATACTACATTATCAGCAAGACATAAAAACCTACCTTGTTTATTTCATTCACAATAAATCCTTCTGAAGCTGTAACCTCTGGGATGCCATCTAGGCCAATTCCTTGACAAGTTAAGCTGCCATACAATGATGGTTTCCCTATATAACACAAAAGAAACATCTCAAAAAATAAGAACTTAAGGGCTGGGAAGGTGGCTCAGTGGTAGAGTGCTTGCCTTGCATGCCTGAGGCCCTGGGTTCCATTCCTCAGCACCACATAAGCAAAAAGAAAAAAGCCAGAAGTGGCTCTGTGGCTCGAGTGGTAGAGCGCTAGCCTTGAGCTGAAGAGCTGAGGGACAGCACCCAGGCTCAGAGTTCAAGCCCCACTACCGGACCCCAAAAAAAAAAATAAGAACTTAATATTATTCTCCTTGAAGATGCAACTCAGGCACCTGTATAGATAGTATGTCCATCAAATAAAAATAGATTCTTGTGTTCAAAGTCAGGAGAAATGGGAAGAGCATACTAAAATAGACTGGAAGGCTAAAAGGAACAAAGAATTAGTGCTGTATCTGCAGAGAGAGAGAATCTTTTTGTATAAAACTGCTAGAGGTATCTCAATTTGTTTACTGGCTATAAAATACAATTCTTCAAGGAAGAAAGATTAACATGTCTATGTGTGTGTATATGTGTGTGCTACACAGCAAAGAATTAAGCTTCAGTAATGTGAAAAAAAATCGTTTAACCTTTGCTTAAGTAGAAGACTGATTTTCTAGTCAAGTGAGTAGAATAAAATATTATCCTACATATGTACATATGCAGATGGAACAATGAGATTAAAGATTTTTTCCAATCTTCTGGACTTCATATACTCACAGTTTTTGTGTCTGTCTTCCTGACCATGAAGTCCTTGAATCCAGAAACTAGCTACAATAATCCAGTATAACAAACGTTATACTGAAGTTCTTAAGTTCTAGAAGTAATAATAAAGTAGAAACCATCATGGATTTCAAACAAGGGATCAGGGAGAGGGATTTGTAGGGAGAATTGAGTAAGATTTTTTTGTTTGGTTTGGTTTGGTTTTTTGGTCCGTTGTGGGGCCTGAATTCTGGGCCTAGGTGCTGTCCCTCAGCTCTTCAGCTCAAGGCTAACGCTCTACCACTTGAACCACAGCACTACTTCCAGCTTTTCCTACTTGAAAAAGATTTTGAAAGACAGTACCTGACTTGGAGGAAATTAAGGTCATGTTCAAATAATTTTTAGTTACAGACTCATTCTTATTTATATAATTAGTTGTGAAAATCAATAATGGAGCCAGGTGCCAGTGACTCATGCCTGTAATCTTAGATACTTAGGAAGCTGAGATCTAAGGATCAAGGTTTGAAGCCAACCCAGGCAAGTAAATCTGTGAGACTCTTATTTCTAATTAACCACCAAAAAGCTGAAAGTTTCAGCTACGGTTCAAATGGTAGAGTTCTAGCATTGTGCAAAAAAGCTCAGGGACAGTGCCCAGGCCCTGAGTTCAAAACCAAGAACCAGGACACATACACACACACAAATCAGTAATGGCTCAATTCTGCATTAGTAGATTTTTTATTATTTTTTATTTTTTGCTGGTCCTAGGCCTTGAACTCTGGGCCTAGATGCTGTCCCTAAGCTCCTTTGCTCAAGGCTACTACTCTACCACTTGAGCTACAGCACCACTTCCAGTTTTTTTGGTAATTAATTGGAGATAAGAGTCTCATGGACTCTCCTGCCCAGGCTGGCTTTGAACTACAATCCTCAGAGCTCAACCTTCTGGTATAAGCCACTAGTGCCCAGCTGAAAGCTGCAATCTAGAATGCAACAATACAGAGCTAAGGGACTGATTAAGATGCATTACTATCTTCATGTCTCCATAAACTGTCTGTGGCTACCCAACAGAAATTAGTCTGCAGGCCATCTGGAGTGGGATGGGAATAATGTCAGTAGAGCACAGACCAGCTAAGCATGTTTGTAGACCATAAACACTGTGTAAGCAAAAAGAAACAAGCTGTAATTCTAGGAGTAGTATATACCTTCTTTGAAGAGAGACCATAAAGATTGATGAACATTACCTTGAGGGTGACAACTCACCCAGGCCTCCCCTTCATCTTTCCTGTGAAGAGAGACAAAAGTCTAATTAGGCTCACACAAAGTCAACAGATACTATTGTCATAGAATCTACATTTTGGTCTTAAATGATGTAGTCTAACCTCCCATCCAGGCATAGATTATTCTAAGATAGTCATAAGTTATTTGCTGAACTATTTGTGGATTAAGTATCAATAGATACCTATAAGTTAAATCAATGCACACAATGGCCAATAAGTAGTTCATTTTGAAATAAACATCAAGATATTTATTGGGATTACTGTAAAGTAGACCCTGTGCTAGGTAGGAACTTGGCCTATAGCCAACTAAACAAAAATACATTTATACTAAAGCTAGATATTAAAAAACTAAAGTTCAGCTGGGCACCAGTGGCTCATACCTATAATCCTGGCTACTCAGGAGGCTGAGATCTAAGGATCAGGTTCAAAGCCAACTGGGTCAGGAATGTCCCTGAGACTCTTATCTCCAACCAGAAAACCAGAAGTGGAGCTGTGGCTCAAGT
>NW_012267238.1:3510553-3513390 GCF_000151885.1 Dipodomys ordii | reverse complement strand
TTATTACAAAATTATCACAGAGCTATTATGTGGCTGTGTTAAAACATACTTAAGGACATTTCATATAGTCTCTAAGATGACAAGTACAGATTTATACAAATTTTAAGTGTGGACTTAAGAACTAGTTTTGCCAATATCATTAGTTCTACCATTTTACAATGCAATATACTAATTAATTATAAATATGTTTACAGCATGAGACAAACAGGTAAAGTGAAAAGAACTATGAAATTTTCTTTTTATTTATCAAATACTTACACTCTTTGTATGAATTCTGGAAAAAGTAGTATATGGTGCCAAAAACTTAGAAGATGCACTTTCCTTTGGACATGAAATATGAATGCTTTTCTAGATAGAAGGAAAGATGAAATTCATCAGTGAAGCTGCACCAATTTAATTGAAGCCTCTTAAAGAAAACATTAGGACTACAGGAAAGTCTCATCTCCTAAGTGTACCCACTCTAATCTTCTTTCCCTGGCTCACAAAACTACCGCTCTCTCCCCTTGGCTCCAAAGTTGATTTACTTCAGAGAACTGAAGTATAATTTTTTATTGCTGAGATGCCAGTATCTTTTTATGTTGATGTGAACTGTCTCATAGAATACAGACCAACAATAGGACATAACAGAAAAGCATCAGTGCATGAACTTTTAGAAGATCAAGTAGCAATATTCTGATTAGCAGCAGAGGAAGGAACAGGATTAGCAGCATAATGCACAAAGAGATAAGGAAACTCAGCACCAGCCACTAGGCCTACTGTCTAACAGATAAGTCTAGAAGTAAATCTTTGCCTATGACAATGTTCAAGATTGTTAGACTATTCATATTTTCAGTTATCACAGAAAACTGGTAAACTATGGCACACCCACACAATGTGTGGGGCCTGGGTCAGGACTGCAGTGGCCAGTCCCATCTAGGACGTAAGTTGACATAATCATACACTGGCTATCATCACATAGCTGTTAGGATGTGCAGTCATCATCTCATGTATTTCAGCTACAGCAGCAAGATTAACACTGATGGCAGAATAGGAAAGTATGTTCATCCTAGCTACTCAGGAGGATGAGTTCTGAGATTTAAGATACTTTTATCTCCAATTAACTAGCAAAAAGCCAGAAATGGAGATGTAGCTCAAGTAGGAAAACATCAACCTTAAGTGAAAAAGCTAAGCAACAATATGAGGCCTTGAGTTCAAGTCCCCACTACTAACACACACACACACACACACACACACACACAAGGTTTGGTAAAGCCTTTCCTTAAGGATTCCTACAATGTAATTTCCCTTACTCTAACACCAATACCAACACCAACAACATGTTCTGACCAACAGAATGCCAACTAGCAGTGTCTCTCTTATGAGTTTCCAAGAAGATACACTCACTCAAAGGCTCCTAACATGTTATCTTTTCTGCAACAGCACTTCAAAGTTTCTTCAGGACAATGAAAATGTCTTTAAGCTGGGTGCTGATGGCTCATACTGGTAACCCTAACTAATCAGAAGGCTGAGGTCTGAAGGATAACAGTTTGAGACCAGCTTGGGCAGAAAAGTCTGAGAGATGCTATCTTCAAAATAATCAGCAAAAAGTTACATTGGGGGTGAACAAATGCAGCAGTGGTACTCACTAGACACTATGTTGAAGATGAACTACACAATTAGTGGGCATGGATAGGAGGGAAAAAACTGAAAGTGAGGGGAGGGGTGATATTGTCCAAAAAGAAATGTACTCTTTATCTGACTTATGTAACTGTAACCGCTCTGTATATCATCTTTGTAATAGCAATTTAAAAAATTAAAAAAGCAGGCTGGGAAGGTGGCTCAGTGGTAGTGTGCTTGCCTTGCATGATGAGGCCTTAGGTTTGATTCATCAACACCACATAAGCAGAAAAAGCTGAAAGTGGCGCTGTGGCTCAAGTGGTAGAGCGCTAGCCTTGAGCTGAAGAGCTGAGGGACAGCGCCCAGGCCCAGAGTTCAGGCCCCACCGCCAACAAAAATAAAAATAAAAAAGCTACACTGGAGGCATAGCTCAAGAAATATAGAGTGCCACCCCAGCAAGTGTGAGGCCCTGATTTCAAGGCTTGAAGAAAATGAAGGGAGGGAGAAAGAAAAGAAGGAAGGAAGGAAAGAAGGGAAGGAGGGAGAGAGGGAGGAAGTTGTAAATTATCAAGATTTTCTGAATCTCTTTTCATCCAACAATCACAGGTTTGTGTACTTCATTAGGAAAAAGTTTCAAAATCCTAATTTTGTCATCACTGAGAATCAATATGCTGTTATTACAAGTCATCCACTTCTTTTAAAAGGCAAATTGGATATCTATATAAACAGCACTTTCTTAGCCAGCCCATCCATGCCTGCAGACCTTCCATTAATTACTTTTTTTTTTCTAACCTTGTGACAAAGCCCATAGGCTGCAAGGTAACTGACCTGGATTTGGAACTGCCTTCTGTACCAGAAACTAAAGTGTCAGCTAAATTCTCTTGGCTGAATACCATCAAGGCTGTAAGGAGCTCCAATGGCTGGTGTTTGGGCCTCTATAAGAATTGGGTTTGTTCTCAAACAATTTCATTTCCTTGGGGCTTAATTATGTGAAAAATTTCAAGGACCAGTATTTTTCTCCTGTTCATAAATCCTGCATATCAACCTTTAATCCATAAACAGACTACAAAGGAAAGTAAATGTTAAACTACCTTCTAATGTCAGCAGTAGACAAGTATGCTGTTAATGAAATGTTTTAAAGAAAAACTACAGGAGATAAAATCCAGAGGGGAGAAACTGTAAGTATGTCACATTGACACAAAATTCAAAGTCAATTGTGTGTGTGTGTGTGTGTCCTAGGG
>NW_012267238.1:3507549-3509548 GCF_000151885.1 Dipodomys ordii | reverse complement strand
CCATGAAACTCTTATCTCCAATTAACCATAAAAAAACAGAAGTGGCTCTGTGGCTCAAAGTAATAGAGCACTAGCCTTGACTGCAAAACTCAAGGGCAGTAGCCAGGTCCCTGAGTTCAAGCCCCAAAACTGACCAAAAAAATAAAATAAACACACACACACACACACACACACACACACACACACACATACACACACACACACGCATACACACAACAACACACACAGAGAGAATTTTGAAGACTTAAGAAAAAAGGAGTCAGGCATAGTGGCAGATATGCAAGAGATGGAGATTAGAAGGATGACAGGCCTAGCTAATCTGGAGATAAAGTTACCAAGACCCCATCTTTTATAACAACAACCAAGCCAGCCACGCACATTGACATGCCTTTAATCCTAGCTATGTGGGAGGTATAGGTAAGAGATCGAGGCCCAATGGTAGCTTGAGCAAAAACTCAAGATCCTATCTGAAAAGTAATCTAGATAGCAAAAAGGACTGGAGGCAGGGCTCCATAGGTACAATGCTTGCCTAGCAAATAGAAGGCCCAGATTTAAGCCCCAGTACTGCCAGAGAGAGAGAGAGAGAGACAGACAGACAGACAGACAGACAGAGACAGAGACAGACAGAGAGAGACAGAGAAAGGAAAAAAGAAAAAAAGGAAAGCAAAAGTGACCACCTGACTAATATGCTTATTGGTAAAGCATGTGGTGAAAAGGCAGCCTTGCAATGGGGTGTTCAACCTGTTAGCAGTAGTACTGGTTTGCAATTCCAACATAAAATCTGACTTTATTAGGAAATAACAAACCTTTGAATCTGTTCTTTTTTCTACCAAATGAAAATTTAAAATGTCAATTCCACAGGATTGGTTTTTTTTGCTTTTTGTTTTTTTTGGTTGGTCGTGGGGCCTGACCTCTGGGCCTGGGCATTGTCCCTCAGCTCTTCAGCTCGAGGCTAGTGCTCTACCACTTGAGCCACAGCGCCACTTCTGGCTTTTTCTGCTTATGTGGTGCTAAGGAATCGAACCCAGGGCTTCATGCATGCAAGGCAAGCACTTTACCACTGAGCCACCTTCCCAGACCCTTCCACAGAATTGTCAAACAATAATTTTTGTAATATTTTAGTTTCATCCATATGCTGTCTCACTCAATAACCATCCTGTGAGGTATAGTATTACGTCTGTGATAAAGATGAGCAAATTACGCTCAGAGAATTATTTGTCCAAAATCACAAAACTAATGTCACAGTTAACTAAAACTTAAAATTTATGTCTTTGAGCCAAGTTGAAAGAGACAAATGGCACATGTTTTCTCTCATCTGCAGAACTAAAATACCATGGCATAATAAGTTATACAGGTTCCTAGGCATTCATAGACAGTGAGACCAAAGGAGGATATCCTCCCTTAGGAGAGGAACACAAAAGCACAATGCTTATGTATCTCTGATCACACAAAATAATATTATGAAAATGAATTCCAGGTAATAAAAACAATAAGTTTTTCTTTTTGCTAATTTTTTTCTTTTCTGTTCTGTTTGTTCATTTATTTGTCTTTGGGAATGTATGAGAAGGCACAGAAATAAATGCAGCAATCGTATTCACTGGACACTATGCTGAAAATGAACTATATAACTTGTGGGTGGAGATGAGAGGGAAAAACTGAGAGCGAGGGAAGGGGTGATACTGTCCAAAAAGAAGTGTATTCTTTACCTGACTATGTAACTGTAACCTCTCTGTACTTCACCTTTATAATAACAAGTGAAAAAACTTAAAAAAAAAAAAACTCATGTCTTCTGACACTTTTTATAAGCATAGCTGCATACACACACACAAAAAAAAGTAAGATCTTAAGATTATAAAAACAGGGCTGGGGGCTGGGAAGGTGGTTCAGTGGTAGAGCGCTTGCCTTGCATGCCTGAGGCCCTGGGTTCGATTCCTCAGCACCACATAGGCAAAACGAAAAAATCCGGAAGTGGTGCTGTGGCTCAAGTGGTAGAGCGCTA
>NW_012267238.1:3493803-3502094 GCF_000151885.1 Dipodomys ordii | reverse complement strand
CATTTTGGTCTTAAATGATGTAGTCTAACCTCCCATCCAGGCATAGATTATTCTAAGATAGTCATAAGTTATTTGCTGAACTATTTGTGGATTAAGTATCAATAGATACCTATAAGTTAAATCAATGCACACAATGGCCAATAAGTAGTTCATTTTGAAATAAACATCATCAAGATATTTATTGGGATTACTGTAAAGTAGACCCTGTGCTAGGTAGGAACTTGGCCTATAGCCAACTAAACAAAAATACATTTATACTAAAGCTAGATATTAAAAAACTAAAGTTCAGCTGGGCACCAGTGGCTCATACCTATAATCCTGGCTACTCAGGAGGCTGAGATCTAAGGATCAGGTTCAAAGCCAACTGGGTCAGGAATGTCCCTGAGACTCTTATCTCCAACCAGAAAACCAGAAGTGGAGCTGTGGCTCAAGTTGAAAAGCACTAGCCTTAAGCTGAAGAGCTCAAGGACAGTGCCCAGGTCCAGAGTTCAAGCTCCACGACCAACAACAACAACAACAACAAAAAAGGAAACTAAAGGTGAGAGAGAAGTCTCTTGCCCAAAGACATAGTAGTTATGAAACTGAACATTTGGGACTGATACCCAATAAGGTATGTGTTCTAACATTCCTCTTTACATTTTAGAATGAACCTCCTCAGTCTTCCAAGTCTTGATATCTTTATACTGAATTTTAGGCCATGATGGAAGGGCCTAGGCTAGCTAGTCATGGTGGCAGCAAATACCAATAACTCCAGTTACTTAGGAGGCAGAGACAAGAGAATCACAAGTTTGAGGCCACAGAAAAGTTAGCAAGGCCCTTTTCCAAAAAAAAAAATTTTTTTTAATGGAGGGTGGTAATGGAGGGGAGGAGGAGGGAGTGACTGTACATGACAGAACATACAGGAGACTAGCTTTCACTTATTTTCACCATGATTCAATTTGAAAACTTTCACTAGTAATAATAGTCATTTATGGCACTGAGACCTTCCTGATGATTACAGAATCATCACAGTATATGATCAATAAATATGTTACGCCAGGTGCCAGTGTCCAGGCCTGTGAACCTTACTACTTGGGAGGCTATGATCTGAGGGTAACAGTTCAAAGCTAGCTCGATCTCCAATTAATCACAGAAAAAGCGAAAAATGGCGCTGTGGTTCAAATGGTGCTAGCTTTGAACCAAAAAAAAAAAAAAAAGAAGAAGCACAGTGTCAGCACAGGCCCACAATTCAAACCCCAAGACTGGCAAAAAGTAAAGTAAAATAACTTTTAAAAATTATATGTGTGTGTTAAATCTATGAATGGTTTGCTGTGTCATCCTAATAATGCAGTTTTCTTAAAGCTCAGTAACCATCACTTAAAATTAAGTGTATGAGCCAGGTGCGATGGCTCACGCCTGTAATCCTAGCTACTCAGGAGGCTGAGATCTGAGGATCTCGGTTCAAAGCCAACCTACGCAGGAAAGTCCATGAGACTCTTATTTCTGATTAACCATCCGCAAACCAGAAGTGGCGCCAAATTCAAATTGGTAGAGCTATACCTGAGTGAAAGCTCAGGGACAGTATCCAGATCCTGAGTTCAAGCACAGCCGACCAAAAAAAAAAAAAAAAAATCCACTGAACATGGAGTTAAGGGCCTGGACATGGTAGATGTTACCGTTTTCTGACAGTCCAGTCCATTATGTGCTGGGGACCGAGGAAGACACAAAGACTCCATCACATATGTAAAGTAGTACTGGAACTCTGAAAATGCTTGATGACCAGTATCTTGTAAATGACAACTAGAACAGGAGTCTTCCTGACTCCCACTTTACCTTCCTCCATCTCACTGATTTTAGTTCTGATGGAGGATCACAGTGAGTTACATATTCACTTTAGTCTCAGGCCTGCCGTTCAAATTGAAAAATGATGATCAGGTGAGTTTAAGATTTATTTTTCTGGACTTTGAGCTCTCTGGGAGCTAGAGATATTGATAAAGCAATACTACAGTTATCCTGTACCAGGCATGGCCATCTCCGATGCAAAAACTACATCTGCTACCCGCCTCGACTCCCTGTTGTGGGCCTGGATTCACCTGAGGACCTGGGCCCAGTCGCTCTGAATCCTCAAGGGCGCCGCCATCTTGACCCCGCCTCCACCAGCCCGCCTCTTTCCCCCTCTTCCGGAAGTGGCTCCCTCGAAAAGACGCGAGAGGACCGAAGGCGGGATCTATACCGAGAGATCACCAATGAAATCGCGGGGTGGGTTCCCTGCCCTTCCTCCCGCACGCTCCCCCAGACGGGCAGGCTCCCGGGGAGGACTGTCCCCTAAACTGCCGGCCAAACCCGCGCAGCTACAGCAGAGCGCGCGTCTGAGGCCTTTTCTATACCGGTTAGGTGAGCATCACGCACGGCGTCCCTGCGTGGGGAGGGCGCCGCGGGGTCGACGCGAGAGCGCTGGCGGCCACTCACGCGCATGCGTCCTCTTCTTTAGGCGGGCTGGGCGCTTCAAGAGCTTGAGCTGCCGTGGGTTTTCTGTTTTCCCATCCTTCTCAAGCCTTCCTAGCCCTGGCTGGCCTCCACCATCCACCTGCCAACCACCTAACCTGCCCTTTTCTATCTCTCAGCTCTGATCTGCTTGTTACTCCAGGGAGACTGCAGGAGTATTAACGGAGTCTCTTTTTAAAGCAGTGTATGTTCACCCTGTCAGCCCTCACTTTAATTCTGCGAGTTAAACATTATCAGTGAAAACATTTAAAAGGTTAGATGCTAGCATTCGAATCTGGATCTCTTAGCCCTCTTCCCCTGTTCTTGTTCTTAAGAGATTTCCTCCTGGCCTTTAAAGATCTGAGTGTGCTTAGGAAGAGTAAACTTGTACAGTAATAGAAACTGTAATTTCCTATATTCTTGGTTTTCTCCTTATACAAGCATTATCATCCCGGGCTGGGAATGTGGCTCAGTGGTACAGTGCTTGTGTAGCATGCATGATTCCTCAGTACCACGTAAACAGAAAAAGCCGGAAGTGGCGCTGTGGCTCAAGTGGTAGAGTGCTAGCCTCTAACACCGAGAGGCTCAGGGACAAAGCCCAGGCCTTGAGTTCAAGCCCCAGGCCTTGAGTTCAAGCCCCAGAATTGGGGGGCGGTGGGGGAGGAGGGGAATCATCAATCATCCCTACTTTCATAAAAAGATGACTAAGTGACTCCCAAAGGTATCTAATGATGCAATAACACAGCTATAGATATCCAATTAATTCATGTCTATTTCAAAGCCACCTCCCCAAATAATTCTGCCTGCAAAGCAAATGAGTTTTGTGTAGAGATAAAAAGTGATTAAAATCCTCTTGTGGGAAGTGGTGCTATAGCTCAAGTGGTAGAGCCCTAGCCTTGAGCTGAAGAACTGAGGGGCAGCACCCAGGCCCAGAGTTCAGGCCCCACAACCGACAAAAAAAAAACAAAAAAAAAAAAACAACTTTTTTAAAAAAATAAAAAATAAATTCCTCTTGTGAACTCCTCAGTATGACCTGCAAAGCCCTGCTATTGTCACTTAGTCTTTTTGCCAACTTTCATTTCTTGTTCTCACATTTTCTCCAGTCACTGAAATATTTATGTTTTGTTGTTCTGGGGAAGGGGGGTGGGCTATGTCTAATCCAGAGGTCTTAGAGAGCACTACCAATCAGCTACATTCAGCCCAATCGCTCTGTGTGTGTGTGTGTGTGTGTGTGTGTGTGCGCGCGCGCGTGTGTGCGTGTGTGCGTGCGTGCCAGACCTGGGGGCTTGAACACAGGGCCTGGGTGCTGTCCCTGAGCTTATGATAGAGTAATGCTATATCACTTGAGCCACAAACCCACTTTTTATTTTTTGGTGCTTAATTGGAGATAAAAGTCTTACAGACTCTCCTACCAGAGTTGGCTGGCTTCAAATGGTAATGCTCAGATCTCAGCCTCCTGAACAGGTAAGATGACAGGTGTGAGCTATGAATGCCTGGTTTGTTGAGCTTTTTGAGTAGATGTAAGCACTCTCAAATGGTTTCAGTTCAAACTATTATCTCTCTGCCAGGCCTAGTGCTGAGGTACCAAGATAAACTGTATTTGTCATCAAAAAAAAAAAAAAAACCCTTAGTTTTCCAAGGGACACAGACATATAAGCAGGCTTTAACAGTGCAATCTAGTCAGTGGTATTTGTAATACAAGAATCCTAATATAATTATATCTGTACTTTGACCTTGTCTGCTGTATTGGTATTCTGTAGACTACCCAGGATGTCAACTTCTGTCCCTAAAGGCCACAACTGGGCCCGACGGGTGAAGAAGGAGGAGGAGGAGGAAGACCCTCTAGACCAGCTGATTTCTCGCTCTGGCTGTGCTGCTTCTCACTTTGCAGTGCAAGAGTGCATGGCTCAACACCAGGACTGGAGGCAGTGTCAGCCTCAGGTGCAGGCCTTCAGGGATTGCATGAGCAAGCAGCAGGCAAAGCGGCGGGAGGAACTGCAGAAGAGAAAAGAGCAAACCAGTGCCCAGTGCTGAGACTCCCAGCCACCTGCCCTAAGCATGGCCCTGCATAAACTAGCACCCACAGAGACCTGGAGAGGAAGGAATCCTAAGTGGTGGAAGTGTGGACTTGAAGATCTAAAACCTGGAAATAAATTGAAAGTACCTACACATCAATAAGAAAAAGCACAGAGAAGAGTAAAACATACACTCCAAAAACTCTTAATCTTTGGGACTAAAGTTGAAGGCCAGGTACCATGGATTTGGACATGATTACCAAGAGCTGTTTTATTTTAATGATCACATTTCATACATCCTTACCCTTCCTGTTCCACCAATGTTTGTATGTAAAACAAAATGGGATAAGAGGTACTCCCATCCTACCTCTTAGGTCAGTGTGCCAAATACTGACCTGATTACAGGGAAATTGTCATTTTCGAAGTAAATTCACAAGGTTTCCTCATCAGATCTTCATTTTTTTCATTGACAAGCTCAACAACAGAAAGTGTTTCTGGGGCATGTGTTAGAAACTGATGAGAGGAGCAGTGTGGCATCTGCCTGCCTGTTGCTTACAGTCTAGTTTCACAGGTGAAAATAAAGTAACACTGGAGCAGTTAACTTATTGTCTAACAATGGCAGGAGCGCCTTTTATTTCATCAGCTATTTTGGATATTTCATTCATCTTAAGGGAAAGAAGCAAACAAGAAACTCTCAGCAAATGGGAACCAGAGTCTGCTGAATGAACAGAACATACAGAGTTGCATTTAAGCGGAAAAAAAAGGAAGAATATGGCTGCATGATAGAGCACTTGCCTAGCATGCATGGGTCCTGGGATTTGATAGCTAATACCACATGAGCACACATATCATTTAAAATCTCTAATCTACTGAACATCAGGCTTAATTACACAATATGCTGTAGTGTCAGTTGCTCACCTTCATATGTCTAACCAGGCAGTGGATTTACTGCCACTGCCCAGTTTCATAAGGTTACATACTGTGCTAGCCCAGAAAAGTATCAAAGTTCAGAAATAGAAGTACAGTTTTACTTTTGTCCACTGTAAAGTAGAAAAACTTTTAAATGAGCTATTTTAGATAGAAATCATCTTATTGCTTATGTAATTAAATGTAATTGGTCATGGAGACAGCAGGGTGATACTAGCACAGATCAGTGAAAGGCCATCCTTAGCAGAAATAATGGCTTCCTATAACAACTTGTGTATAGCCAGGCACTGGTGGCTCCTGCCTGTAATCCTAGCTACTCATGATACTGACATCTGAGGATCCCATTTCAAAGGCAGCCTGGGCAGGAAAGTACATGAGAATCATTTCCAATTAAACACAAAAAGCCAGAAGTGGAGCTGTGCCTCAAGAGGTAGAGTGCTAGCCTTGTGAAAAAAAGAAAAAAAAAACTCAAGGAGAACACCCAGGCCCTAGGTTGGAGCCCCAGGACCAGTACCCACACACAAGATGTGTATGTCTTTATTACTTTCCTCACAAGCCTCAAAACTAGAAAATATAGACCTTCCTCAGAATTGTTGGAAGAATGAGTTGTAAAAATATTAAGTTATATAAGTAATGAATGAGCTTAGAATCTAAGTCTGCCATCATTATTGTATACTAATGATCATCCTTAGTTATGATGTCTAAGCCAGTCCTCCCAACACAGTATTCACAGCTTTTTACAGAGGTGCTAAAGATGGGACTCAGTCTGTCTTGCTCTAAAGTTTGGCTTGTCCTCTCACAAGCATCCAGTGCACAGCTTAACACATAGTGAATAACCACACTGCTTGTTATTAGTTTGCTTTACAAGAAAAATTAGTAAGTGTAAGCAACTCAGATGTAAAGTTTGGTGTTTTTCTTCAGTCTCAGTTCTGCAGCCCGCCATAGAGCTGGGGCTTAAGGTAGTCTATGCCTGAAGGTAGTTTATGCCTGTTCTGATACAATCTAACATCTACCTCTGGTAATTCTGGGTCACCTGGGAAGAGAGTAGGGGGACTTCTTGGCTGGGTGCCCCTCTTGACCAAGCCTAGATCAGACTCATGGTTTAGCTCTTCTGCTGCAAGGTCCTAATACAAAGGTGCACTGTAATATGTTTTACTAGTTAAGTAAGAAAATACTCCTCCCTCCCTAGGTAAAGTTGCCAGACTAGATCTTTGGTCTGCTGACTTTAGAAATTGGAAGAGAACTGGAGCAAGTCCAGACTGAAACTTTATACTTTCCCTTGGTAGGGAACACTGGGGCTCCCTCCTCTGCTTCAGCAAGGGGCTTAACGCTGGCAGAGGAAGTAAGAGGGATTCTTCTTTGGATAGTAGCTATATTTTTAAGAATTTTCTTTCCCCAGAATGCTTGGGCATTCTGTCCGAATGTGAGCTGATCCTGTAAAAATGAGCTGAAATGTCTGAGAATGAGTTATTCCAGGGAGAGTGTTAACAGCAACATCATTTTACATTCTGCAAGAAGATTGGACATTTCGAAATCAAATGTATACAAAGAGATCAAAGTACAAGTGAAATAAGCACAAGACATATTATCTACCCCTGCCTGCAGTTTTTCCAGCAGATCCAGTTCACCTAATGCATGCTCATAGAGCTTTCCTAATAGGGTCAAACACCCAGATTTGATTTCTTTCTCTGTGACAAAATCATCTACTTTCAGAATCACAACTGGTTATTTCACAGGCTTCCAAAGTACAAGCACTCTCACCCAGAGGAAAAGGACTAAAAGAAAAGCTATAGAATCTTCTGGTGTTAGCTAGGAAAACTGCATGTTTGACCTAGGCATTCTGTCCTTCTGGGAAGTTATTGAACTACATAACAATCAATTCCTAAAAGTTCCAGTAAAGTGCACTGAGCTGAGAACTGAGTGGCTTGGCACAATCCATGGGTGTGCCACTCACTGGCTGAGTGAATGACCTTGGGTAGGTATATTTCCTTCCCCAGAGAGATGATTCCATAGATTATGTATTGACAGAGCCACCAGTAAAACCTAGCTATTCTGACTTTCAATCCAATGACTCGCTCTTTTCTCTCCTGCCTATCCCTCATGCTTTCACAGTCCCTATTAGGAATTCTTTAACCCCATCTAGACATTCAAAACTAAAATTATAAAGAACCGAACTACCAAAACATGTAACAAAATCAGTGAAGTCAGACCCAAGAAGACATACTGCATATTCTATTTATATGTCATACTAATAGGCAAACCCAACCTATGGCAATATAAAAGATTAGTCAATGCCTCTGGGGGAGAATGACAAAGAATATGAGAGAACTTTCTGGGGTAACACAAATGTTCTTTATTTGGGAATAAGTGGTAGATGCTGTTGTAAAACAGATCAGTTCAAAATTGACTGAATACACAGTTAAAATCTGTTTCATTATGTGTAAACCATGCCTTCAATTTAAAATTGTTTTGTTTTGTTTCCAGTACCAGAGTTGGAACTCAGAGCCTCTTGTCTGCTTGGACTGCTTGCTCACAGCTGGCACTCTACCACTTCAGCTATACCTCCAGTCCAGCTTTTTTGCTGGTTAACTGGAGATGGGGAGTCTCATTTCTGCTCAGACTGGCTTTGAACTGCAATCCTCCAGTTGTCAGGCTCCTTCCTAAGTAGCTAGGATTATAGATGTGAGCCACTAGTGCCTGTCCTAAAAAAATCTTTCAAAAAAGTATACCATGCCAGATGTAGTGGCTCACACCAGTAATCCTGGCTACTCAGGAAGCTGAGGATCCTGGTTCAAAGAAAGTATGAGACTTTTCTCCAAACACACACACACACCTAAACTAAACTACAATTGTTTCTTTTTTTTTTGGGGGGGGGGGTTCCGGTCG
>NW_012267238.1:3454233-3493743 GCF_000151885.1 Dipodomys ordii | reverse complement strand
TGTCCCTCAGCTCTTCAGCTCAAGGCTAGCGCTCTACCACTTGAGCCACAGCGCCACTTCCGGCTTTTTTCTTTTTGCTTATGTGGTGCTGAGGAATGGAACCCAGGGCCTCATGCATGCAAGGCAAGCACTCTACCACTGAGCCACCTTCCCAGCCCCTAAACTACAATTGTTGAGAAGGGAATAAAATTTCATAATTACTGATCCTTTTGCTTTTTCTCCATCTCCTACCTCTAAAAAAGAGATAACCTCATCTTACAAAAAAAAAAAAAAAAACCCAAAAACGAAGTTCAATGAAGTTAGCACACCAGGAAAACAAAACAAAACAAAAAACCACCAGAGGCTTTAAAACTAATACAGAAACCCAAGGCCAACCCAGGTTTGTCTGCCTCTTTTTCTTATAATAGTTGTCTCAAGGAGATAAGAGAAAGATATTTTCAACTTGGAGCACAGATACTTTTGTTCTGTTTAATTCATTTCATTGTTCTGTGATCCTAAGAAAACATTTTTTCCCTGTGCTTTAGAGAACCAAAGGAAGCTTATAATTGTTGTGTAGCCCTGAGGATCCAGTAAAACTATCTCCTATTTGTTTTGCTAGGATGGGACATTAAGAACAATTTCCATTTCTCAGGTCAGATTAACCATGAGCAACAAAAGTCCTTTGACTCCAGTGGAAGGGTAAATCATCAACTAGGTGAGTGGTAAGAAGGTTCCAAGGAGACAGAATCCAAAGGCCTCCTATTTAAGAGAGAAGTCTGACTCATCCCTTAGTGATGCAATAGAAAGGGATGGGCTGGCAATCAGGAGATCTGAATCCTGCTGTTGCTCTGCCCGTGAAATGCCCTGTGACACTGGGCAAATCACAGCTCTCTGGGCCTTGAACATGCAGTTGTTAAAGGAAACAATGAGGCTGGCTGTTCCTAAACTCTTTCAGCTCAATATCTTGTTAACATGTAAATGCATCTTTTATGTCATTATACTTCCCTAGTCTCTCACTCATTTGTTCTGTTTTTTGTGGTTATTGTTTTTTTGTTTTTTTTTTTTATCTTCCCTAGAGGAGACTCAATAACGAGCAGTTCTATAACCAAAACATCAGTTCTCACTGGAAAATTCTGCCTTCACTTCCAGTGGGGTTCACTTGTAAGTCTTGACCTGCCGAACCTTCCATTTGAATTCAGAGGAGCATTTTAATGAGGGGTACCTGTCCCTGTAGTGTTGTGCCTTAGAAGGAAATTTGAGTTTCCTGTGGTTACCTATGGAGATCAAGGAAACAAATGCAAATAACTGCAGGACTGACGCTGATGAGCCAGGAAAGTACATGAAGTGGTGAGACTGCTCACAGCTCCCCAGATCCTCGCAGAAGTAAAGGAGAAGAGAATTGTCTTTTAGCTGTGTGATAAAGTGATTTCATCTCTCCTAATTTCAGTTTCTTACCTATAAGATCAGGATAATACAAATAACCTGAAAGAGAATTTCTAAATAGGAGGAGACCAATAAATGTGAGCTTCAGATACACACACACACACACTTACATATTCTCATTTAGACAAACATTCACAGGCACATAAACAATATCCCGAGACCCCCAGCACAAGTGCTGGTTCCACAAATGATAGCTATTTTGCATGAATGCAAGAGTGCTTAGAAAGGGAAAAACATTAGGGGCCACCTAACTAGAGGTTCTTAAAGAGGTAATCTTGGATTAGCAGCACAAGTATCACTTGAGAACTTGTAAGAAACAAAGTGTAGACCCTTACAGCATACACATGAAGTTTTAAAATCTAGGACAGGAGTCTGTGCTGAAAAATACCTCATCCTGGGCTAGGAAGGTGGCTCAGTGGTAGAGCGCTTGCCTTGCATGCCTGAGGCCCTGGGTTCGATTCCTCAGCACCACATATAAGCAAAAAGAAAAAAGCCGGAAATGGCGCTGCGGCTCAAGCGGTAGAGTTCTAGCCTTGAGCTGAAGAGCTGAGGGACAGCACCCAGGCACAGAGTTCAGGCCCACGACTGGACCCCTCTTCCCCCCCCCCCACAAAAATACCTCATCCTGGTGATTTTCATGTTCCCTAGAAGTTTTGAGATTCAATGACTTAGATAAGTCTTTGACAAACTATTCTACAAAGGGCCAAATATTGAGTGTTTTAACTTTGTGTACTCTGTTGTAACTATTCAAACATGTCATTATAGCAGTAATAGACAACATTGAGTGAATGAGCAGAGGTCTTTCCAATAAACCTTTATTTATGAAGACAGAAGGTCTTGTGACTGTACTATATAACTAATGTTCATTTCAAAATACCTGATTTTGTGACATCATTAAAACAGAACCAAACAACAACAAAAGTCAGTGGGTTAGGATTTGCTTTTTTTTTTTTTGGTTGGTCGTGGGGCTTGAACTCTGGGCCTGGGTGCTGTCCCTCAGCTCTTCAGCTCAAGGCTAGCACTCTACCACTTAAGCCACAGTGCCACTTCCGGTTTTCCAGTGGTTTATTGGAGATAAAGAGACTCACAGAGTTTCCTGCCCAAGCTGGCTTTGAACCTCGATCCTCAGATCTCAACCTCCTGAATAGCTAGGATTACAGGTGTGAGCCACCAGCACATGGTCGCTTAGGATTTGCTTTATAGGCAGTCATTTGCTGACTCCTACCCAACATCTACTTTCCCTTATTTCAACTTGTTCCAGGAATACTTAATTAGCAAGTATAAACCTTTACCTGAATACTATTTTTTTTTTGGGGGGGGGTCCGGTCATGGGGCCTGAATGCTGGGCCTGGGCGCTGTCCCTCAGCTCTTCAGCTTAAGGCTAGTGCTCTACCACTTGAGCCACAGTGCCATTTCCGGATGTTTTTTCTTTTTGCTTATGTGGTGCTGAGGAATCGAACCCAGGGCCTCAGGCATGCAAAGCAAGCGCTCTACCACTGAGCCACCTTCCCAGCCCTTTACCTGAATACTTTTGTTGTTACTAACTTACAAAGCAATTTATTTTACTTATGGACACACCACAATTCCATCTGGAGTTTTATTTTTTGTTTGTTTTTGTCAGTGGTGGGTCTTGAACTCTGGGCCTGGGCGCTGACCCTCAGCTCTTTAGCTCAAGGCTAGTGCTCTACCACTTGAGCCACAGTGCTACTTCTGATTTTCTGGTGGTTAGAGATAAAGAGTCTAGCGGACAACATTCCTGTGGGGACTGGCTTTTGAACAGCTATCCTTAGATCTTAGCCTCCTGAGTAGCTAGGATTACAGGTGTGAGCCCCCCTGTGCCCAGCTTTGGAGCATTTTTTCATATGCAAAATCTCCATCCTTCTCCAAAATCCCAAGTTCTTTAAGCTTTTTATTCAGAGAGTGGTTTTGATAGGGTTTGAGTGTGTTCCCCAAGGGTTCAGGCACTGGAAGCTTGATCTGCTGTCTAAGGGTGACAGAACCTTAGGAAGTGATACCTTGCAGGTGATTAGGTTATGGAGGAGGGCTCTGCCATGGAAAGGGATTAGTTTCTTGGGACCCTCTAATAGTAGGCTGTAATTGTAAGGTAAATTAAATATACTAGGCTTAATTAGGTAGCCGACAAAGAGAGCACCAAGCGCTATTCAGGCTGGAAAATAAGTTTATTTACTGAGCTGCTGCCCCAGCCCTGCATGGTGAAAGGGGCAAGCTGGGTCTGAACTGGGTTTACGTAGGAAAGGGGAGGGGAGAAGGTGCAGCCACATTGGATGGGGATGTGACTTCAGGGCCTGGGACTCTCTCCTGGTCCGATGGCAAGGGTGACCGTGGTGGCCCAGGATGTGACCTCCAGGTGTGCCAATTACCTAGGTGACACAACTACTGGGCAGAGACTTTTCCAAGAGGAGGGAGGAGCCTGTCTCGCCTTCCCAGGACAGACCTTACAGTAATAAAAAGAACAAGACTAGGGGCAGGGAAGGTGGCTTAGTGGTAGAGTGCTTGCTTTGCAAGCCTGAGGCCCTGGATTCAATTCCTCAGCACCACATAAGCAAAAAGAAAAAATCCGGAAGTGGCGCTGTGGCTCAAGTGGTAGAGCGCTAGCCTTGAGCTGAAGAGCTGAGGGACAGCGCCCAGGCCCCACGACCGGACCACCCCCCCCAAAAAAAAGAACAAGACTAACCCCTCCTTGTTCTCGGCTTCCTGTCTTTTTTTTTGGTAGGTCGTGGGGCTTGAACTCTGGGTCTGGGCGCTGTCCCTCAGCTCTTCAGCTCAAGGCTAGCGCTCTATCACTTGAGCCATTGCTCTACTTCTGGTTTTCTGAATGGTTTATTGGAGTTAAGAGTCTCATAGACTTTCCTGCCTGGGCTGGCTTTGAACTGTGATCTTCAGATCTGAGCCTCCTGAGCAGCTAGGATTACAGGCGTGGGCCATCAGCTCTGGGCTCCGCTTCCTGTCTTATCACATGATCTCTCCCTCTTTCATAAGCCTGAGAGCCCTCACCACAACTGAGCTGTCTCTGGTGCCATGTTCTTTTTTTTTTTTTTAATTAATTATTTTGTTGTCAGTCATGGGGCTTGTACTCTGGGCCTGGGCGCTGTCCCTCAGCTCTTCAGCTCAGGGCTAGCCACAGTGTCACTTCCGGCTTTTTCTGCTTATGTGGTGCCGAGGAGTCAACTCAGGGTCTCAGGCATGCAAGCATGCAAGGCAAGCACTCTACCACTGAGCCACCTTCCCAGCCCTGGTGCCATGTTCTTGAAACTCCAGAATAGTGACATCAATGTACTTCTTTTCTTTATAAAGTACCCAGTTTCCTACTCAGGAGGCTGAGATTTGAGTTGCAGTTTAAAGACAACTTGGGCAGGAAAGTCCATGTGACTCTTATCTCCTATTAAGCACAAAAAAAAGCTGGAACTGTAGCTGTGATTCAAGTGGTAGAGTGCTAGCCTTAAGCAAAAAAGCTCAGGGGCATGGGGCTGGGAAGGTGGCTCAATGGTACAGCGCTTGCCTTGCATGCATGAGGCCCTGGGTTCCATTCCTCAGCACCACATAAGCAGAAAAAAAAGCCGGAAGTGGTGCTAGGGCTCAAGTGGTAGCGTGCTAGCCTTGAGCTGATGAGCTGAGGGACAGCGCCCAGGCCCAGAGTTCAGGCCTCACGACCAGACCCCCCCCCAAAAAAAAAGCTCAGGGGCAGTACCTAGGCTTTGAGTTCAAACCCCAGAACTGGCAGGAAAAATAAAAGAACCCAGTTTCAGCTATTTCATTATAGCAACACAAAATGAACTAATATAGGGAGTTTATTTGTACTATGATCCCTACATCACTATAACACCAGTTTGCTTTAAAAGATGATTTCAAGCCAGGCATAGTGGCATATCCTTGTGTAATCCTAGAATTTGGAAAGCTCAGGCAAGAGAATCTCGAAGTTCAAGATTAGTTTGGGTTACAAAGTGAGTTACAAAGGATTATATAGCAAGAAATTACCTCCACAAGAAAAAAAAAGAGGACTTCACTCTTATCAAAACAATATGGAAGGGAAGTATGCTTCTATGCTAACACATCAGACAAAAAGAAAAAAGCAGGGCGCTGGTGGCTCACGCCTGTAATCCTAGCTACTCAGGAGGATGAGGTCTGAGGATGGCGGTTCAAAGCCAGCCCGGGCAGGAGAGACCGTGAGACTCCTATCTCCAATAAACCACCAGAAAACCGGAAGTGGCGCTGTAGCTCAAGTGGTAGAGCACTCGCCTTGAGCTGAAGAGCTGAGGGACAGCGCCAAGGCCCAGAGTTCAAGCCCCACGGCCGACCAAAAAAAAGAAAAAAGAATCTCTTAGTAGAGTCAAGATGGCCTGACTCTT
Organism: Dipodomys ordii; assembly: GCF_000151885.1. NCBI lineage: Eukaryota > Metazoa > Chordata > Mammalia > Rodentia > Heteromyidae > Dipodomys > Dipodomys ordii. The sequence continues at coordinate 3,487,954 of NW_012267238.1, read as the reverse complement.
CTCTTCTCCTTTCCTCCCTTTCCCCATCTCTCATACACACCAACAGCAGTAGTAACAAATATAGCAGCAGATTTTTATTAGATGGAGGATACTCCAAGTTATTCCAAAGGTAAGTGGTATAATAACTGGCAAGTACTGCCATGTCACAGAGAGAAAGCATTCCTAGTGTGGAAATGAGTAATTAAGAAATCAACGGGCCAGCCTTTTACTTAACTCTGACCACCTAAGAAGCTCTTCTCCTTGAGACTCAGTACCACTAGTGTTGGATGGAATGAAACATCCGTGGTAGCTAGTTCAGCTTGGCCAACAGTTCTTCAAGTTCTGGCCGAGCTTTGAACCTTCCTTTGAAGTCTTCTTCAGTGTGCTGGGGAGTACAAAAAAGAAAAGTAGTGGGAATTACTACAGAACTTTTAGTTTCTCAAATACATACAGCATCCAAGATGGGCCCATTCTCTGCAGAGAATGATTGAGATTCACTACCATGTTTGAGATTTGTACTAGATATCAGAGCTTCAAAGCTAAATCAGATTTCTCAGGCATGTAAAGAACTACGCTTTTGTTATTGTTGTTTTGTTAAACAGATCAAACCCAAGACCTTGCACATGCTAGGCAGATGCTCTCCCACTGAGCCACATCATCAGACTAAAAGTACTTTTTCTTTTTTTTTGGCTAGTCCTGGGGCTTGAGCTCTCGGACTGGGCTCTGTCCCTGAACTTCTTTTGCCCAAGGCTAGAGCTCTACTATGTGCACCAAAGTGCCACTCCAACTTTTTCCAAGGAGTTTATTGGAGATAAGAGTCTCTTTCCTGCCCTGGCTAGTTTTGAACTGTGATCCTTAGATCTCAGTCTCCTGAGTAAGCTGGATTACAGGCATGAACTGCTGGCTTCCAGTTAGCACTTTTTTTGGGGGGGTCCAGTCGTGGGGCCTGAACTCTGGGCCTGGGCACTGTCCCTCAGCTCTTCAGCTCAAGGCTAGCGCTCTACCACTGAGCCACCTTTCCAGCCCAGCACTTTTTAATATAAAAATTATCCCTTTATATTAAGAAATTATATTTACAGGCACTGGAATCTTTTGTCAGCTTGACCAGAACATAACTTCCATGTTCACACATGAAAGTCAACACGCTGACAAGCATGTCCTTAGAACAAAAGGGGATGGGTAAAGTCAGGGTACTGGTTTAACCTGACCTGATGGATTTGTGTCATGCAAATAGACCTGAATAACTAGTATTTAGGCTAAAGTTCCTAATGACCTGTTCTGCCAGTTTTTCATGTCCAACCAGATATCCTTCTGACTAGCATTTTTTTTTAAGTACTGGGGCTTGAACTTGTCCGCTTAAGCTTGGTATACAAACACTCAACCCTTGAGTCATAGCTCTAGCTCATGACCAGCACTTTTTTTTTTTTTGCCCCAGTACCAGGGCTTGATGTCAAAGCCCTGCCCTTTCACTCAGCTATTTATTTATTCATGATTTTATTTTATTCTTTGTTAGTCCTAGGCTTAAACTCAGGGCCTGTACACTGGTTCTTTTTTTTCAAAGTGAGCACTGAGCCACAGCTGCAGTTCTTGCTTTTTTTTTTTTTTGGTAGTTAATTGGAGATGAGAGTCTCATAAGCTTTCCTATTCTAATTGGCTTCAAGCCTTAGATATCAGCTACTGGTGCCTGGCTTATTTATTTTTGCTCAGCAATGGTGCTCTATTACTTGAGCCATTTCTAGTCCAGCTTTTTTGCTGGTTAACTGAAGACAGAGTCTCTTGGGTTTTTCTGCCCGGGGTGGTTTCAGACCTCAATCTTCAAATCTCAACCTCATGTAGCTACAATTAGGCAAGAGCCGCTGGCACCCAGCTATATGACCCGTATTTTTTACTGGATATATTCAATCAGGTTATAGAGAAACCTCGAAGGTCTAGGAAATGTCTCTTGAAGGAACATTTTGCTGTTTGTGTTCTGATTTATACACTCTATGAAATCTTTAAACATGGTCTTACTGTTACATAACTGCCTGAAAGGAGAGAATCTGAAGTGTCATGGGTTTCGCCTAACAGCGGGACACAGAGATGGAGGTGAGCTCTGTGATACACAAAGCATCACCTTGGGTGCCTCCACAGTGTTGTAATAACCATCACAGTACCTCCAGACTGCACAATGCTCATTATTATGTGGGCAGAACTATCTACACTTCTGTTGTTTTGAAAACCTGGCAATCCATTCTTTCTCCTCATTTTGAGGGAGGCCTCTTCTCAAACCAGCACTTACCTCCCTCACTGACAATTTGACTCCTTCAGGAAGATTGCTCTGGAGTATTTCCAGGAAAATCTCTGCAAATATAGCACTCAAACCGCTTATCTGTAAAATAAGAAAAGATGCTCTAGGGAGGGCACTGAAAGATAATTGGGCAGACATGGCCTGGGCTCCAATGTCAAATCCAGTAAGGTGAAGGATTAACTCCATTTTTAGTTTCTGAACCTAGCCATCTACCAACGTGTAGCCATCTACCACTTGAGCCACATCACCACTTCCAGCTTTTTCTGCTTATGTGGTGTTGAGGAATTGAACCCATGGCCTCATGCATGCAAGGCAAGCACTCTACCACTGAGCCACCTTCCTGGCCCCATGTCCAGGCTAACTTTCTGATGTTACTCAGGTTTATCCAAACAGGCCAGCTGCTGAATGGGATGAGAACTTGGCCTAAGAGTCAGAGGTGAATCAGATGTACAGGAGAAAGGCAATGCAGGGAGTTGTGAGGACCACAAGAGAAATATCTACTAATTCAGTCGGAGAAGGTCAAATAAAGTTTCCAGAGATGCTAACATCTGGGCAGAGACTTGAAGAACAACAGGAGAATTCAACAGTAGCATAGAGTTTTCAAGGCAGAGTAAACAAGATTCAGAACAATGTGGATGCATAACAGTATTTGGCAATTTTAATAACAGTGTTATTAGAACTAGTTCCTGATATGGCCAGAGTGAATGGGATGTAAAGACAAAAAGCAGGAGGAGAACCATAAAGGCAACTAACAGCTACAGAATTCATACTTCATCTGTGGGCCCTCAGAGCAAGTAAGATCTACCTGATAATATTTGAAGACATGAAGATTTCTAAGCACTTTCATTATTTTAAATTTAGCACATTTAACTTTCCACTTACTACCTTGCTGATGGTAAGGTGACAGAACTGTAAATGAAATTCTATATATTTGTATATGTGTAAAATGTCACATTGTATAACTAATATATGTTAATAAAAATGATAAAATTCTATAAAATGAACTATTATTTGGCCATAAAATTCATTATTATAGGGGCTGGGCTATGACCCAGCAATCCCACTTTTGGGCATTTACCCAAATGGTTACAAACAAGACCACACTAAAGCTACCACACTAAAACTATGTTTATTGCAGCATTATTTACTATAGCTAAGATATGGCACCAACCCAGATGCCCCTCAGTAGATGAATGGATCAAGAAAATGTGTTATATATACACAATGGAATTCTATGCCTCCATCAGAAAGAATGACATTACCCCATTTGTTAGGAAATGGAAAAGGCTTGGAAAAAATTATATTAAGTGAAGTAAGCCAAGCCCAAAGAAACATAGGTCCCATGGTTTCCCTTATTTGCAATATCTAGTATATGTCTGAGTCAAGCAGAAAAAGTCAGATAAGGTGATGTTAGGGAAATGAACCCTAAGATATGTATTCAAATGTTTTTTTGCTTTCATGCGATTGTTTCTAACGCATTTATAAGATAATTTCTTGTCTGGAGCCAAAAGTTGAGTCTCTCAACATAATAGGCTTGACTATCTCACTGGAACATCTTGAGGCTGAGTTTACAGAATGGGACCCTCATCCTGCCCTAAGTAAACATCCTGCACTGCTATGGCCAATGAAAAGCTTCCTTAACGGCCAATGAAAAAGCTTCCTTAGTCCAAGCATATAAATACCCCTGTGTGAAAAATAAAAATTTGCAGCTTGATCAGAACCCTTGTCTTGCTGTCATTCTTCGTGTCTCTTGTCCCTTCATTCCTTCTAACTTAGGTTCACTGCCCTCGCTGACGTCCTGCGGGTCGGGACAATTTCTTTGTTGCTTTGTATGTCCCTCCCCCACAGTATAACCCATGCTTTTCACTGTATTTGATGTCGGTATAATTTGTGGAAGGGAAGGGGAAAAACAAGTCGTTTAAATAGGGATACAGGTGGACCCATTGCAACAATGAGAAGTATAAGTCCTTATGTCGAAAATGAACTTTACAACTTTGGTGGGGGGAGAAGCAGGGAGGATTGGGTGGGGGGGGAGGATGGGAAGGGATGGGAAAGGGAAACAAAGGAGGAAGCTACTATGCTTGATAAGAAATGTATTCATTGGGGTTGGGAAGGTGGCTCAGTGGTAGAGCGCTTGCCTTGCATGCCTGAGGCCCTGGGTTCGATTCCTCAGCACCACATAAAAGAAAAAAGCTGGAAGTGGTGCTGTGGCTCAAGTGATAGAGCGCTAGCCTTGAGCTGAAGAGCTGAGGGACAGCGCCCAGGCCCAGAGTTCAGGCCCCACGACCGGACTCCCCCGAAAAAAATTAAGTATTATAGTACAATATCAATATACCTTGGAAACATGAAAACACCCAGATGCAAAAGGCTATACATTCTACACTTACACATATTATATATAATTATACAAATTTCTTTTAAATGAATTGCCCAGAAGACCTAAATGCATAGAAGGTAGAAAGTAGATGAGTGGTTCCAAGAGTGTAGGGAAACTAGGACAAAGGAGTAACTTCTAAGGACTACAAGATTTATTTGGGTTGATGAAAAATATTGTGAGGCCGGGCGCTGGTGGCTCACGTCGGTAATCCTAGCTACTCAGGAGGCTGAGATCTGAGCATCGCAGTTCAAAGCCAGCCCGGGCAGGAGAGACCGTGAGACTCCTATCTCCAATAAACCACCAGAAAACTGGAAGTGGCCTGTAGCTCAAGTGGTAGAGCGCTCGCCTTGAGCTGTAGAGCTGAGGGACAGCGCCCAGGCCCAGAGTTCAAGCCCCACAAACGACCAAAAAAAAAAAAAAAAGAAAAATATTGTGAGCTCATCATAGAAGCAGTTGTATAACTTTCTAAATATATTACAAGCTATTTAATTGTATACTTTAAATGAGAAATCATATATTCTGCCATTTATATATCAATAAGGTTGCTACAAAAAGAAGGTGAAAGATATGGAACCAAACCAGATGCCCCTCAGTAGATGAATGGATCAAGACAATGTGGTATATATATATATAATAGAATTCTATGCCTCCATCAGAAAGAATGACATTGCCCCATTTGTTAGGAAATGGAGATCTGGAAAAAATTATATTAAATGAAGTAAGCCAGGCCCCCCAAAACATAAGTCCCATGGTTTCCCTTGCAATAACTAGTACATATGTAGGATAAGTAGAAAAGGTCAAAAGCTATGTACATATGACCATATGAGATGATGTTAAGCGAAATGAACCCCAAGATAGGAACACAGTATTTTTTCTTTCTTGCTATTGTTGCTAATGTATTTATAAAGTACCATGTGTTTATTTTGCTATTGTTTCTCTGTATGTTCCTCCCCCGCAGTATAACCCCTGTTTTCACTGTACTTGATGTCCATGCCCTGCATCTTGTATATATACTTCTCTAATTTCGGGGAGGGGAAGGGAAAAAACAAAATGTTTAAACAGGGATACAGGTTGACCCATTGTAACAATGAGATGTACAAGACACTATGTTAAAAATGAACTTTACATCTTTGGTGGGGGGAAAGGGAGGAGGGGGGCGCAAGGGCAGTAGCTGTGGAAGTGGGAGGAAAGGGATGGTAGGGGAAAAAAACAAAGGAGGAGGCAACAATGCTCGATAGAAAATGTACTCATTATCTTGCTCATGTTACTGTAACCTCTCTGTACAGTATTATTACAATTAAAAACGTACAAAGGGCTGGGAAGTTGGCTCAGTGGTAGAGTGCTTGCTTTGCATGCATGAGGCCATGGGTTCAATTCCTCAGCACCACATAAACAGAAAAAATTCAGAAGTGGAGCTGTGGCTCAAGTGGTAGGTCACTAGCTTTGAGCTGAGGAGCTGAGGGACAGTGCCCAGTGCCAGAGTTCAGACCCACAACCAAAAAAAAAAAAAAAAAAACCATCTATGGTCTCTTTGTAACAGAGGCCACAAACCTGGCTAATTTGTTGAAAGATTGAGTTTCACTAACTTTTTGCCCAGGCTTGCCTCAAATAGCATTAGGTGGAATAAGAGGAACAAGCAACCATGCTCAGTTTCATTATGATTTTGTAGTATGTGTGTGTGCTGGTCCTGGGGCTTGAACTCAGAGCCAAGGTGCTGTTCTTAAGCTTTTGTATGCAAAGCTAGTACTCTTCCACTTGAGCCACAGCTCTATTTCTGGCTTTTTGGTTGTTATTAGAAATAAGAGTCTCAAAGACTTTCCTGCCTAGGATGGTTTTGAATTGTGATCCTCAGATCTCAGGCTCCTGAGTAAATAAGATTACAGATGTGAACCACCAGTGTCCAGTTCATTATGTTCCTTTTTTTTTTTTTTTCTGGGCTTGGGCGCTGTCCCTGTGTTCTTCAGCTCTAGGCAAGCACTCTACCTCTTGAGCCACAGCACCACTTCTAGTTTTCTAGTAGTTTTTACTGGACATAAGAGTCTCATGGACTTTCCTACCCGGGCTGGCTTTGAACCATGATCCTCAGATCTCAGCCTCCTGAGTAGTTAGGATTACAGGTGTGAGCCACCAGCGTCCGGCTTATGATCCTTTTTTTGCCAGTCCTGGGGCTTGAACTCAGGGATTGGGCACTGTTCCTGAGCTGCTTTTGCTTAAGGCTAACACTCTACCACTTGAAACACAGCACCATTTCTGGCTTTTTGTTTATGTGATACTGAAAAATCAAACCCAGGCTTCATGCATGCTAGGCAAGGACTCTACCACTAAGCCACATTCCCTTCCCTTTTCTTGGCTCTTCCCTCTCCTGCTGATCTCCTTTCTCTTCCCAAATAGTTCTCACTACTACTACTACTATTGCTGGTCCTGGGAATTGATCTCTGGGCCTGGCTGCTGTCTCTGGGCTACTTTTGTTAAGGCTAGCATTCTACCATTTGAGTCACAGTGCCACTTCCTGCTTTTTCTATGATTAATTGGAGATAATAGTCTCATGGACTTTCCTGCCTGGGTTGGCTATGAACCATGATCCTCAGATCTCAGCTTCCTGAGTAGTATTACAGGCATGAGCCACCAGCAACCCTCCCTCCCTACCACTTTTATGTATTTTTCTATTTTTTGGCAGTCTTGGGGCTTGAACTCAGGGCCTGGGCACTGTTCCTGAGCTTCTTTTGCTCAAGACTAGGATCTACCACTTGAACAACAGCCCTTTATTTCTTTTTGTTTGTTTGTTTATGTGGCATTGAGGAATCCAACCAAGGGCTTCATGCATTTGAGGCAAGCACTCTACCACTAAGCCACATTTCTAGCCCTCCCTACTACTTGTGTGTGTGTGTGTGTGTGTGTGTGTGTGTGTTGAGCCCACAAGTGAAAAAAACAACAACAACAAGGTGTGATTCTTCCTCTTCTTCTTTTTTGGCTAGTCCTTGAACTCAGGGCCTAGACACTGTCCCTGAGTTTTTGCTCAAGGCTAGCACTCTACCACTTAAGCCACAGCGCCACTTCTGGCCTTTTCTGTTTATTGAACTGAACCCAGGGTTTCATGCATGCTAGGCATGCACTCTTCCACTAAACCACATTCCTAGCCTGTGACTTTTTTTTTTAATGTTGGGTTTTTTTGTTTGTTTTTTTCTGTTTTTGTGTTTTGATGGTACTGGGGTTTGAACTCAAGGCACTGCATCTGTCTATCACTTGAGCCACATGCCACAATACTTTTTGCTTTATTTTCTTTCAGCTAGGTCTCTTATTTTTGCCCAGGACCTGCCTTTGACCCTTGTCCTCCTATCTATAACTCCCAAATAGCTGAGATTATACAGGTGTGTACAACTACAATCAGCTTATTTGTTCAGACAAGTCACCCTAACTTTTTGCCTAAGGTGGTCTCAAACAGTAATCATCTGATGAATATCTGCCTCCTGAGCAGCTGGGATAATAGGCATGAGCCACTCAGAATTTTTAATAACTTTTAGCACGATCATGGTGGTATGGCTTCTCACCTATCTCTGTAGGAAAAGAACAGAAGACAACTGCTAGAGCAAATGGAAGCCACTTGGGTTTAGAGGAAGAAAATGATAGGATTACATTAGTTATGGAAGTAAATCAAAGCTGATAGATTTGAAAGATTTTTAAGAGACAGAAGCTAAGGAATTTGAATATTGGAGGATAAGCATTAGGCTCAAAAATGAAGAGGTTTATAGAAAAGGGGAAAAATCATTCCCCTTATAAATAGTTCTGTATACAATGAGGGCAAGGAAAGCATTTGTGGAACATCTCAATGGAGAAGTCCAATAGGTATCTGGGTATTAAAATTCAGTCCACAGATCAAGCCTAGATACATGTATCTTGGATAGGGTTATCTGGATTCTAGAATACAGATATAGTCATTAAGGCTGGAAGAATAAATGAGGTTGCATAAAAAGAGAGATAGAGGCCGGGCACTGGTGGCTCACTCCTGTATTCCTAGCTACTCAGGAGGCTGAGATCTGAGGATTGTGGTTCAAAGCCAGCCCAGACAGGGAAGTCCATTAGACTCTTATCTCTAATAAACCACCAGAAAACCGGAAGTAGCACTGTAGTTCAAGTGGTAGGGTGCTTGCCTTGAGCTGTAGAGCTAAGGGACAGCACCCAGGACCAGAGCTTAAGCCCCACAACTGACAGATAGGGAAGGGGGGAGGGCGAGAATTAAACTCCAGCATATACACTCATTCAAAGCAGTTAAGAAGGAAAAAAAAAAGGGCATAACAAAGGAAAAAACACAAGGAGTGAACCTAAGAAGCAAATCCACTTCAGGTTTGCCCACACCTACCTGAACCACTCGCTCGTGGGTGGTAAGGACGGAGTCCAGGAACATTTTGCTGCCTTGGTCCTGTAGCTTCAACACCTCCATGGTTTTGGTGGGCATTGCATAACTATGGAAAGAGAGCAAGACATTGGAAATGTCCATGTAAGCCAGCAGTACTATTTCTATTTTTCTCTCTTTCTCCCCCCAACCTTTTGTGCTTGAATTCCAGGGACTCCTGCTCTTGTTAAGCTCAAGTGGATAGACCACCAGCATGAGCAAGAAAGCTCTGCATTTTTCTTTTTGTTGGATAACTGGAGATACTGTCTCATGGACTTTTCTGCCTTGGCTGATTTCAACCCATGATCTTCCAAATTTCAAGACTACTCTTGAGTAGTCACAATTACAGGCATGAGCTTACCAGTGCCTTGCCTATCCAGCAGCCCTACTTCTACCAGGATCATCCATGACTATAGCCACCACTGTATGCAATAGCTTCTAGAATCCAGGGGAGCTTATTTGCAGCTAGAAGTAACTAAATAGCCTTTATCTCTTCCAGATGTTTCTGAACTTTCTGATGGAGGCAGAATGTGTCTAATAACTTTCTGTCTTCCTGGTGCTTAATTCAATACAATATTCTGAATATAACCTGATGATTAATGAAGATTTTTCAGCTACTGAAAAACAGCCTGTTCTGAAAGAATCAAGCCCATCAGTAGGTATGCTTTGTTCTGGAGACATAAAGCAACAAAGCCAACTGTTCTGGGTCAAGATTTCTTACCACAACTGCCATTTTAGGCCAAATGGTTTTTTGTGGGGCTCAGATGCCACTGATAACCTTCAAATGATGACAGTTATCTGTATACATTATCTCAATCAGCTGAGTTGAGAACTACTGTTGCATTCCATGCTTCATACACCAGCAGATCAATGTGCTGCTGTGAAAAAACTGGACTTGGAGTTTGACCTTTATTAGCAATACTCAGGCAATTCACTCTTCTATCTGGGCTTCAGTATCTTATATAAATAAAATTACAACTTGAGCCTATATCTGTATACAATTTAAAGATCAAGTGTGGTGATGAGACAGGACTGAACTAATGGCTAAAAGAAAAAATGGTATTAGGGTTGTATTCACCTTACCCAAAATTTCATTGAACTACAAAATTTCATTGAACTACAAATAATAATGACAGCAGGATTCCTAATTTTTCATGCCTCACAAAGTTTCATTACAGGGATGGGAAGGTGGCTCAGTGGTAGAGCGCTTGCCTTGCATGCTCGAGGCCCTGGGTTCGATTCCTCAGCACCACATAAGCAAAAAGAAAAAAGCTGGAAGTGGCGCTGTGGCTCAAGTGGTAGAGCGCTAGCCTTGAGCTGAAGAGCTGAGGGACAGCGCTCAGGCCCAGAGTTCAGGCCCCACGACCAGACTCACAAAAAAAAAAAAAAAAACAAGACAAAAACAAAGTTTCATTATATAATAGCAAAGGACAAAGCCATCTACTGATGGATCTCTACAAAAGTTTAATGTAAGCTGGGTGCCCATGGGCACCTAAGGCTGAGATGTGAGAATCTTGGTTCAAAGCCCCAAGCAGACAAGTCCCCATGAGACTCTTACCTCTAATTAATCACTCAAAAACCAGAAGTAGAGCTGTGGTTCAAAGTGGTAGCGTGCTAACCTTGAGCAGAAGAGCTCAGGGATAGCACCCAGGCCCTGAGTTCAAGCCCCACAACCAACAACAACAAAAAAGTTTAATACAGTAGAAAACAGAAACATGATGGCCCTGGATTTAAACATTAGTCTTGCCACTTATTACTTGCTCAAACTTAAAGAAATAATGCATACCCAGTTCATAAAATTGTTACAATGGTTAAATGAGATCCTATCATACACCTAAGAAATGCCAATTCCTACGCATGGTATGGTGTTTAAATTCTGACACTCAATGGCATTGAAGGTGCAGTGAGACGCACACTCTTATACAGGATAACCACCCCTCTGATCCAGTTATCCCACTTCTGGAAATCTATTCTCCCCCCCCCCCACACACACACTCTGCCCTGGCGTCTCCTCCACCACCATCTCCTCCCTTTTCATGGCTGTGGCTCCAGCTCAGGACCCGGCTCTGTGCAACAACAGCAGCCAATAACTATACCTGACTAATACAATTATTCAAAAGAGCATGGATACATTTCAAATGTTAGATATTGCTATTATAATCAAATGATTTCATATTGATCTTTTTATCATGATTCTTCCCTGTCAAGCACTAAAAAGTTGAACCGTTATACTTTGTATCTGTAATGGTATCGATTATAAAATTTCCCCTCAAACTCATTGCAGTAAATAACTTTTTCAAGTCATTGACTTCATTTTATATTTAAAAATTATGAAATATCATCTGTCATATTCTAATTAAAATTGTGCATAATGCTTTGGGAAAATGGGTCTTTTTATAGGAAAAAACTGGGATAACTGATTTCTATAGCTTTCAAAGCTAAAATATATAATATACTAAACCAACTCTAAAAAAAAAAAAGAAAGAAAGAAATGCCAATTCTTTTGCCTTGATAAACAGGTGCCGGGGTATTACGAACTCTTTTATATAGCCTCTTTAAATAACATCTTCTCCTACTGTTTTGTACATTTGATCGGCAATCCAAATACAGTAATAACTTTCTGACATAAAAAAGGGGGATGTAGCTCAGTGTAGTACTTGTCTAGAATGCATAATGCCCAGTATTATCAACCCCTAACACTCACACACACACACAAACACACACACACATACAAGTGGACACGCAATCACAGACTTCTTATGGGAGGTCAAATAAAATAACTGTTAATAAAAGCTTTAAGAAAAGTAAAAGTCACTCTAAAATGTTAGTTTTATTTTTCCATTTTGGCATTCTGTAACTAAGGTTGACTAAAATAGAACTTATCCATTCCTGTCACTAATAATGTTTTTTCTTGTTTGTTTAGTTTGGCTCTTTTAGAGGGAGGAGTGGCGGTGGGGAGTACTGGATTTTGAACTCAAGACCTCATGCTTACTGAGCAAGGACTTTACCACTTCAGTCACACTTCCAGAGCTGAACAGAATTTTATTCATTGATTTCATTCTACAAATATTTCATAACAACCTGCTTTGTCACGGGCTCTCTAGGGACAAACCCCATCCATGCCTTCAAGGAACTCACTCAGGTACTAGTTATTACTGGCTACATTACATGCTAAGTGAATTTGTTTTCCCCAAGTCTATAAGCCTTCTATCAACAGTATGTTCTATAACTAATATATTTAAAGTATAGAAGAGAGCACTTTACCAATATGGAGTTCTCTAAACTGAAATAGTTTATAATGATAGTCATTTATTATTTCAAAATTTATTTGTTTGCTTTGTGTGTGTGTGTGTGTGTGTGCGCGCGCGCCCGTGCGTGTGTGTGTGTGTGTGTGTGTGCGTGCGTGTGTGTGCACGCCAGCCTTGGGGCTTAAACTTAGGGCCCAGGCACTGTCCCTGAGCTTTTGTGCTCAAGGCTAGCCACTCTACCACTTGAGCCACAGCTCCACTTTTGCATTTTGTTTATAGTTTAGTATTGATAAAGAGTCTGACAAGACTCTTACTTTCAGTTAACCACCAGAAAACTAAAAGTGGACCTATAGCTCCAAGAGTTAGAGTGCTAGCCTCAAGCAGAAAGCTCAGGGTCAGTGCCCACTCCTGAGAACTAAGTTCAAGCCCCACGACTGACAAAAGTTACAGACTTAGCTAGGTGCTGGTGGCTCACACCTGTAATCCTAGCTACTCAGGAGGCTAAGATCTGAGGATCTCAGTTCAAAGCCAGCCCGGGCAGGAAAGTCGGTGAGTCTCTTAACTCCAATAAACCACTCAGAAAACTGCAAGTGAAGCTATGGCTCAAGTGGTAGAGCTCTAGCCTTGAGGTGAAGATCTGAGGGACAGCGTTCAGGCCCAGACTTCAAGCCCCATGACAGACAAAAAAAAAAAAAAGAAAAAGAAAAGAAAAGTTACAGACTTCATTGCCCAGGCTGGCTTTGAACTGATATCCTCAGATCTCAACCTCCTGAGTAGCTAGGATTACAGGCATGAGACACAGGTACGAAGCTTTGGGTGCTTTTAATTGACAACTGAACAATATTAATATGCTTTTATTATTAAATTGCTACCTATCAAAAAAGCTCACTCAGAGTGTTACAGAGACAGGCAAGTACACAAGCACCTGCACTCCAGTAAGACAAAAGCAATCACAGTAGGTTCTGAGTAAGACTGGGACAAGAGGATAAAAGGTAGGCTCAGGGAAGGCTTTGCAGGTGAGAGCTATTTATCTAGATGTAAAGAATGAGCTAAAGTGCTTGCCTGGGGGAAGCATTCCAAGAAAGTCATCAGTACCTCTACAGCCCAGAAGGCAGGAGGGGAAGTGTGGCTGGGAAGGTGGCTCAGTGATGGCTCAGTGGTAGAGTGCTTGCCTTGCATGCTTGAGGCCCTGGGTTCCATTCCTCAGCACCACATAAGCAAAAAGAAAAAAGCCGGAAGTGGCGCTGTGGCTCAAGTGGTAGACCACTAGCCTTGAGTTAAAGAGCTGAGGGACAGTGCCCAGGCCCAGAGTTTAGGCCCCATAACCAGACCCAAAAAAAAAAAAAAAATACTGGGAAGTCTTGTAATTTCAAAGTAGAAGAGGCTTTGAGTGATAACAATACAGGTAATCTTTCTTTCTTTTTTTTTTTGTAGGTCATGGGGCTTGAACTCTGGGCCTGGGCACTGTCCCTCAGCTCTTCAGCTCAAGGCTAGCACTCTACCACTTGAGTCACAACACGACTTCCGGTTTTCTGGGGGTTTATTGAAGATTAGAGTCTCACGGTCTTTCTTGCCTGGGCTAGCTTTGAACCTCCAGCCTCAGACATCAGCCTTCTGAGTAGCTAGGATAACAGGTGTGAGCCACTGGTGCCCAGCGTAATTGTTCTCAAGTGTCTACATTCTTGTGTACTTTCCACACTTTTTCTATACTGGGGTTTGAACTCAGAGCCTTGTGCTTGTAGGGATAGCATTTTCCCACTTGACCCATGCCCTATTTTGTATAATTTCCAGTTTTTTCATAATAAACATTTCTTGAAAGGTCAGGGAAGAAGAAATGAAATAATTACATTAGAATATCAACCCTGTTGACAAAACAATGTTTCCTTTGGGAATCATGCACAAAGCCCTGGGGTCCTCAGTACTTTAAGAACAAAGCAAAATAAGATAAAAGTTATGCCTTAAAACTTTTTGAAAGTAGAATTAAGAAAAGAGGTAACAAAGTATGGGCTCTTCACAGCAAGTGATGCTGGGTGATGCTTCCACTCTCCACAGAACATAGACTGGGTACCAACAGGCTTGACAGGACTGGAAGCTTCTCCCAGATGAGTATGATTTCCATCTCCCAGCTTGCTGCTAAGTGAGGGATGCCTTAGGTTAGGAGGCCCACAGGAGAGGCCTCTTCCTTTCCTTTCTTTAGAAATTGCAGCTACAGCCATTCACACTATTGACTGAACAAAACTGGTACACTTGGCCTAGGAATTGTGGCTTAGTGGTAGAGTGCTTGCCTAGCATGCATGAAGCCCTCACTACCATATAAACAGAAAAAGCCAGAAGTGGCACTGTGACTCTAGTGGTAGAGTACTAGCCTTGAGCAAAAACAGCTCAGGGACAGTGCCCAGGCCCTGAGTTCAAGCCCCAAAACTGGCAAAACAAAAAGCAAAAAACTGCTGCACTGCTCATATATAACAGTGGGGAAAACTTCAATCAATGCAGAGAAGTGAACTGTTAAAAATAAAAATAAGAGACACATGATGAAATGCTCAACCTCTCTAGCCATAAAAGAAATGCAAATCAAAACAACATTGAGATACCACCTCACCCCAGTTAGAATGGCTATAATCAAGAACTCTAATAACAATAGATGCTGGAGGGGATGTGGCCAGAAGGAAACCCTACTGTACTGTTCGTGGGAGTGTAAACTTGTTCAGCCACTTTGGAAAACAGTATGAGGTTCCTCAAAAGACTCCACATAAAGCTCCCCTATGACCCAGAAATCCCACTTTGGGCATTTACCCAAATGGCGCTGGGAAGGTGGCTCAGTGGTAAATGCTTGCCTTGAATGCATGAGGCCCTCGGTTTGATTCCTCAGCACCACATAAGCAGAAAAAACAGGAAGTAGAGCTGAGGCTCAAGTGGTAGAGCACTGGTCTACAGCTGAAGAGCTGGGGGACAGCGCCCAGGCCCAGAGTTCAGGCCCCACAACCAACAAAAAAAAAAAGAAAAGAAAAGAAAAGAAAAAGAAACCCAAATGATTACAAACAAGAACATACTAAAACTACCAGCACAACTATGTTTATTGCAGCCTTATTTACCATAGCTAAGATATGGAACCAACCCAGATGCCCCTCAGTAGATGAATGGATCAAGAAAATGTGATACACACACACACACACACACACAATGGAATTCTATATCTCCATCAGAAAGAATGACATCGTCCCATTTGTTAGGAAATAGAAAAACTTGGAAAAAATTATATTAAGTGAAGTAAGCCAGGCCCAAAGAAACATAAGTCCTATAGTTTCCCTTATTTGCAATAACTAGTATATGTCTGGGACAAGCAGAAAAGGTCAAAAGCTATGTATATATGACCATGCAAGATGATGTTAAGCGAAATGAACCCCAAGATAGGGACACAAGTGGTTTTTTTTCTTTCTTGCTATTGTTCCTAACGTATTTATAATGTACCATGTGATTTTTTTTGTTGCTTTTTATGTTCCTCCCCCACAGTATAACCCCTGTTTTCACTGTATTTGATGTTGGTCTAATTTGGAGAAGGGAAGGGAAAAAACAAAATGTTTAAATAGGGATACAGGTTGACCCATTGTAACAATGAGATGTACAAGACACTATGTTGAAAAACAAACTTTACAATTTAGGGGAGGGGGCAGAGTGTAGTTGTGGAGGTGGGAGAGAAGGTATGGTAGGGGAAAAACAAAGGAGTAGGCAACAATGCTTGATAGGAAATGTACTTATTACCTTGCTCATGTAACTGTAACCCCTCTGTTCAGAAAAAAACTTATTAAAAATAAATAAATATAAGTAGCTCTTAGCCAGGCACTGATGGCACATGCCTATAATCCTAGCTATTCAGGAGACTGAGATCTGAGGATCACAATTCAAAACCAGCCTGGGTATGAAAATCCATGCAACTCTAATCTCCAGTTAACCACGAGAAAGCCAGAAATGGAGCTGTGGCTTAAGTAGTAGAGGGCTATCCTTGAGCAAAAAAGCTCAGGCCCTGAATTCAAGTCACAGAACCAGCATAATAAACAAACAAGTACATAAATATAGATCTTTTTTATTTTTTTGGGGTCCAGTCATGGGGCCTGAACTCTGGGCCTGGGTGCTGTCCCCCAGCTCTTCAGCTCAAGGCTAATGCTCTACCACTTGAGCAACAGTGCTACTTCTGGCTTTTTTTCTTTTTGCTTATGTGGTGCTGGGGAATCGAACCCAGGGCCTTATGTATGCAAGGCAAGTGCTCTACCACTGAGCCACCTTCCCAGCCCCCATAAATATAGATCTTGAACTCATAATTCTCCTCCTTTGGCTATGTAAGCGCTGGGACCCAGTTACCATAGAAGAAGTAAAACAAGCCATTTCCACTTATGACTTTAAATAGTCAAAATCAGAGACAGAAAATAGAATGGTAATTGACAGAGGCTAAGAAGGAAAGGGAGAGTTTAGTAAGTATGGATTTTTTCTTAATGGTAATAGGTTTGGAACTCATGCTTGGTAGGCAGCCAGTTAGTTTTATAAGATAAATGGTTATGGAGACAGATGGTGGTGTTGTACAAAATTATGGATGGATTTGATATCACTTTAATTGTATACTTTAGAATAATTAAGGCTAGCCAGGTGCTGGTGGTTCATACCTATAATCACCTACTCAGGAAGCTGAGATCTGAGGATCATGGTTCAAAGCCAGCCCAGCAGGAAACTCCATGAGACTCTTATCTCCAATAAACAACTAGAAAACTGGAAGTGGTTCTGTGGCTCAAGCTGAAGAGGGCTCACCTTAAGCTGAAGAGCACAGGGACAGTGCCTAAGCCCAGATTTCAAGCCCCATGACTGACGAAAAAACAAAAAAATTAATAGTTAAGACTGTTAGCTTTACATGTATTTTATCACAATTAAAACAAAAACAAAAAACATGGGGCTGGGAAGTTGGCTCAGTAGTAGAGTGCTTGCCTTGCATGCATGAGGCCCTGGGTTTGATTCCTCAGCACCACATAAGCAGAAAAAAGCCAGAAGTGGTTCTGTAGCCCAAGTGGTAGGGCACTAGCCTTGAGCTGAAGAGCTGGGGGACAGCACCCAGGCCCAGAGTTCAGCCCCCACCATGGACAAAACAATGACAACAACCAAAAAGAAAAAGAAAAAAAACTTACAGGAAGTGGTCCTTCAGCTTAAAGTGGTACAGTGCTAGCCTTGAGCAAAAAGAGCTCAGGGACAGTGCCCAGACCCTGAGTTCAAGCCCCATGACTGAACAAAAACAAAACAAAACAAAAAACCACTTACAAAACATAAAGCAATCTCAAACATGTAATGCTAAGAGGACAAACAGCTGTACACTATACAGCTTCGTTTACAAGATAATCCTTCCTTCCTTCCTTCCTTCCTTCCCCCTTCTCCTTCACGCGCGCACGCGCACACTGCTCTTGACCCAGGGCATGAGTGCTGTCCCTTAGCTTTTTCACTCAAGGCTGGTGCTCTAGAATTTGAGCCACACTTCTATTTCTGGCCTTTTGCTGGTTAACTTTAAGTAAGACTCTACTGATACTGGGTGCCAGTGGCTCATGCTTGTAATCCTAGCTACTCAGGAGGCTGAGATCTGAGGACCGTGGTTCAAAGCCAGCTCAGGCAGTAAAGTCTGTGAGACTCTTATCTCCAATTAACCATCAGAAAACCAGAAGTGATACTGTGGCTCAAGTGGTAGCATGCTCGCCTTGAGCTGAAGAGCTCAGGAACAGCACCCAGTACTCTTCCCCCCAGCCACCCCCCCATCCCCCACCCTGTGCCAAAAAAAGTCTACTGACATTCCTGTCCAGGCTATCTTTGAACTTTGGTCCTCAGATCTCAGGTTCCTGAGTAGCTATGGTTGCAGGCACAAGCCACCAGCACTTGGCTAAATACATTGGATTAAGTTAAAACAATAGGGATAGAAAACCCATCAGTAGGTGCTAGGGGCTTCCCTGGGGAAGGGCAAGGAGACTGACTACACCTGGATACTGGGTTTATTTTTTGGATTGATGGAACTGCTCTATATTTTGATTGTGGCAGACTGTAAACCTAAAAGAGTTACCTAAAAAAACAAACAAACAAAAAACCCACTTACTTCTCTTAAGTAGTTGTACAAAGGGGTTTCAGTTCTAGAAGTCAGGTTATATGTTCAATGCACCTTGATCAACTTTACCCCTTCTATCATTCTCCCCAATCTTTCCCTCTTCAGTCCTTACCCTCAAGTTACACAGTTCAATTTTTACATAACGTACATTGAATATAATGACTGCATTTGTTCACCCTTCCTCCCTCCTTTCGGGTGGTCCCTGTCATTGTCTCCTCCACCCCCAAACTTGTTTCAGCTTCCTGGTACCCATTTTGTTAAATGGTTTACTAGTCATTCAGAGAATTTATACTATTGGACTCCTCCCCTAAGTACTCCATCCTTTGGTCAATTTCTTTGTGTATATCTGCATACTGTATGCTCTCATGTATATTTTACTTTAAATCTACCTTTCACATGAGAGAAAACATGCATTATTTTTCTCTCTGAGCCTAACTTATTTTACTTAACATAATTTTTTCTAAGTCCATCCATTTCCCTGCAAGTGACAGAATATTATTCTTTCTGAAAGATAAGTAAGATTCTATTGTATATATGAACCATATTTTCTTGATCCACTCAAATTATTTATTAAAATCCTGACTTCACTGAAAAGCAGAACATGCTTTTCCCACTCCAAGAACATCACATACAAAACCATCACTCCTACCTTTCCTCAACTTTGAGGGAGAGATGGTTGCAGAGGATGTGAACATACTGGGCATAACTTTCTGCCAGAGTCATGTCATATGCAATCAGGTGAATGTTTAAAACTCCATATTCATAATCGGTCCCCAAATTAATGGGTCTCAATTCAACTTTTCCTTTCTTCTTCTTGAGCTGAACAGAAAACAAAAAGAGAAAGAAAATAAATCAAAGTATTATAAAAGAAATTCAATCATAGCATATTGGCATTTTTAAATCAACCAAAACTGTAAAACAATTAAAAATAAATAAATTATTCACTTTTTTCTCTCAAACTGAAGTTTTCTTGGGAAGGAATGAACAAGTTCATTTTCCAGTGGGCTTGAAGCCAACCAGACAGACAAATCAATGAGACTCTTAACTCAAGCAAGAGAGAAACTGAAATTGGAGGAACATGATCCAAGTGGTAGAGCTGGGAGCAAAAAAGCCAAGTTGAAAGCTCAAGACTCTGAGTTCAAGCCCCAGTACTGGAACAATAACAACAACCTGACCAGGAGATCAGGATTTGAGGCCATCCTAGGCTTAAAAATTCTGGGCCGGGAAGGTGGCTCAGTGGTAGAGCGCTTGCCTTGCATACATGAGGCCCTGGGTTCGATTCCTCAGCACCACATAGGCAGAAAAAAAAGCCTGGAAGTGGCACTGTGGCTCAAGTGGTAGAGCACTCGCCTTGAGCTGAAGAGCTAAGGGACAGCACCCAGACCCAGAGTTCAAGCCCCATAACCGACAAAAAAATAAAAAATAATTTTAAAAAAATTCTTAAGGCTTTATGTCACTCAATAGTGTCATTCCAGCTATGGGGTAAGCACAATTACAAGGTTTTTACAAGGCATATACCTGACATTCCCAGTGACATGGGGAAACACAAATATGAGGATTATAGCCCAGGTTGCCTTGAACATAAAGCAAGACCTTACCTTGAAAATAATCAAGGCAAAAAGAACCTGGAAGTGGGGGCTGGGAAGGTGGCTCAGTGATAGAGCACTTGCCTTGCATGCTCGAGACCCTGGGTTCGATTCTTCAGCACCACATAAGAAAAAAGCCGGAAGTGGCGCTGTGGTAGAGTGCTAGCCTTGAGCTGAAGAGCTGAGGGACAGCGTCCAGGCCCAGAGTTCAGGCCCCACGACCGGACCCAAAAAAAAAAAAAAAGAACCTGGAAGTGTTGCTCAAGTGTTAAGACCACCTACCTGCCCAGCAAATGCAAAGGGGATTGAGCTCAGTCAGTACCCAAGTACTACCTTCTCTCCACTCCAAAAATCTAGGCTGGTATGTAGAAGGCATACTTAACAAGGCTCTGGGTTTATTCCCACTACAGAGAGGGATAGGAAAGATGACAGGTGGGCAGATCTTTGATCTAGCATAATTGTCAATGTATCAATTTTTAGCAGAAACAGGACTGGAGATGGTAGGTGAATCTCAAAACAAGATAATAAGTTTTATTTATTTATTTAGAGGCTTAACTCTGGGCTTTGGCGCTGTCCCTGAGCTCTACAGCTCAAGGCAAGGGCTCTACTGCTTTAGCCACAGCACCACTTCTGGTTTTCTAGTTGTTTATTGGAAATAAGAGTCTCAAGGAGTGTCCTGCCTGGCTGTCTTTGAACCATGTTCTTCAGATCTCAGTCTCCTGAATAGATAGGATTACAGGTGTGAGCCACTGGTGCTGAGATTGCCTACTTTTGATTTCTTTAAGATTCTGATGAAGGGGCTGGGAAGGTGGCTCAGTGGTAGAATGCTTGCCTTGCATTCATGAGGCCCTGGGTTTGATTCCTCAGAACCACATAAACAGAAAAAGCTGGAAGTGGCACTGTGGCTCAAGTGGCTTGAGCTGAAGAGCTGAGGGACAGCGCCCAGGCCCAGAGTTCAGGCCCACAACCCGCAAAAAAAAAAAAAAAAAAAAGATTCTGATGAAAGCAAAGGATTTTTTTTGGGGGGGGTCAGTCATGGAGCTTTAATTCTGTCCCTCAGCAATTCAGCTCAAGGCTAGCGCTCTACCACTTGAGCCACAGCACCACTTGCTGTTTTCTGGTGGTTGATTGTAGTTAAGAGTCTCATGGAGTCTCCTGCCTGGGCTGGCTGTGAACTGCGATCCTCAGATCTCAGCCTCCTGAGTAGCTAGGATTACAGGTGTGAGCCACTGGCGATGAATTCCAACAGGTCTATAAACCCCAAAATATACAGGTACATTTTTTTTTCATCCCTTCCCTCCCCACCTTCCCAACTCCCCGCCTAAGTTGTAAAGTTCGTTTTCTACATAGTGTCTTGTACACCTCAACATTTTTCTTTAAAAATCCTTTGCTTGACTTGACATTGATCAAAATGAACTAAGCAGCTCAATGTCAGCAATGGGAGGGAGGGAAGAGTGGGAAAGAGGGAACAGCTGATGCTATGCAAAACGAAAGAAATGTACATATCACCCAATGTGGAAGAAATAACTGTACTGCAAAGCTCATAGAATTCATAAATGTTATAGACCATGATAGACAATGTGCCCCATGAAAGTTAGAATATGTTTGTGACTTTAACTAAGCATCACTATCCTACAATACTGTGAAATTTGGGAAATTATGTAATCACTTAATCACAATAAAAAAATTTTTATTTTCATTACCATCCAAATATATCCTAGCACAACTAAGAAAAAAACGTGGTAAGTCACTATTTTAGAATTCCAGAATGGGAAGGAATTTAGAGATTATTTTCTCCCCTAGTTCTTCATTTGTGTGTGGGAAGAATACAAAGCCTAGAAAGATTAAGTATAATAAAAAATAAAGTTCTATGGGGCTGGAAGGTGGCTCAGTGGTAGAGCGCTTGCCTTGCAAGCCAGAGGCCCTGGGTTCGATTCCTCAGCACCACATAAGCAAAAAAAAAAAAAAAGCCAGAAGTGGTGCTGTGGCTCAAGTGGTAGAGCGCTAGCCTTGAGCTGAAGAGCTGAGGGACAGCGCCCAGGCCCAGAGATCAGGCCCCATGACCGGACCCAAAAAAATAAAAAAAATTAAATTAAATTTAAAAAAATAGAAAAAAAAATAAAGTTCTAAACTTAAAAAAAAAAAGATTAAGTATGTCCTCCAGAATCACATATCCAGACAGGTCAAATCCCAGGAACTAACACCCAACTATTTAAACCACAATATAAGGGATTTTTCCAGGTAAGCCTTCCCTATTATTAAAGTTCTCAACAACGGTGGCCAACCAAGGATGCTAGCTAGACCTTGGAATGAGTGAGAGAAGTCAATCTTAAGATACTAACCATAAAGACACAGAAGCCTTGCTCTCTCTCTCTTCTTCAGAGCTATCCCTGCCCCAGGCCAAATATAGCAAAAAAAAAAAAAAAAAAAAGGACTCCTCATTAGGACAATCAGCACCGCAGTTTGAGCTGTGAGGAATGCTAAAGCCTGAATGTAATGGAGAGCACTAAAAATTTCCAGCAGAGAAGGGAGGAGCTTCTCTGAAGCCTGGAAGCTTTCCTTAACCAAAGAAAATGCCAAGGCTCTTCAAAGGTGTTCCTTCAAGTTAATAAAGAAAGCTGATTCCAGTGTCCCTCTTGGCCTCTCACTTGCTTTTCCATGTTGGCCTAGATCCACTTGGACCTGTCCACTTTATCGGGAGCCTATTATTATCATAGTTCAACTCTGAGCCAAGTGTACAGCAATCCAGCAAAAGCATAACTGCATATAATACTAAATACTAGTTTCCATAATCTTTTCTTTTCTTGGTGCTAAGGATCAGGATCTAGGGTCCTGCATATGCTAAATATGTGTTCTACACTGATATATTCTATTAATTTATGTTATTTTACTTGCATAATTTTTTTTTTTTTGGTCCGGTTGTGGAGCCTGAACTCTGGGCCTGGGCACTGTCCCTTAGCTCTTCCACTCAAGGCTAGCACTCTACCACTTGAGCCACAGTGCCACTTCCGGCTTTTTTCTTTATGCTTATGTGGTGCTGAGGAATGGAACCCAGGGCCTCATGCATGCAAGGCAAGCGCTCTACCACTGAGCCACCTTCCCAGACCCTTGCAAAATTTTTGTCCTACCCACTTTCTCCTTTTTATTCCTACAGTCTAAATTCAGGCTTTCATAAATACCTTCTGGGGAGCCATGAAAGATATCTGTGCAAGGTCTGTTCAGATATAGAGCTGTTTGGGGGAGGGAGCCTATCTCAACTGCACTAAGCAAGAAAAGATGCGAGGCAAGGAGAATGGTGGTAGAAAAGATGGACTATTGTCTACCATCAAACTCTGGTACTCCTATGACCAGGATGGATTCACTATGGGACGGCACAGGGTAGCCCTTCTTAGGTTCCCATAAGACTACATTATGGTCCTCTGAATGAGTCACAAGATAAATGAGTAGGTCAGTTTTGTACCGAAAACTGAAGTCATCTGTAGGCAAGTTGTTTGCCAAAAGTTACTGGGAAACTTTGCTGAGAAAGTGCTGACAGAGAAGGAGTGAAATTAGAATCACAGGCTTTTGCATCTGGCAGGGATCTGAGAGATAATTTAGTCTCTTCTTTCCCTTACATAAAGGGAAAATGACATGGTTAAGATTACAATAGCAAGGAAATAGCCAAGGTACTACTTCATGTCTAGCCAGGCCTGAAAGCTAGAACTGTGGGTGTAATCCCTGACTCTCTTCACTAAAGTGAGAGTATCTGCCCATTATCACAGGCCACATTTTTTTTTACACTTAGGGCCTGGGCATTGTCCCTCAGCTTTTTTGCTCAAGGCTTGTTAGTGCTCAAAGTGCTCTACCACAGCACTTTGAGCCACAGCACCACTTCCAGTTTTCTAGTGGTTAACTGGAGATAAGAATCTCACAGACTTTCCTTCCCTTGATGGCTTCAAATCATGATCCTCAGATCTCAGCCTCCTGAGTAGTTAGGATTACAGGCATGCGCCATTGGCACCCAGTCAGGCTATATTCTTTAGGGTGAGAAAAGGAAAGAACTATATCATCTTAACCCTTCAGCAAAAAGACTGACATCCCTGTAATATATTCAGCTTCCAGAAGTCCTAGGGATGAAGATAACAAAATTTATATGTAAGTATTGGAATTAATTTGGTGATCTCTGTCTGAACAGTCTATAATCAGCCTTGAGGTTTGACCAGAGTATGTACATAATTCAAAATAACATTCAAGAGATATAGATACCGGGACTGCGAAGGTGGCTCAGTGGTAGAGCACTTGCCTTGCATGCATGAGGCCCTGGGTTCAATTCCTCAGCACCACATAAGCATAAAGAAAAAAGCCGAAAGTGGTGCTGTGGCTCAAGTAGTAGAGTGCTAGCCTTGAGCAGAATTGCTGAGGGGTAGTGCCCAGCCCAGAGTTCAGGCCCCACGACCGGACCCAAAAAAAAAAAAAAAAAAAAAGAGATGTAGATACGATGACCTGGCTCTGATTAGGGTGTCAAGTAAGCACGGCCTGATACTTGCATAAAAAGCAGAAGACTCAGATGGAAGCTAGACAAAATGTGAACTCAAATTCTATCTGCTTAAGTCATTATGTAACATAGGTTGACCTCTCTAAGACCTTGGTTTTCCTTATCTGTAGCAGTGGCATTATGAAGCTCTAGGTACCTCTAACAGGACATACAGTGAAAACATGGACATTAGTAGATTCTGACTGTCTTAAGTCAAAATATTGGCTCTGGAAATTACTAGTCATTTAAGCAAACCACTTAATTTTTCTGAGTCTGAGATTCTTCAAATTTGGTCTTTAATACACATAAAATAGTCTGAGGATTAAATACACCATTTATAATCATCTAAAATGAGATGATTTTTTTTTGTTTCATTTTGTCGGTTGTGGGGTTTGAACTCTGGGCCTGGGCGCTGTCCCTGTGCTCTTTAGCTCAGGGCTAGGGCTCTACTACTTGAGCCACAGCACCACTTCCAGTTTTCTGAGTGGTTTATTGGAGATAAGAGTCTCATGGACTTTCCTGTTCAGGCTGGCTTTGAACCACTATCCTCAGATCTCAACCTCCTGAGTAGCTAGGATTACAGGCGTGAGCCACTAGTGACCAGCTGAAATGAAGTTTTTTAAAAAACCTGGTTACAAACCCCTGGTATATAACAATAAATAGTAACTTTTTAAAAGATTGGGTAATGTAGCATTGTTAGCATAATAAACTGGATGTAAGCATTCTCCTTGTATCCTACAGGTATGCTTTCAAGAATGAAGAATTTGGGGCTGGGAAGGAAGCTCAGTGGTAGAGTGCTTGCCTTGTATGCATGAGGCCCTGGGTTTGATTCCTCAGCACCACATAAGCAGAAAAAGCCAGAAGTGGTGCTGTGGCTCAAGTGGTAGAGTGCTCGCCTTGAGCTGAAGAGCTGAGGGACAGCGCCCAGGCCCTGAGTTCAGGCCCCATGACCAAAAAAAAAAAAAAAGAATGAAGAATTTATTAAGTATGGGCAAAGTGCTAGTTCAATCACTTAGAAAATATACCAAAGAAACAGAAAATCTAGTCCCAAGGAACTTACAGCCTAGAGAAAACAGAAAGCACATAAGAAAGAGCTGGTCCTCTTTGTATATAAGACACATTTAATGCAAGACCCTTTGCCCGTACCATGCTGAGGAGAATAAAAGAGCAGCTAGCTCAGATGTGCAGGTGAGAGGGCAGTAATTGGAGCTAGTACTCCTAGGTTTGGGACATGATATCTAAATATATGGTAGCTACTTAATAAATGCTCTCTTTAAAAAGGTTGATGCAAGCCGGGCGCTGGTGGCTCACGCCTGTAATCCTAGCTACTCAGGAGGATGAGGTCTGAGGATCGCGGTTCAAAGCCAGCATGGGCAGGAGAGACCGTGAGACTCCTATCTCCAATAAACCACCAGAAAACAGGAAGTGGCGCTGTAGCTCAAGTGGTAGAGCGTTTGCCTTGAGCTGAAGAGCTGAGGGACAGCGCTCAAGTCCAGAGTTCAAGCCCCACGACCGACCAAAAAAAAAAAAAAGTTGATGCAGACCTGCTTTCTTCTCAGGTCTTATCTCCCCTCTTCCCTTAATGCCCATGTAAGACTTGAGAATTAACAAAATGTTGAAAGTTTCGCAGTGGAATCTCCAGGATCAGTGTTGTCCCACATTTACCCAGCATATATCTCCTTCCTGTAGCGCCTCTGAATCCCCAGACCATATACTTGATGGGAGAAAGTTTCCTTCATTTTTTAAAGACAGCTCAGACTGGTAGGAAGCCTTCCCTGATTGTTCACACTGAGTTAGAAATCTGTCCTGTGTGCTCCCATCACATATCCTTCATGTACATTTATTTATTTATTTAACAAATATTGACTGACCACTGGTAATAGTGCCAGACTATGGTTAGTTAAAAAAAAAATACAGCCTCATTTCTACCCTTTGAAGCTTGCAATATATCAGGTCAGGCATTCCTGAAATAAATAAATATGAGAGGATGTACATTTGGAAAAGGAGACTAGAGTCCTAAAGGATCATTAAAAGATTAATGTAATCATCATTGTCATCACTACTGATGGGTGCCTTGTTTCAGATGCTGGAATTACTTAAATTTCATCTAACTGAGAAGGGTTAATTACTACTATTCATGTCAAATATGAACCCTTCTAAAAATATGACATGTTTGTAATTTGGCATAATAAATGAAACAGGTTGAGATTCTTATATATATCCCAGTTACCAGCTAGCCCAAGCAACTACATACTCTTAGAATATCCAGTGCCAAGAATGCAGGTAGAAAATGCTTTGTGGACCCTTTTTTTTTTTTGGTCGGTCGTGGGTCTTGAACTCTGGGCCTGGGCGCTGTCCCTCAGCTCTTCAGCTGTAGACTAGTGCTCTACCACTTGAGCCTAAGCCCCACTTCCTGCTTTTTTGCTTACGTGGTGCTGAGGAATCAAACCCAAAGCTTCATGCATCCCAGGCAAGCACTCTACCACTGAGCTACCTTCCAAGACCCTGCAAACCCTTTTTGTATGGCAGGGTTTTGTTTTGCTTTTTTTTGGGGGGGGGGTAGGATTTGACATTCTTTTCTGTGTGGCAGTTTTAAGTTATTAGTTTTTAAAAATCAGTACTTCTTGGGCTGGGAATGTGGCTCAATAGTAAAGTGCTTACATAACATGCATGAAGCCCTGGTTTGATTCCTCAGTACCACATAAACAGAAAAAGCCAGAAGTAATGCTGTGGCTCAAGTAGTAGAGTGCTAGCCTTGAGCAAAAGAAGCTCAGGGACAATGCCCAGGCCTGAGCTGAAGCCCCAGTACTAGCAATAAATATATAAATAAACAAACAAATAAATAAATGGGGCTGGGAATGTGGCTTAGTGGTTGAATGCTTGCCTAGCATAAATGAAGCTCTAGGTTAAATTCCTCCGTACCATGTAACCAGAAAAAAAACAGACATGGTGCTGTGGCTCTAGTGGTAGAGTGGTGGCCTTGGGCAAAAGAAGCTCAGGGACAGTTCCCAGGCCCTGAGTCCAAGCCCTAGGACTGGCAAAAAAAAAAATCAGTACTTCTTAATGGAAACAACGTAGCCAAAAATCTGTCACAGACTTTTGAGACCACTTAAAACAAAGTTTTAAGAATGCAGGTGAAATTTAGTAGATATGTATTTTTCTCAATTCCATGACATCCTTACTTTCAGAGACTTCAACTTCATTAATTCATTCAAGATTGACAAATAAAATTACATGTACTTACTACATATAATAAGACATCAGTATTGCTTCTGTATCTCTTAAGTTTATTCCTGAAGCTGTTACATTTTGGAATACTGAATTTCCCAGCTGACTCTACTTTTAGTAGGAAGAGATCAAGTCCCATTCACCAGCGTATTACCAAGGCTGATTATAGTGCTAGTCACATAGTATATGTTCATTGAAGGTTTTTCTTGCACTGAACTACAATAAGCAAACTTGACAGAAAACATGATACTGAGATAAAACAACTCTCTCTCCCCCTAAGCCAGTCCTATGATTCATGTCTAGCCCTATAATAACTAGACCAGCAAAACCAATCTTTTGTTCCCAGGAGCCAGAACTGTTACCATAAAGTTATTCTGACTTGCTGATTTTCCTGAGAAGAATTCCCATCTTCTCAGACTTGGGGCTGTGAATGCTGATCTATATATGGGTGTTACAACAAAATAAACAGGTATCACAAATGGCAGATACCTCTATCAATAGCAAAAACAGCATAACATTCCCAAGAGTAAAGATATCTTTTTCTTTTTTTGCCAGTCCTGGAGCTTGAACTCAGGCCTGGGCACTGTCCCTAAGCTTCTTTTGCTCAAGGCTGGTACTCTATCACTTGAGCCACAGCTCCACTTCTGGCCTTTTCTGTTTATGTGGTACTGAGGAATCGAACCCAGGGCTTCATGCATGCTAGGCAAGCACTCTACCTCTAAGCCACATTCCCTGCCCAGGTAAGATATCTTGATACCTGGGCCATTCTAAAAAGGAAGGAAACTGCCTGAGTTACAAAAGAGATACCTTACTCTCTTGCCACAGAGCCTAGAAATGAGAATATATAACAAGTTCAGAGAGATGGGAAGGGATGGGAAGGGGAAACAAAGGAGGAGGCAACAATACTTGATAAGAAATGTACTCATTACCTTGTCCATGTAATTGTAACCCCTTTGTATGGTATTTTCACAATAAAAAAAAAACGAAAAAAAAATGTTCAACCTGATGACTTTGTTGCTCTGATTTTGTCCTCCCATAACCAATTCTTGGCAACTGTCTGATCACTGAGCTGCTATTAACTAAAGATTAAAAGCTGGAAAATGACTAAGGACAAATAAGTGACCTAGGGAGAAATGACCTAGCACTATATAAATGTTGAGGACTATTATTTTTATTTCTATCAAATGTTAATCACTCCAAAACACTGGAAGCTTTTTCTTTTCTTCTTCTTTTTTTGGGAGGAGATGGGAGGGGGTGGTCAGTCCTAGAGCTGGAACTCTGGGTGCTGTACCTGGGCCTCTTTTTGTTCAAGGTTATCACTCTACCACTTGAGCCACAGCACCACTTTTGGCTTTTTCTGAGTAGTTTAGGCCGGCTTCAAACTACAATCCTCAGATCTCATCCTCCTGAGTAATGAAGCTTTTTCAACTCGACAAATTGATAATTAATGAGGGAATAATGAGATTTGTACACTAAGACAGTGCTAGAGCTGCAACAATGCTCCAAAGTGTGACCTCTCACTGCTGCTAGTCAAATTTGGTTTTAATGATGACTACCATGAAGAGAGAAAGAAAGGTTCCAGCCCACAGAGAAGTCAGAGCATGTATAAAGACACAGAAGTAGGAGACAGTGAGTGTACACGAGAAAATATGCAAGCAAAGAAATCACTAGTATAAGAGCTCTGGAATATGATAGTTGTTTGACATCCCACCAAAGGGAAAGCTTAGATTATTTATGATAAACTTCATTTACAGTGAGGCCATGCAAGAGAGAGATCAAACCAGTATTGACAAGGAAAGCGGAGATAAACTAGATGCCCCTTTC
Source organism: Dipodomys ordii (assembly GCF_000151885.1). Taxonomy (NCBI): domain Eukaryota; kingdom Metazoa; phylum Chordata; class Mammalia; order Rodentia; family Heteromyidae; genus Dipodomys; species Dipodomys ordii. Next base: position 3,458,398 of record NW_012267238.1, on the reverse strand, counting down.
CTTCCCAGTAAAGAAGTTAGAAGACTGAGACCTTTAGAAGGAGGAAAGGGATTATACCAGCAGAATGGGACATGGGCTGGACACTTTGTATATAAGCATGAAAATGTTAATGCTTATCTTAGGAATGATTGCTTAAAGAGGGCCACACAACCAAAAAAAGGGATAAAAATAGGGGAATCTGGATATGTATTGTTTTTCCTTTCTAACATAGGAAGAAATAGAAAGGAAGCCACACATAATTCCTTCTACTTTATCCATTCCAGTTCCCAGAAGGGTAAATATGACTGGCCCTCAGGACAGAGCTTCTATGAGCTATCAGATGAAAGCTTTCATTGTGCTATCTATACAAGGAGTCAGGAGCTGAAGCAGCTTCTAGACCACTATGCAACACTTCTGTGCTAGCCACCCTAGAACAATACATGACATCCTTAAGCAAAAGGAGAACCACTCACTTCAAGTAATCCAAGTGATCTGGAGTTAACTGTGTACAGACAGTGACTTCTGTTCACCACTACTGATTTACAATAACCACATTTCAACTTAGCTTGATCAATATGTACTGTCGCTTGATAGCATGTCCTGTGCTGAACACTGAGAATAAAGAGACACATGAGACATGGCCTCTACCCTTAAGTATCTCACAATCTAGAAGGGAAGATAGTTATCAAAAAGATGGTTAAATAGGCAGTAAATACTAGGACGGAGAAAGCAAAAAGAACTGGCAGTTCTTAGAAGGATAAATACCTCAGTTATAGAGAATAACCCAGTGTAGAGAATGAAGGAGACATTCATTTGTGTTCCAATTTAAAGGTGAGGAATGCTTCCGAATTCACAGGATAAGGAAAGAGGATCATGAGTTCCATGCCAACCTGGACTACATGTAAAATTTGAGGCTGGTTTTCCAAACAGATAAAACAGCATGAGAGGTCTTGAAAAAGTAGGAAAATGTGAATAAAAAGCAAGGAACCCAATATAGTCAAGTCACAGTATCCATAATAGGGGAAAAGAGGCTGGAGGGAAAGACTGGGGCAGATAATATTGAGTTGTTATTGTTTTTATACCAAGTTAAGGAGCCCATGGTGGCTCATGCCTGTAATCCTAGCTACTCAGGAGGCTAAGATTTGAAGATCACGGTTCAAAGTCAGCCCAGGCAGGAAAATCCATGCCCAGAGTTCAAGCCCCACAACCAACAAAAAAAGAAAAAAACAAAGGAGCCTACTTTGTATATCACCTTTATAATGACAGTAAAAAAAATTACAAAAAAAGACAAGAGCCCAAGAAATGGGAAAACAAACAAAATTAATTTTCTTTCCCACTAATATATGTGGAACTTAGAGGATGTTTTAAAATAAAACAACTCTTAAACTGGGCACAGTGACTCCAGTCTGTAATCCCAGCTACTTGGAGGCTACAATCAAGAGAGTTTGAAGCCATCTTGGGCATAAAAGTTCACAATACTCAATCATACCCAATGGCAGGTGTGGTGGCATGGGGAAGCGCAATGGCTGGGTACTGACGCACATGCTTATCCATCCCAGCAACATAAAGAAGTACAAGTAAAGGATCATAGCTCAAGCCATGAGGGTAAAGTGAGACTCTCCTTCAAAACTTAGGGAGCTGGGCGCCGGTGGCTCACGCCCCTGTAATCCTAGCTACTCAGGAGGCTGAGATCTGAGGATCACGGTTCAAAGCCAGCCTGGCCAGGAAAGTCCCTGAGACTCTTATCTCCTATAAACCACTAGAAAACTGGAAATGGCATTGTGGCTCAAGCGGTAGAGCACTTGCCTTGAGCTGAAGAGCTGAGGGATAGTGCCCAAGACCAAAGTTCAAGCCCCACGACTGACCATAAAACAAAAACAAAAAACTTAGGGGCTGGGCAACTGTGGCTCATGCCTTTATTTTTTTTTTTTGGGGGGGGTCCGGTCATGGGGCCTGAACTCTGGGCCTGGGCGCTGTCCCTCAGCTCTTCAGCTCAAGGCTAGCGCTCTACCACTTGAGCCACAGCACCACTTCTGGCTTTTTTCTTTTTGCTTATGTGGTGCTGAGGAATCGAACCCAGGGCCTTGAGCATGCAAGGCAAGCGCTCTACCACTGAGCCACTTTCCCAGCCCCTCCACAAGACTCTTATCTCTAATTTACCTCCAGGAAACTGAAAGTGGAACTGTGGCTCAAAGTGATTTTAGTGCTAGTCTTGAATAAAAGAGCTCAGAGATAGCACCCAGATCCTGAGTTCAAGCCCCACAGCCAACAACAACAACAATAAGGAAAAGGCAAGGCAAAAAGAGACTCAAGATGTGGCTCAAGTGGTAAAGAGACTGCCTTGTAAGAATGAGGCCCTGAGTTCAAACCTTTGTACTGCTAAAACAAACAAACAAAGCAACTCTAGCAACTTATCCTAAGGTCTCACAACTCAAAATAGGTGTAAATCACTCCTGAATTTTAACAGCATTTTATATCTTCCTTTTAATATTTGTTACTTTCTGTCTGGGAGCATAATTGTCTGTTTTACACTGCTGGCTTACTCTCTCTAAGAAACCAGATCTTGTTCATTCATTCTACAATATTATTTTTCAACCCACTCTGAATAGGTAAGGCATCAGCAGAGCACAGCACATAACAGATGCTTACTAAATATTTATAACATCATGAAATCCAGTTTATCAACATTTGTTAAGATAAAAAATGCTGGCCTACCTAATGTGCAGAGCCCTAGGTCCAACTCTTAGCACTGGGAACATTTTTTTTTTTTTTAGGTCCAGTCGTGGGGCCTGAACTCTGGGCCTGAGCACTGTTCCTCAGCTCTTCAGCTCAAGGGTAGCGCTCTACCACTTGAGCCATAGCGCCACTTCCGGCTTTTTCCTTTTTGCTTATGTGGTGCTGAGGAATCAAACTCAGGGCCTCATGCATGCAAGGCAAGCGCTCTACCACTGAGCCACCTTCCCAGCCCCCAGCACTGGGAACATTTTTGAGCTAATGCTGAGCAGGTGGCTTACACTTACAATCCTAGTTATTCAGGAGACTGAATCTGAGGATCACATTTCATAGCCAGCTAAGGCAGACAAATTTACAAGATTCTTATTTCCAATTAACTAGCAAAATGCCAAAGTGGAAGCATGGCTGAAATGGTAGAACACCAGATGTGAGCAAAAAAATGAAAAAGCTGAATGAAAGTACAAGGCCTTGAGTTCAAGTCCCAATACTAGCACCAAAATAAAAAAAAAATTCTTTGAGATATACACTATGGACTCAGGACAGGTATAGTAGTACACATTTGTAATTCCAAACCAAAATAATAAAAGAAGTTAAAGTCCCTTCGAGATGAATAGCAAAATCTTCTCAACTGCACTACTTAGCAGAAGTGATAGTTAAGATTGAAAGCAAAAATCATTTTGTCAGGCCAGCATTGTGTCCACCCCACCAAAAAAATCTTCTGCACAGCCAGGTACCAGTAGGTCATACCTACCTAACTCAGGAAGGTGAGATCCAGAGAATCTCAGTGTGAAATCAGCTCAGGCAGGAAAGTCTGTAAGACTGCATCTCCAAAACAGCCATCAGAGAGCTAGGCTGGAGGTATAGCTTAAGTGATAAAGTACCAGCAAAGCAAGCAAGCATGAGGCCCTGAGTTCAAACCCCAGAACCATAAAACAAAAAACTTTATATACAGAGAGATATCTAACCAACCACAGAGATGACATGCAGCTAGAGTCAGAGAAACAAGTGAAATAATGGTATGATGTTCAGACAATCTTCCAGGTAACAGTGATAATGGATTCAAAGAACATATATGTATTTTAACTCTGTAAATAACATATAAATCAGCTACTTTAATACTGAAAGTATAACCTACCTATACTTGCCACATACTGCTCATTCAGCTAAAAAGTAAATTTATAATTTCTACTCTGTGGATACAAACTGAACTAAATATTAAGATTTGCATTTAATGCCACAAATAATAAAACCAAATAATTTCCTCTATTTCTTTTTCCTTTTTATTTCCAGTCCTAGGGCTTGAACTCAGGGATGGGCACTGTCCCTGAGCTTCTTTTGCTCAAGGCTAGCATTCTACCACTTGAGCCACAGTACCACTTCTGGCTTTTTCTGTGTGGTTTATTGGAGATAAGAGTCTCATGAACTTTTTTTTTTTTTTTTGGGTCCGGTCGTG
>NW_012267238.1:3450818-3452026 GCF_000151885.1 Dipodomys ordii | reverse complement strand
AAAAAAAAAAACAACCCTAGACAGATAGACTAGACAGAAATACACACACACACACACACACACACACACACACATTTGGGGAGGTGTGACTTACACATCAGAGCACTTGTCTAGCATGTGTGAGACCCAGGGTTCAATTCCAGCACCACCAAAAAAAAGATCATCTAATTTGATTATTAATGTTGATAAGGAACAATATCCAACATGAACACAAGTAAAACCAAAAACCTGCCAGGTGCTGGTAACTTGTGCCAATAATCATAGCTATTTAGAAGGCTGAGAACTGAGGATAGTAGTTCAAAGCCAACTCAAATAGAAAATCCATAGATTCCATCTCCAATTAACCAGCAAAGAGCCAGACTGGATATGTAGCTCAAATGGTAGAGTGCCAGCTGTGAGCAAGCAAATCATGAACACCAAGGCCTTGAGTTCAAACCTTAGTATACATTAAACAAACAAAAAAAATTGAGACAAGTATATGTCTCATATGTTTTTGTTGCTGTTTTGGGGGGGAGGGAGGAAAGGGAGATTGTCTATATTGGGGTTTAAACTCAGAGGGTGTGCTTGCTTAGCTTGCTTGCTTGGTTCACACTGGTCTGATTAAGCCACTCCTCCAAACCAGCCTTTTACTGGTAATTGGAGATGGAGTCTCACAGACTTTTCTATCCAGGCTGGCATCAAACCAGGATCCCTTGGATCTCAGGCTCCTGATCACAGCCAGGATTGTAGATGTGAAACACCAATACCCAAATCAAAGCTGAAATTTCTTAGGTAAAGACTTCGACTTTATTATCAAATTCCAACTACTTCATTTCATTCTCATATACTTTGAGCCCTTAAAATCCTGCTCTTCATCTACAGAGCTAACACTGGTCCTTTAGTTTTCAGGTCTCTGTGATGTTCTAGACTGTCCCCCTCTGCTAGGAATGAACGAACCTTGGTGATAGTGAAATTGTACACAGCCAGCTCAAGTAAATTTTCACCATCTCTGTGAAATTCTTCTGCTACCTTAAACATACAAAGATCAAGAGTTGGGGCTGAGAAGGTGGCTCAGTGGTAGAGTGCTTGCCTTGCATGCCTGAGGCCCTGGGTTCGATTCCTCAGCACCACATTAGCAAAAAGAAAAAAGCCAGAAGTGGCGCTGTGGCTCAAGTGGTAGAGCGCTAGCCTTGAGCTGAAGAGCTGAGGGACAGCACCCAGGCCCAGAG
>NW_012267238.1:3443771-3448300 GCF_000151885.1 Dipodomys ordii | reverse complement strand
GAAGTGGCGCTGTAGCTCAAGTGGTAGAGTGCTCGCCTTGAGCTGAAGAGCTGAGGGACAGCGCCCAGGCCCAGAGTTCAAGCCCCACAACCGACCAAAAATAAATAAATAAATAAAAAATAAAATGAAACAAAAAACCTTTGTCAAGTATATGTGCAGCATGCTTACCCTAATATTACCAGCATAAAAGACAGAATAGAGAACTAAGACCCTCTGGAAAACTCAGGCTGGCACCTCACATCACTGGCCAAATGCTTCAAAGTTACAGCAGATGACTCAAAGGTATCATCAGGCCCAACATCTACTACCCATGCCAAACAGAATAAAAATCAGATATATTTTTAAATAGGTCGCGTTACATGGAGATGCACTGAATGGGAAGAGAAATCTAGATGAGACTGCTTTTTCCTCATTTTAATTGTTCAGATTCTGAGTCCACAATAGCTAAGGATTTAATTATCTAAAAGCTAGGCTTAAATACTTGACAACTTTCTGGAAGACATTCAAATTGTGGTGTGAACTCTTCCTTGGCTCTTGGAAATGTGCTTCCTCTCCCCTGCAATGCTCGGCATTATTTATCAGGACAAAAGTAATCTATTTTGAGACTGAATCCACAAATAGCCCCTTCCCCCAGTCAGCAGATGAAGAGCAGCTTGGGCTCTGCAAGTGGAAAGGGAGTGCAGTGATGCCACTGAATGAATGAATGAATGAGGACACAGCTGCTGCAGTCATTACAAAAATACTTGTCCTGGAACTGAGAAGGGAATGTACAGATCCAAAAAACTAAAGTCATAGGGCAAAATCTATACTGGGGGATACATTCAAACACCAGAGCCTGGGGTAGATCATGAATGCAATAATTCAGGGGCCTTATGCAAGCAAATGAGAGCTGTTTATGAATATTAATGGTATGTTTGCATATTAATATTACTTTAAATGCCATCTGTTGAATGTATTCTTTTTTTTTTTTTATTTTTTTGTCAGTCATAAGGCCTAAACTCAGGACCTCTGTGCTATCCCTGAGCTCTTTTGCTCAAGGCTAGTGTGCTACCACTTTGCACCACAGTGCCAGTTCTGGTTTTTGAGTGGTTAATTGGAGATAAAGTCTCATGGGAACTTTTCTGCCAGAGCTGGCTTCAAATCGCAGTCCTCAGATCTCAGTCTCCTGAGGAGATAGGCTTACAGGCATGAGCCATTGATGTACAGCTGGATATTCTTTGAGCTAAGCGCTTACCTACTATTTAACCCTAGCCAGGCATGGTGGTATATAACTGTAATCTCAGCTACTCAAGAAGTAGATATAGGAGGATCACAAGTTCAAAGCTAATGTGGGCAAAGTTAATCAGACTACATCTCAAAACAAAATAAAAGAGCTAGGGCCCAGCTCAAGTGGTAGAGTACTTACCTAGCAAGCATGAGGCTTCAGGATCAATCTCCCCAGTACTGTATAATAACCTTTAATACCAGCTCAAGTGGTAGAGTGGTTACCTGGCAAGCATGAGGCTTCAGGTTCAGCTCCCCCAGTATTGTATAACAACCTCTAATACATGCATAAAGATAATTGCTTCTGTTTTGTGTAGGAAAAACTGCCCAAAGTTAGAGTTGATAAGAGATGCCAGGTATGCTTGAACCCAAAGCCCATTTTTTCCACTCTGCCACAGTACCTCTGAAAACAGTTGCATCAACTTATACTAGTACAATTTATGTGCATTTAATAATAGCTTCAATACTCCTACTATTTAGCTGGGCACTAGTGGCTCAGACTATAATCCTAGTTACTCAGGAGGTCAAGATTTGAGGATCACCAGCACTGGCAGGCAAGTCTATGAGATTCTATCAGCAATTAACTGGAAAAAAAAAAAAAAAGAAGAGCATAAATGGAGCTATGGCTCAAGTAGCAGCCTTGAACAAAAAAGCTAAGACAAAACATTCAGGACCTGAGTTCAACCCCAGTACCAGCACGCGTGTGTGCATGTGCATGCACACTTGCACACACACATGCACAAATCATCATCATCATCATCATCATCATCATCATCATCATCTTATCATTTGTTGAGGACCTGTCATATGCTAAGTATCTTCTCCTCACAATATTCTGTGAGGAAACCAAAGGCCAAAAAGACAAATTAAAGTCTAGAGGTATGACTCAGTAGTAAAGCACTTCCCTAGCAAGCAAGCTAGCATTGTCAAAAATAAGAGAAAAGTGAATTAATATACCCGATGGTCTAAAGCAAAGAGTTGATTAGTAGTCATACTGTAGCTGATGTCAGAATTGAGGATATTTTCTCTAATATAAACTGCTGCTATAAAGTTTTGCTATTACACAAAAGCTCTTATTTTTCCCTGGGCTGAACTATACCTTGATCTACATTCTAAGTCTTCAACAGAAGTTAATTTTATCTTAGACATCCTTAAAAGGATCAATCCCAAGCCAGCTCCGGTGGCTCAGGCCTGTAATCCTAGTTATACAGGAGGCTGAGATCTGAGGATCACGGTTCAAAGCCAGCCTGGGCAGTAAAGTCTGTGAGACTTTATCTCCAATGAACCACTAGTAAACTGGAAATGGTGCTGTGGCTCAAGCGGTAGAGCACTCGCCTTGAGCTGAAGAGCACAGGGACAGCACCCAAGCCCAGAGTTCAAGCCCCACGACCTACAAAAAAAAAAAAAAAGGATCAATCCCATCTGTTAGGTTCATCCAACAGAAACACAGAAGCTTCTATAGTGGACAAGCTACTCAGGAGGCTGAGGCAAAAGGATCCACTTCATTCTAGGAGCTTGAGGTCAGCCTGAACTCAAAAAAATAAAAAGAAAGAAAGAGAGAGAGAGAGAGAGAGAAAGAAAGAAAGAAAGAAGGAAGGACGAAAGGAAGGAAGGAAAGAGAGAGAAAGAAGGAAAAAAGGATCTAATGCAAGAAAACAAAATAAAAAGCAATTCAGACAATTCAAGTTCTTCTCACTAGCCTCAGTCAGTACCCACCATTATCTCACACACAAGGCCACTGCTAGCAGCTCTGTCCATCATGATCCATCTGCTATTTAAATATGTCCCTGACCCAGAACTGAAACATTTGCAGGTACCTCTAATTATCTGACTCACACACCTAGAATACCCAAACCAATCTCCCTATAATTTCCATAGTTTAAGCCTAGTTCACAACTTTTTGTGTGTGTATGTTTACGTGCACGTGCCAGTCTTAGGGCTTGAACTTGGGGTCTAGGTGCTGTCCCTGAGCTTTTTTGCTCTAGTCTAACACTCTACCACTTGAACCATAGCTCTACTTCCTGCTTTTTGGTGGTTAATTAGAGATAGGAGTCTCACAAGACTTGTTTACCTAGGCTAGCTTCAAATCCTAAGTAGCTAGGATAACTGATGTGAGCCATCAGTGCTTAGTCCTAGTTCACAACTTTGGTATGACACAGAATAAATTTGGTTCATGAGGCTGGGAAGGTGACTCAGTGGTAGAATGCTTGCCTTGCATCAATGAGGGATGGTTCAATTCCTCAGCACCACATAAGCAGAAAAAGCCAGAAGTGGCGTTGTGGCTCAAGTGGTAGAGTGATAGCCTTGAACTGAAGAGCTGAGGGACAGCACTCAGGCCCAGAGTTCAAGCCTCACGACTATCAAAAAACAAAACAAAACACCAAAGATCAGGAATTCAACATTTGAAAAGCAATGAAGCAGAAGGGTAGAATGGGCCAAGACATCTGAAAGGGATCAATCAGGCTGGGCAGGGCCCTTTTATTGTTAGATGCAGGCCTTAGTTTCATATTTCCTTGGGCTTTTCTGGAGAATGGAGTGCTTGGAAACAGTAGTACTGGAGCAGGACACAGTGGATCACAACTCAATACCAGGTACTCAAGAGGCATAGATTAAGAGAATTAGGGTTCAGCCCAAGCAAAAAATTGATACCCCCATCTCAACCAATAAAAGGCTAGGCACATGAGTACCTGCCTGCCCTCACCTCTGTGAGAAGTATAAACAGAAAGATCATGGTCCAGACTGTCCCTGGCAAAAATAAAACAAAACAAAAAAACACCAAGACTATATCTTCTTTTTAAAAAATAGCTGAGCTTGGTGGCTCATACCTGTAATCCTAGCTACTCAAGGAGGCTGAGGTTCCAGGCCACTCTGGGGCATAAAGTTTATGAGACACTCCCCCCCCACACACACACCTAACAGAAAAAAAAGCTAGATATGGTAATACATACCTGTTATCCAGCTGTGGTAGGAAACATAAATAGGAGGATCATGGTCTAGGCTTGTTGGGACAAAAAGACAGATCTTACCTAATAATAACCAAAGTAAAAACAGCCTGTGGTATGGCTCAAGCAGTAGAACATCTGCTCAATCACCAGTAATGGGAGGAAGATACATAGATAGGAGCTAAAGATTGACCTCCCTTACGACCCAGTCATACCACTTCTAGGCATCTACCCTGAACAACAGAAACCAATATACAAGGACACGTGCACCTCCATGTTTATTGCAGCACTGTTCACAATAGCTAGGATATGGAAACAACCCAG
>NW_012267238.1:3429693-3443721 GCF_000151885.1 Dipodomys ordii | reverse complement strand
GTGGTAGAGTGCTAGCCTTGAGCTGAAGAGCTGAGGGACAGTGCCCAGGCCCAGAGTTCAGGCCCCATGACCGGACCAAAAAAATAAATAAATAAAATTAGAAATGAAAGAGATAACACAATCAGGTCAATCACTGGACAGAGGCAGCTGGGATGGGACCCCCAGGGTCCTTACAACAAATGGATGGGTAAAATAAAACAGGGGCACTGCTCCCTACTCTTCTATTCTGAGCACCATTATAATTCAATTTTGAAATTTCTGACTTTACGATATCTCTAAGAACCTATGAAAAGTGCCAGGGCTAGAGACATAGCTCAGTGGTACAGTACATACTCAGCACGTCAGAAAGAGCAGACTAGGAAAAATATAAAGCATATAAAACAGAAAAGTCTTAATTTCCTTAATACATAAAAACTATATTAAAGGACTGTTTATGCAGTACCCATTAGACACTATGTTGAAAGTGAACTATACAACTTGTGGTATGGGAGGGAAAAACTGGAAGCATGCCAGGAAAGAGATGACATTGTCCAAAAAGAAATGTACTCTTTACCTGATTTATGTAACTGTAACCCCTCTTTATAATAACAATCTAAACAAAAAAAATTTTTAAAGTTTAACAAACCAAAAAAATGAAAAAGCATGGGGGCTGAGAATGTGGCTTAGTGGTAAAGTGCTTGCCTAGCATGTGAGAAGTCTCTCATAAACTGTAAAAGCTGGAAGTGGTGCTGTGGTCTACTGGTAGAGCAACTTCCTGAACACAGAAAGGCTCAGGGACAGAGCTCGGCCCTGAGTTCAAGCTCCAGGACCAGCAAAAAAAAAAAAGTACAAATTCAATAGAAAATGAGCAAAAATAAGTGGGCAAATAAATCATAAGGAAAGAAATACAAAGGGTCAACAAACCATGGGAAAAAAATGACAAACTCTCTTAAGAAATGTAAATTAAAACAATAAAACCTAATATTTTCATCAGCAAAAAAATATTTTATAAAACCTAGTTTTGGCCAAAAAATACAAACACTCTTTCTCTGAAGGACAATCTGGAACTACTCACCAAAAATTTCAAATCATAATCTACTGACTCAGCAATTTCAATTCCAGGAATTTATCTTATAAATGTCCGGGAACAAGTTTACAAAGATACATAAAAATGGTTGTTGCAGCATTTTTTGAAATAGCAAAACAATAAAAATAATATAAATGTCCAACATTAAAATACTGGGCATACATATAAATAAATATGATAAGTACACAATATATATTTACACACATAATGTCTATTTTCATATACACTTAACCATTCCTGAAAGATATGGAAGAGGGGCTGGAGTATTGTTCAACTTTTGGTAAGTCAGATCCTTAGTATGTACAAAGCCCTGGGCTCAATTCCCAGCACAAAAAGATAAATAAATAAAAGATATTAAAGAAATATAATTTTTACCATACATCCTTTTGTGCTATTTATTTTTTACCATATACACCTATTTCATGGTTTTAATAGTAATTTCAAAAACCATTTTTTCAGCAGAGAAGGGGTGATACTAACCAGAAAGAAATGTACTCATTACCTAACTTATGTAACTGTAACCCCTCTGTATATCATCTTTATAGTAACAAAAACAAAAATGAGAACAAAAAAAAGTTACACTAATCTTTAAAAAGAAGCAAAACATTTTTTCAGAATATAACTATTCCAAATAAACTTTGCCTCTAGTTGGGGATTAACAGCTGAAATCAAGACAAAGGAATTAAACATAATCTTGTTTTTTGCTTTTTTTAGATTTTTTTTTAAATACACAAATCTGACAGTATGTTGATAGCTGCCAATTCTGGGTTGAATTGACATAGGATCTCTTTTACTTTTATACTTTTTTTTAATCTTGCAAAATGAGCAATGTAATTAAGAGAGAAATAATATTCCCTCAATCTAACATCCTTTTCCAGTTCCTGCCAAAATTCTCTTGTCCTATGTAGTCTCAAACTTCTCAGAAATGTTATCTATAGTCACCTTCTCTAGCTCCTAAATTTTCATTCACTCATCAACTCATGGTTAACTTCTAGTTTTGTTTTTTGTTTTTTGGTTTTTTTTGCCGGTTGTGGGGGCCTGAACTCTGGGCCTGGGTGCTGTCCCTTGGCTCTTCAGCTCAAGGCTAGCGCTCTACCACTTGAGCCATAGCGCCACTTCCGACTTTTTCTGCTTATGTGGTGCTGAGGAATCGAACCCAGGGCCTCAGGCATGCAAGGCAAGCGCTCTACCACTGAGCCACCTTCCCAGCCCCCTCATGGTTAACTTCTAAAATTCACACCAACCCAACCCACCTTTATAGACCACTCTTCCTTAGCTCACCAATGACCTCTACGTTGCTAAAATGCCAGGGATAATATTAAGCCCTTATCTTTCCTGATCTCTCAATAGCATGAGGTTCAAACTGAGATGTGACATAACTTTCTCCTTGTCTGCCATGTTTTCTCCACTTTGGCCTCTCCTCAATCTCATTGGCCATCTCTATCATGCTTGTTCAACTACTCAACCTTCAAGTTCCTCAAGGTTTGACTACAGAGAGGTAGTCAAAGATCACAGAATAAGTCCAGGGCATAGTGGTACACTACTATAATCCCAGCACTCAGGAGTCTTCCAGGCTAGAGTGTGCTAGACTCTGCTGTTGTGATAGATAGATAGATAGATAGATAGATAGATAGATAGATAGATAGATAGATAGATAGATAGACAGACAGACAGACTGATAGACAGACAGACAGACTGATAGACAGAATAAATATATGATAGAGCCAGAAACCAAACTTTCTCTAGGGCTCTCTATGAGACTCTTGCTCTTACTCACTACTTCATGTTCTTGCCCAAGGGTCTCCTTGTATAAGAAGTAGGACTAGGTCTCTGCCACTCTTTTCAAAACATTATATATCATTCTAGACAAAATTAGATTATATATTGCTAGAGGGTCACTTTAGTCAGACCAACCAACTACTGGTGGCTCACACCTGTAATGCTAGCTAATCTGAGGATCACAGTTCAAAGCCAGCCCAGGTAGAAAAGTCCCTGAGACTTTTATTTCCAATTAATCACCAGAAAACCAGAAGTGGCACTGTGGCTCAAAGTGGTAGACCATTGGCCTTGAGCAAAAGAGTTCAGGGACAACACCCAGGCCCAGAGTTCAAGCCCCACAACCAACAACAACAAAAAAAGAAGGGAGACCGATATCAGAAAATAATGACTTACCTGCTGAATAAATGGGATTCTCTCCTGAGATTCTGAAATTTAAAAAGAGAGAGAAAAGGAAAGTATGTTGAATGCAATTAAATATCTACGTTTACTTTCAAAACTACCAAAACATGTATGCTCCTCACTAAGGATATATCAATCCTTGATATTGCCTTACTTTCTCTTTCCATAAACATTAAGAGCAGGTTCTTTTGGATATGCAAATATAAGTAAGATATCTCTGTCCATGGTCTATGTGAGAATGATACATGTAAATATATGTGAATCACAAAACAGTACTATTGATCCATAACAGAAACATATACAAGATTCAGCAGAACACAAAAAAGGTGTGTCACTTCTACCAGGTAGGTGAAAGTATCTAAACCAAGTTTTTAAAATGAGGAACTATGGCCTGGGGTGTAACATAGTAGAATGCCTACCTTGCATTCATAAGGCCCACAGTTTAATCCGCCACGCGCGCGTGCATACACACACACAACACACACACACACACACGCACGCGAGCGCGCGCGCACACACACACACACACACACACACACAGAAAGCAGCTAGGGGATTAAGATTGTGGATCAGGCTTTGAAACCATCTAATGCTAGACTGGAGATGTGGTTCAAGTGGTAGAACACGAGCTATGGGCAAAAGGTCAAGTAAGAGCACAAGAACCTGAGTCTAAGACCAGAAACTGCTTGATTTTGTATATATTTCAAAAGTGAAAACAACAGTGTTTGTTAAACAACAATGTAGAATGAAAAAAGCAACAGTGTCAAGAATAACACCAAGGATTTTTGGCCTAAGCAACTAGATAAGTGAAACTGCCTTTTACTGAGAATGAGGAAGGAGCAAGATGGCAGGGGAATTAAAGCTTGATGTGCTTAGTAGATAGACAATGCACATGAAGAAAGAAAACACTGTAGGAAGCTGAGCACTGGTAGCTCACCCCTGTAATCCTAGCTACTCATGAGGCTGAGATCTGAGGATCATGGTTCAAAGCCAGCCCAGGCAGGAAAGGCCACAAGACTCTTATCTCTAATTAACCACCAGAAAACCGGAAGTGGTGCTAAGGCTCAAGTGGTAAAGTACTAGCCTTGTGCTGAAGAGCTCAGGGACAGTACCCAGGCCTAGAGTTCAAACCCCATGATAAACAACAAAAAAAGGAATTATGAGTGTTACAACTAGTTATATTTGTTACTAATATCCTTACCTTAAGAGGGAAAAGACTTGTTTAGAAACAGAGTTGTTCCCTAGGCCCAGCACCTACAACAAAACAGTCATATTAGAACAATGTTAACAAATTTATCTATATATATCTTTCTCTATATAGATATATAGATATAGAGAGATATAGAGAGTGATATATAGATATATATATATATATAAATATCTCTATATAGATATATAAAACAAACTTCCAAACACCTCTCTTCAAATAGGCTGATTACACACAATATACAAAACAAACTCAGCTGGGGCTGAGTTCAACCCCCAGTACCCTAGTAAAGTACGCAAAGGCTCTCATCTAGCAAAGAAGGTCTAAGAACACACAATAATATACAATATAATAGTATATATTAATAGCCGGGCGCTGGTGGCTCACGCCTGTAATCCTAGCTACTCAGGAGGCTGAGATCTGAGGATCGCGGTTCAAAGCCAGCCCGGGCAGGAGAGACCGTGAGACTCCTATCTCCAATAAACCACCAGAAAACCGGAAGTGGCGCTGTAGCTCAAGTGGTAGAGCGCTCGCCTTGAGCTGAAGAGCTGAGGGACAGCGCCCAGGCCCAGAGTTCAAGCCCCACGACCGACAAAAAAAAAAAAAAAAAACTCAGCCTGGGCACTGTCCCTCAGCTCTTCAGCTTAAGGAGAGCGCTCTACCACTTGAGCCATAGCACTATTTCTGGTTTTCTAGTGATTTATTGGAGATAAGAGTCTCATGGACTTCCCTGCCCAGGATGGCTTTGAACCACAATCCTCAAATCTCAGCCTCTTGAGTAGCTAGATTGCAGGTGTGAACCCCTGGTGCCCAGCTCTGCAATGCATTTTGTGTCTGCATCTTCACAGGTGGCATGGTAGTGACATAGAAATGGAGAATAGGTATAGACTAAGGCCTCAGATCTGATCTTGTCTCTGTCCATGCTATGTTTAGGGTTTTTTTTTAAATTTTTTTATTTTTTGGTCTGGTCGTGGGGCCTGAACTCTGGGCCTGGGCACTGTCCCTCAGCTCTTCAGCTCAAGGCTAGCGCTGTACCACTTGAGCCACAGCACCACTCTGGCTTTTTTCTTTTTGCTTATGTGGTGCTGAGGAATCGAACCCAGGGCCTCGAGCATGCAAGGCAAGCACTCTACCAATGAGTCACCTTCCCAGCCTGTTTTTTTTTTTTTTAAAAGAGAGTGTAATGTTTTTAGAATTTTCATGCCTGCCTAAAATGTAGATAATAGAAAGAATAATTGTGAGAAAAGGTATTAGAAAGGCAGAATATTGTTGTTATTAAATGTTAGGCCAAAGTCTTTGATCCGTCAGGACCAGTAAGGAAAGGAATAGTGTAGGAGAGAGTGAAGGCAATAAATCTAGTGGAAGACTGAGGTGGTAATTTGTGTAAGAAGGAGAAAACCTAAACTTAGGCACTGATAAAGATGTATCTATAAGAGATGTTAAGAAGATGGAACAGGCAGATGCTAGTGATAGATTAGATGTGAGCAGTAAAAGATACTCTGATTTGAGTACTAGGCCAACTAGAAAGTAGATAAGCCAGTTTCCCATTCTACCAGCATGTGATCTGCTGCTGCCTGCTCCCTTCTGCCAACAAACTCCTAGTCCATCAGCCTAGAATGCAAAATAGATAGGAGATTCACCAAGTCCTTTTTGACCTCCTTAATGAGAGAGAAGAAAATGACTGAGATATTGGATGCCACCTGCAAAAAAGCTGCCTAGAGTCAATACTTTAGACCTGAATTCTAGATGGTTTTGCCCTTCACAATGAGGGAATACTGGAAAAAGGACAGTTATGATAGTATGGTAAAGGAAAAGAGAACCAAATAGTAATTTGTGATCATTTTTTAAATGGTTGAACTAATGTATTCTTCCT
Organism: Dipodomys ordii; assembly: GCF_000151885.1. NCBI lineage: Eukaryota > Metazoa > Chordata > Mammalia > Rodentia > Heteromyidae > Dipodomys > Dipodomys ordii. The sequence goes on along the minus strand of NW_012267238.1, from coordinate 3,437,397 downwards.
CTCTTCTACACCATTCTTCATGGTGCAATCACAGTGATTTCTAAGCAAATCTGATCATGTTCCTGATCTTCCAAGGATTGTTTAATGGTTTCCACTGCTTATGACAGTGCTGCCCAACAGAAATTTCTGCACATGTGCTAATGTTGTACATTTGCTTGGTCTTATAGATAGCTACCAGTCACACGTGGCCATTGAGCACTTAAAATGTGACAAATGTGACATAGGGACTGGATTTTAAATTAAATATACCTGTAAGTGTAAATATCTAGTGGCTCCTTGTAACAACTTACAGGATCAGATACAAACTCTTAAATATGTATACCAAGTCCCAAAAGGGCACTTGATGTAACTTGATATAACCAGAGTTCTTACATATTCTTCATTCTTTAGCTAGTGACCAAGTTTTCATGAAACTTCTAAACAATAAGACTTTCTTGGGAAAACCAAAATAACACAGTATAGAACACTTTTCCAGGCTGTGTTTACTTGTCTAGCCTGTTCCCCCTCCCTTTTTTTGTCAGTTGTGGGGCTTGAACTCTGGGCCTAGGCACTGTCCCTCAGCTCTTCAGCTCAAGGCGAGCACTCTACCACTTGAGCCATAGCACCACTTCTGGTTTTCTGGTGGTTTATTGGAGATATGAGTCTCACGGACTTTTCTGCCAGGGGTGGCTTTGAACCACAATCCTCAGACCTTAGACTGCTGAGTAGTTAGGATTACAGGTGTGAGTCACCAGCATCTGGCTCCCCCTCCCTTTTATTTATTTATTTATTTATTTAGCCACTCATGAGGCTTGAACTCAGGGCCTTGGCACTGTCCCTGAGATTCTGAGGATCCAGGGACCCAGGGCTTCATGCATGCAAGGCAAGCACTCTACCCCTGAGCTACCTTTCCAGCCCCCAACCCTTTTTTTTTTTAAGGAATTTTTTTAAATTTTCTAAGAGACAGGTTTTTTAAAATTAATTTTATTTATGTGGGACCAAGGAATCAAACCCAGGGCTTCATGCATGCTAGGCAAGCATTCCACCACTAAGCCACATACCTAGCCCCTCTCATCTTTTTAAAAATAAATTTTATTCCTCCACCAATAGAAAATCCTGGAATTTTACAGACATAATATACCCTACCAACTCTCATTTTCTTTTTGTACCTGTACTAGAGTGAACTCAGGGCCTGGACACTGTCCATTAACTTTTTCACTCAAAGCTAGCTCTGTTACTTGAGCTACAGCTTCACTTGTGGCTTTTAGGTGGTTAATTGGAGATAAGAGTCTCACACCTTTCTTGCCTGAGCTGGCTTTGAACAATGATTCTCAGATCATAGCCTCCTGAGCAGCTAGGATTACAAATATTAGCCACTGACACTTGTTCTCTTTTTCTCTCTTTTTACACCTACAAGATGATATTTCTTTACTCACGCACCTTGAAAATTCATGCCTTTTTCAGGAGTCAAGTCAAAAGTTACCTTTTCTATACAACTCTCAATCTCTGACTTTCCACACCCTTTTCTTATGCCCCCAACACAGTGTGCTATAACTACTTGTTCATTTGTGTATCTTTTCCACTAAATTGTAAAGAGAATTTTCTTCACTTTTGTTTTCTCAACATTTGCACAGATAATAAGATATACTGAGACAACATATATATATATATATATATAATGACAATATCAAATTGATGTTGAGTGAAATTATGAGTTTGTAAACATAGAAAAGTTCCTAGGAAGTAGAGGTGTGGCTCAAATGGTAGAACCTTGAGAGAAAAAGTTCCTGTATTTAACTATGGTTTTAGATCTTCAATCACATACACATACACATCAGAAAATGAAAAAATGCCGAGGAGGTTGGAGATGTAGCTCAGTGGTAGATCACTTGCTTAGCATGGGCAAGTCCTTGGCTTTCAACCCCAGCACTAAAGAGAAAAGAAAAAACCTGGAGGTACTTGGCCTTTCCAGATTTATTTTTATAAGCTAGCTTTCTTTTAAACCTTAAAAAGCTATTCTAGCTTTCAGCACAACCACATCAGAGAAAGCCATAGGGAACAGGAGAACAAAGGGAAACCCTTTAGAAGAAGACTATGCTTGATCTCAGGTTAAAGTTCCTTTAAAATAATGTCTATGGTCACTTATAATAAATTGTTTCCCAGTGGTGCTGAAAAGTTCTAATTTAGTTTAAGTGAAAATATATAAATTAAGCTACCTCAAGTTGCTAGAAACTATTTTAGTTTCAGTAGGTGCTTTTCTGCTCCTATTTTTTCTGGTACAAAGAAAATCATACTTGAAATAAATATATAAAAGCTTATATGTGGAGGAGGGCTGACTACCCAGGAAATGTTAGAAAGAGGTGCTGCTGCCCCAGCTTCTACTTTAGGAGCAGTTTTCTGCTTCTGCAGGGCTGGGCTGTTTGGTGATTACCTAATGCCAGAGAGAGCTAAAGAATGATGAAAGAGACTGCAAGTGGTAAGCTCAAGTGGGTAGTGAGGACACAGGAGCCCATTAAAGAAGAGAGAGGATGCAGAGAACCACTCACAGAATGCAACTTAGACAAAATTTTTCTTGAAGTCAAACCTCATGTTCTACTTGATTCAGCTCAGCCTCCAGTATTATTATACAGTTGAACCCTTTTTCTCCAATTGTATTTCCTTTGTGCATTACCTATTCATGTTTTTCTCCCCATTTATACCTTGGTATACTTATACAATTCCTTAAAATTTTAGCCTATTATTATACACACATTTACATATTAGGAAGAAGCTTGTTATCTGGTTAAGACCACCATGCTATAACTCAAGAAATCTGGGTCTGAATCCCAGTTCCACTATTAATGACCAGGAACAGGTCACCTCCTGCCTAGTTCTCAGTAGTCAGACATATAAATGTAGGGGACAAACTCAGAGTTTTAAGATCAAGGGAAGATGGTGATAGAGCTTCATTCCAAATTCCTGCTTTCGGCTTAGACCTAAGCAAGCCCATTTGTTTTTTGTGTTGGGAGGGGAAAAAGGGGGTCATGGGCTTGAACTCAGGGCCTGTGTGCTATCGCTGAACTTTCTGCTCAAGGCTAGCACTCTACCTCTTGAGCTACAGCTTCCCTTTGTCTTTTTGAGGGCTTAATTGGAGATAAGAGGCTTGTGGACTTTCCTGCTGAGCTAGCTTCAAATTTCAATCCCCAGATCTCAGCCTTCTGAGTAACTGAGCCATTGGCACCTGGCTAGTGTCCTCTTTTATTCACTGAAATTTTAAAAAGTTTTAAGGGCCTCTAATAACTTTAGATTCCATTATTCTGTCATACAGAGATAGTTACCTAGTAACAGAACAAGTCTCTCTCTTCTTTTTTTGTCGGCCGTGGGGCCTGAACTCTGAGCCTGGGCACTGTCCCTCAGCTCTTCAGCTCAAGGCTAGTGCTCTACCTCTTGAACCACAGCGCCACTTCCGGCTTTTTCTGCTTATGTGATGCTAAGGAATTGAACCCAGGGCCTCATGCATGCAAGGCAAGCCCTCTACCACTGAGCCACCTTTCTAGCCCACAGTTCTCTTATTAGTTCCATTTCACTAATGAGGAAATAGAGGCTTAGTCCAAGTGAATAGATTATTCTTTATGTCCAGCTACAAAGGAGCCAGACCTCCAGTTTTCTCATGGTCCCTAGCTCATTCTTGAATTCAGAACCACCTTCATATTGTAAATAACAGCTTTATCAAAAACTGGGCTGTTTAGGATCTCACATTCCTTCAGTGTGCATGTTCTTAGTAGGAAATGACCTGCAAAACCTCTACCCTAAACCACGTGAAGTAACCTGTTCTTTACACCCCCAAAAAAGTAAACTCTACAGAGTAAAACAGAAGTCACTCTGAGTTAACAATGCTGTTTTGACATAAGAACTAATGACAGGCTGCATGAAGGACTCTCTTATATGCTTGACTATATAGCTCCCTGTTTCTACACAGCTGGGTGTGATGCTATATGTCAGTAATCCCAGCACTCAGGAGGTTGAAGCAGAAGGATCTTGGATCTCAAGGCTAGCCTGAGGTATATAATAAGATTCTCTTCAAAAACAAAAACAAACAAACAAACAAAAATGTGCTCAGCAGGTGCAGGTGGCTCACACCTATAATCCTAGCTACTCAAAAAGCTAAGATTTGATTATCATGGTTCAAAGCCAGCCTAGGCAGAAAAATCCATGGTCCTCTTATCTCCAATAAACTATTAAAAAAAAAAAGCCAAAAGTAGAGCTGCAGCTCAAGTAGTAGAATGTTGTCCTTGAGTAAAATAAGCTCAAGAACAGCAGCTAGGCCCAAAGTTTAAGTCCCAGGACTGGCACCAAAAAATAAATTAATTAAATAAAAAATTAAAATTAAAAAAATATATATGGACTTGAGTAATGGCATTGCTCAAGTAGTAGAGTACTTGTCTAGCAAAGATGAAGCTATGAGTTCAAACCAAAAAAAAAAAATTTAAATAAACTTGGGTTAGGGATATAGCTCAATGACAGAGCACTTCCCTAACATACACAAGGCCCTTCTTTATTCCTTTCTCTACCTCCCTCTCACCTCTTCCAGGGAGAGAGACTGAGTAAGACTAATCAGGGTAAAGGATTAAAAGACACAGCTTTTGAGAAGGCACTGCTTATCTAATACTCCTACTTTGGTGAAAGTTTCCTCCCACTTCAGAGGTCCTTATCATTACAAAATGTTGACTCATTGTCTCCAGACTGTACCACTCTGGGATTCTAAGGTCATAAGGCCCTAAAAGCTCTAAAGTCTTGTAATTCTTTTTTTTAATCATTAATTTTAATTGCAAATTTGATTTTATAGCTATTTCTCCACTTTTTTTTTTTTTCCGGTCAGTTGTGGGCCTGAACTCTGGGCCTACGTGCTGTCCCTCAGCTCTTCAGCTCAAGGCACATGCTCTACCACTAGGGCCACAGCACCACTTTCTCTTTTTTCTGCTTATGTGGTGCTGAGGAATCAAACCTAGGGCCTCATGCATGCAAGTCAAGCACTCTACCACTGAGCCACCTTCCCAGCCTAGTCTTGTAATTCTTGTGGAACCTGACAAAGGGATAGGGCAGTTGTAGAAGAGCCAGTTTCTAGCTGATTCTCCTGTCTGCTCCACTTCCAATCTGCTTTCCTGGCAGTGATTTGGGGTTCAAGTGTTCAATTAGCAAAACCCAAGGCCTTGGGCAAGCTCTATACCACTGAGCTACATTCCTAACTCTGCTCAACTAAGAAATATAAAAATTATGACACATTTATCCACAAAATACTTCATCCTGTCCAATTAACAGCAGAAAGAAAAACAGATGCAACTAACAATATCTAATATAGTTTGTTTCATTGTGTTGAAACAGAAGAGCTGAAGAAATGCCTCAAGTAAAGGTCCTGCCTAGCAAGTACAAGGCCCTCAGTTTAAAATCCCATCCCAACTAAAATTAAATAGATAAATAAATGCATAAATATATGAAAAGGATGGCAAAGGTTAATTGCATTTGTTTCCAGTTGGTAGTATAGTGGGTTTTATTTCCAGCATACTTTTAATAATTTGTTTTCTAAAATATTCATATATATTCATATTCATATATATATATATATGCTGTAGGCCACACCTGGTGCTACCAGTTTATTTGGGGAGTTGGGGACAGAGATGATTCATCTCAAGATAGGGAGAGGTCACCAGGGTTTTGACTGAGACTGTCATTTAAGGAGAAGGACAAGCACTGAACAGAGCGGCGACCGATCAGCTCAGCCAGAGTTCATCCCGGAAGCTCTGACGGTGGCACTACACGGGTCAGAATCCAGCGGCAAAAGTAGAAGGTAACGTGGCAGCCACAGCCCTGGAAGACCTGTCCGGACAAGCCAATCTCACCATCTGAGGCCGTCTACGATAGCCCCGCCCCCTGCCTCTTCCCATTGGTCCACCGGGGCTCATTTTGTTTCCCGGGACCCGCCTCCCTAGCGAGGGGGCGGTGCGCTCTTCCTCCACTTAAACTATGGTAGCCATGCTGAGTGTGGCAGCCATACTGTGTGTGGCTCCGCAGAACAGGGTGGGGCTGTTCTGTATCACTGCGGTGACTGTCCCTCCTAGACCGCAGGTTCTTTTCCTTTTCTTGGGAATCAAAGGAAAGAGGTGGTTTGTCACCAAAATAATCTTCAGTTGGGAGTTGGATGTTTGTGAGAAGTGCATTTATCTACAGCATGCCCTTCAATACCCTGGTTGAGGGAGTGTCTTAGTTTCCTACAGATGATGTCATCGCAAACCTTGTCTAGGTCCTAATGCCCGCGATTAGGGTTTTAAAACCACTAAAAATAGGAGCTCTTTAGAGATGGGATGATTAAATAACTTATTGTTCAAACCTAAATAGCTTTAAAAGTCTATTAATAATTATGAAAAGCACAACATACGTAAATGTGGATTGTTTTAGGTCATAGCTACACTACTTAGCTAAAAGTTCCTAGGTCCCCTGTTTTGTTTTGGGTTTTTTTGTTTGTTTTGTTTTGTTGTGGGTCTTGAACTCTGGGCCTGGGCACTGTCCCTGAGCTCTTCAGCTCAAGGCGAGGGCTCTACCACTTGAGCCACAGAACCACTAAACAATAACTTTTTCTTTTCTTTTCTTTTTTGGTTATGGGGCTTGAACTGCCTGGGCACTGTTCAGCTCAAGGCTAGCTCTCTACCACTTGAGCCATAGCGCCACTACCCATGAAACGATTTTCTCCAATGAGCTACCAAAAAAAGCTGGAAGTGGAGCTGTGGTTCAAGTGTTAGAGAGGTAGCCTTGAGCAAAAAACGTTCAAGGATAGCACATAGGCTCTTGAGTTCATGCACGTGTGTCACACACACACACACACACACACACACACCGTTGATATACATTAAGAGAAAAATTGAATGTTCCCTGTTAAGCAAAAGACATTCCCAGGGTCTGTTCTGGTTTCCACACTTTTATTGAGGTACAACTGAAACAAGCTGACCATATTTGAAAGGTGACATTTGATCAGGATTGTCATATACTTTCTTGAAAATACCACCATAATGTTGAGATGAAGAACATTTGCATCACATCCCAGTGCTCTTTTTGTTTTTCTGAGGCTCATTTGCAACTCATCTCCTCTTTCTCCATCCCCAGGAAACTATTGACCAATTTTCTGCTATCCTGCATTAGTTTACCTCTCGTACAATTCTATAAAATGAAGCCAATATAGTATGTATTTTTCTGCCCTCTTTAGGTATATTGATTTTGAAATTTTTTTCCATATTGTTCTTATAGTTTATAGTGTTCCTTTTTTTCCCTCCTCCTCCTCCTCCTCCTCCCCCCTCCCCCGCCTCCTCCACCCCCTCCTTCTTCCCCTTTCCCCCTCCCCCCCCTCCTCCTCCTCCTCGCAGAACTCATGGCTTTACATTTGCTAGGCTAGTAACAATTTCCCACTTGGCCCACACCTTCACCCACATTTTTGCTGTTTTCTCCTCCATATGGGGAGAGTTTGTTTGGTTTGGCTTTGTACCAGTACTGAGTCTTAAGGCCTGGCTGCAGTCCTTTGGCTTTTTTCTCAAGAATGGCACTCTATTACAGATCTACTTCTGGCTTTTGGTGGTTAACTGGATATAAGAATCTCATTAAGGGCTGGGAAGGTGGCTCAGTGGTAGAGCGCTTGCTTTGCAGGCATGAGGCCCTGGGTTCGATTCCTCAGCACCACATAAGCAAAAAGAAAAAAGCCAG
>NW_012267238.1:3425671-3429643 GCF_000151885.1 Dipodomys ordii | reverse complement strand
GACTTAGAAATTATGTAATCACTTAATCACAATCAAGAAAAAAAAGAACTTCGGGGAAGGGAGGGAGGGAGGGGATGGTAGGGGGAAAACAATGGAGGGGCTAACAATGTTCAAGAGGAAGTGTATTCATTACCTCACTCATGTAACTGTAACCCTCTGTATAGTATCTTTACAATAAAAAATTTAAAAAAAACAAAAAAAAAAGATACATAGATAGGTAGACTGACAGACAGACAGATGGATGGATTGTATCATTGAAAAATGATTCTTCCCTTTCAGCATTCTTCAAAATCAAGACAAATAGAACAGTACAGTAGTCACCAGTGTGACCATCTATAATTTGGAAACCTGATTTTCTATTACCTTTGTCTCAAATCTGGACAAACTCTTACAAATCTGCTGAAGTTAACGAATAGTGTCATAAAGTGAGGCCTGGACCCTTAGAAAAACATAAATCTAAAGATATTCACTGGGAGACCCCAAGATACAGATAGATCCCAGAGCAACAATGACCAACCAAACTTAGGTGCTATAGAAAGGATCTCCATAACTATTGCAACTAATGTATAAATTACCATCTTAATATGAATTGTTAAAATCTCAATTGCTTCAGAGAAAGAAATGGTGCATGTTTTCTCTTACATCCAGAAGCTAGACGTGGTAAATTATATAGGATTCTAGACATTCACAGTGAGACCAAAGGAGGAGATTTTTAGGATCCTGAGAAACACAGAAGATGCAATGCCTATATGCATCTGACCACATAAAATAATATTTATCGAAATGGGAAAAAAAAAAGTCCATTGCAGCCTAATCTAATTCAAAGAGCTCAATTAAAATATAGTAAGGAAAGGAGTAAAGCCAAGGTATGCACTTAAGAACTTCGAGCTATGGGCTGAGAGCATGGCCTAATTGATAGAACCCAAGCCCTTCAGGCCCTGAATTCAAACCTCATATCACCACCACCAAAAAGAAAAAGACAAAAAGTAGCTCATCTAGTCTGTATAGTCACTTAAATAAGGTCCCAACCAGTTCAGTACGTCAAAACCCTTCCAGCAGGAAAAAAAAAAATTTGTTAGTTGACCAAAACAAACGCAAGGACACATCCAAAGTCAGACAATTTATGGGGTCCCTATCGCGGTGACGTGATGGCCACGGCGCAGCTTACTCCTTCCCAAGCACAGAGTAGCGGGAGGACAAGCGGAAGGGGCGTGGCGCGAGGCGGCCAGAGGCGGCGGTCGGAGGAGGTTCCGCAGGCGTTTGACCGCGAGTGCCGCGAGGCATGCCGGAAAAGGCCTGTTCTCCCTGGTATTTCAGGCCCGGAAGTCTGCGTGCGGGCCCCCGCCTGCTCTCCCCACCCACTGCCTGCTCCTCGTCCTGCGTGCGTGGAACCTACGTTACCTTTCCCAGAGTACGGCTCATTCTTTGCGGCTGCGGCCTCCAGACGAACAGAAGATCCGCCCCAGCAGCCGCGACCCCGGGGGCGTCTGAAAACGGTGACGGAACGGCCTTGCTCAGGTCCGGTAGTAAAACCCGACCGAGTTTCGCTCAACTCCGGCAGCATCTTGGTTCCGGCAGCTTTCGCGACTCAATAAGTAGGGATCCTACTCCTCATCAGCATTCAGTGGTCACCTTCACCGCTATAATTAATTAGTCACCCTCCAAGGTCACACAATCGTATCTCACTTACTAAACGTATTTGTTGGTGTAACTTCCCATACTTGATTGAGTTCCTCCAGGAACTCAAATTCTATCGCAATTCTTTAGAGCTTCTATAACAGAACATGAATATGACCTGTCACCGCGACCTCAGAACTGATTAGACCTACGTGAACTTTTCTACCACTGAGCCACCTTCCTAGCCCCCTGTGTCTGGTTTTTAACTACCTTTTTGGAGTGGCCATTACGTTATGCGTTATGCTCATAGATCACATTGTTTTCCTTAGGAAGCCTGCTGGGGAGATACCAGTTTTACAGATAAGGATGTTTTAAGGGACATATTTGAAATCAATTAATTGAGCTGAGTTTTCAATTTGTCTAATTTGTATCGTTGGTTTTCCCTCTGACATGCCTTTTATAGTGATGATGTGACTGGGAATGTGACCTAGTGGTAGAGTGCTTGCCTTGCATGCATGAAGCCCTGGGTTCAATTCCTCAGTGCCACATAAACAGAAGAAAAGAAAAAGTGGCACTGTGTCTCAAGTGGTAGTGTGCAAAAGAAGCTCAAGAACAGTGCTCAGGCCCTGAGTTCAAGCCCTAAGCCTGGCAAAAAAGACAAAAAGAAATAGAGTGATGATGTCAGTATACATATTCATTTATTTACACCCAGTAAAGCTTTTTTTTTTTTTGTCAGACTTGGGCCTTGAACTCTGGGACTGAGTGCTGTCCCTCAGCTCTTCAGCTCAAGGCAAATGCTCTGCCACTAGAGCCACAGCACCACTTCTGGTTTTCTGGTGGTTTAGTAGAGATAAGTGTTTCTCAGACTTTCCTGCCCAGGCTGGCTTTGAACCACGATCATCAGATCTCAGCCTCCTGAATAGCTAGTATTACAGGCATGAGCCACCAGTGCCTGGCCATTAAAACATTTCGTTAGGACTCCCTGTGCCAGCTCTTTGATAGACTCCTGGGAGCACATAAATTAATATTACATGGTATCTGCCTGCCACTGGGCCCCTTCTGTGCGCCAAGACATTCACGAGCTTCAATTTAAAAAATAAAAAGGGAAGAAATGCCACACCACATACACTTGGTTGAAACTTCTGGAATGAAAGGTTCTGGACAGGAGTGGAGGCTGGCATAGACTCAAGCCCCAGGCATCTCCCAGCAGTTGGTGGAGAACTGGATTCCCTAGAGAAGACAATCTGGTCAGACTTAACCTGTTGTTCTCTGAGAAAGAGAAGTTCCAGTGTGACTGCTGCTCACCACAGTGACCCAGGGCCCAGTGGCAGGATGCCTGTACTGTGCCCTGACAAGTCCCACCTGGGAGAGCGTCTGTCCTGCCTCCAGGCCAGTTCAGGCCTGCCATTGTACACAACAACCCTTGTTTCCTCCTCTAACAAGCAGCTCAGTATCCAACCACCGTGGGAATCCAGTCCGAGAGGCACAATGGAGGGGAAGCTGCCGAAGCAAGCATTTGGAAAGGAGCAGAGATCACAGCAGGCAAAGCAGCCATGAAGATGTGTCTGCAAGGAGTCCTTAGCTGGGTTCAGCAAAGAGAGGCCGGCGCAGGTGAGCAGAGCACTTCCATAAAGCTGCCTGTGGTGGCTAGATGGCTTCTGATTTGTGGTGGCTAGATGGCTTCTGATTTGACATCGGCAACAGAATAAGGGGCTGCAAATTCAATGAATAGTCTCTGGCCAGAGAAACAAGGTCAAACGTTTAAGTTTCTGCACTTCCAGTGGTTCCTGGTATTTCCAGCTGAGTGGACATCTTTCTGTGACCAGTGGGTGTCACGCCACCTTATGCGGAGTCTGCGTGAGAGATCGCGTTGGACAAAGAGCTTCAAGGAAGCATGCCTACAGGAAGGGGGTGTTGGTTCAAGGCTTCCCATACACTTGGCTGCACCTTTATAGCCTCTACCTTTATTCTTACTATATTCTTCTTGGCTGTACATTCGTTGCCTTTATTCTCGTTTTGGCTATTTTTCTATTGATCCTCGAACAGAGCATGTTGTATTTTTCCAGTCCAATAGAAACGGCTTCTCTAAGTAATAAAGACTAAGGCCAAAGATTAAATGTGGGCAATGCCCCAATCAATCTATCATCTGATGTGACGCTGCCTCTAGAAACTCCTACAACTGGGGCTGGGAAGGTAGCTCAGTGGTAGAGTGCTTGCCTTGCATGCCTGAGGTCCTGGGTTCGATTCCTCAGCACCACATAAGCAAAAAGAAAAAAGCCGGAAGTGGCTCTGTGGCTCAAGTGGTAGAGCACTAGCCTTGAGCTGAAGAGCTGAGGGACAGCGCCCAGGCCCAGA
>NW_012267238.1:3416637-3422505 GCF_000151885.1 Dipodomys ordii | reverse complement strand
TAAAAATGGATATTTGTTCAAGTTCTTACTATGATGTTATGGCTCATTAGCTCTGATAATCTTTGGCTATAATGTCTTTGACCTTTTTTTTTTTTGGTTGTCTTAGGGCTTGAACTCTGGGCCTGGGTATTGTCCCTGAGCAGTTCAGCTCAAGGCAAGTGCTTGAGCCACAGCATCACTTCTTGTTTCCTGGTGGTTTATTGAAGATAAAAGTCTCATGGACTTTCCTGCCTGGGCTGGCTTTGAACCACGATCCTCAGATCTCAGCCTCCTAAGTAGCTATGATTACAGGTGTGAGCCACCAATGCCCAGTATGTCTTTGACTTTTATACAAAATAAAATCTTTAAGCCCAGTGCCAGTGGCTCACACCTGTAATCCTAGCTACTCAGGAGGCTGAGATCTAAGGACAGCGGTTCAAAGCCAGCCCAGGCAGGAAAGTCCATGAGACTCTTATCTCTAATAAACCACCAGGAAACCAGAAGTGGTGCTGTAGCTCAAGTGGTAGAGCACTTGCCTTGAGCTGAAGAGCTGATGGACAGTGCCCAGGCCCAGAGTTCAAGCCCCACGACAGATAAAATAAATAATAAGTAAATAAAAATAAAATAAAGTAAAATCTTTAACACCTGAAGAAAGATAGTTCATCACAAGATAGTTTCTCTTGAGGACTTTTTTTTGGTAGTACTAAACATTGGAATCAGTATTTATTTTTCAGTTAGTCTCATGTTTATGCCCCAGACAGCCTACAACTGTGATTCTCTTACCTGAGACTCTCAAATATATGGGATTGTAGGCATATCGCCATACCTGACTTGTTTTTGAGATAGTCTTCCTATTGCTTTTTCCAAGGTTGACCTTGAATTGAGATCCTCCTATTTTCTCTGTCTCCCAAGTAGCTGAATTTTTATGTCCAGCTTTTCTTGATTTATTTTTTTCTTTCTTTCTTTCTTTCTTTTTTTTTTTTTTTGTCATGGGGCTTGAACTCAGGGCCTGGGCGCCGTACCTGAGCTCTTTTGCTCAAGACTAGTGCTCCACCACTTTGAGCCACAGCACTACTTCTGGTTTTCTGGTAATTAATTGGAAATAAGGGACTTTCCTGCCTGCACTGGCTTGGAACAGCAACCTTCAGATCTCAGCCTCCTGAGTAGCTAGGATAACAGGATGAACCACTGGTGTCTGGTGCCTCTCGATTTCTTACACCAGTTATAACTTGTACAGTCTGTTAGTATCTCAGTGCAAACAGTATTGGTCACATTTTCTTCCTCTAAGAGGCATGTTCTTTACATAAACAGCAGTAGAAATAAATGTTCTCTTCTCTCAGAGTGATTATCTTTTAGGAGCAGGTGGAGTGATTCATTCTCCTGTACATCTTAGCAGGGACTTTATTATTTGTAAGAAGAGAGTGTAGGGAGAGAGTTCCAGCAATGTGTCAGGCATTATACATTCGGGAGTAGCATAACAAGAAGCAGCATCTTCCCCCACTGCAATTTCAAAGCCTAGAAGTAACTCCACTTATCAGGCTCTGAGAAATCATATTATTCATAACAGGGATCATGATTCACATGAATAGAACAAAATGGAATGATCAAAAATAGATTCTGTAGATAAATCTGTAGCAAAAATATCTTCTGACTTAGCTGCAAATTGGCTGTAATTACAGGAAGGACCATTCCGTAAAAGTTCTACCACCCTCTTCTCTACCTCGACTGAATAACTTCTCTAATGGTATATCATTATAGGTCAGTGTATCAGGAAAACAAGGCTTATTATTTCTGTATAATATTTTTGGTGCTAGGAATTGAACGTAGGACTTCATGTGTGCTCAACACCAGAAGCAGGACTTAACATGAGATGTTTCCCTTTTTTCTTGTCCTTTTGAAATGAGACAAACTTAAACATATGTTGTACTTATTGTGCATGCTTAATTGATTACCTTTGAGTTATAGTGTATTTTTCATTTTTATGCTTTGCAGATTGACATACTATTATTTTTGTTAATGATAATAATAACCTGTACAGTAGGTTAGAAGGGCACCCAATTTGATGGATATTTAATCCCTTCCAGAACTATTATTTATTTCAAATATGAGCAATATAATTTCACTCTTTTTACTTGAACAGCTTTTCTCCTATTGATTTCTTGCCTCTCAAAGAATAATAAATCTTTTTTTCAGGAGTAGTAAATAGGAAAAGACAGTTCCAGTTTGATTACTATATATGTGTGTATATGTTATATAATGCATATTATATACAATATAACATATAGTATGTTTATATACTAGATAACATATATGTATATATAATATACATATGCACAGTATTGGCTGTCCAGTACTCAAGGAACTGGACAAGGGCTTGAATGATCTAAAGATGAGAATGACAGCTATTTCTTTTTTCTCTTTATTTTTTGGACTGGTCCTAAGGCTTGATGTCAGGACCTGAGCATTGTCCCTAAGCTTTATTTTTTGCTCAAGGCTAGTGCTTTACCATTGGAGCCTCAGCTCCACTTCTAGCTTTTGATGTTCAAGAGCTTTTCTGCCCTGGGCTGTCTTGTTTTTTTTTTTTTTTTTGCCGGTCATGGGGCCTGAACTCTGGGCCTGGGCACTGTCCCTCAGATCTTCAGCTCAAGGCTAGAGCCCTACCACTGGAGCCACAGCGCAACTTCCAGGTTTTTCTGCTTGTATGGTGCTGAGGAGTCGAATCCAGGGCCTCATTCATGCAAAGCAAGCACTCTACCATTCAGCCACCTTCACAGCCCCTGGGCTGTCTTTGAACCATGATCCTCAGATCTCAGACTCTAGAGTAGCTAGGATTATAGGCAGGAGCCACGAACATCTAGTTGTCAGCTGTTTTCTTTGTTACACTAGCAAAGACATTTATTAAATATAAAGACACTTATTATTTTTTTTAATCAACAAGAAATCCAGAGAAAGACCAGTTTTCAGATCAGCAGTGTGTTTTTTTCCTTCCTTTGCCATCATCAATGATTTGGTTTAGCTTTTTTTGTTTTTAGCTTTTTTTTGATTGGTCGTGGGGCTTGAAATCTGGCCTGGGTGCTATTCCTCAGCTCTTCAGCTCAAGGCTGGTGCTCTAACACTTGAGCCACAGTGCCATGTCTGGCCTTTCCTGTTTATGTGGTGCTGAGGAATTGAACCCAGGGCCTCATGCATGGAGGCAAGCACTCTATGGCTGAGCCACCTTCCCAGCCCTGAGTTAGCTTTTTACATTTGTTATTAACAAGTGCTGTTTTAGCTCTAAATTCCATGTCCTTACACAGTCACATATACTGGCAGTTTTTTCTCAACTGTACTTTTTCATTAAGGAAGCCTCCTTCTGTTTCCTTCATCTCCTACTGCCTCATATCAAGTTTTGTGCCTATACCTTAGCAGAAGCAGGAAAGCATGTTTGTCAAAGTATGTGTGTCTGTGATATATTGTTAGACAGGCAATAGTGGCTGCCACTAAGAACAAGATAAAATGCCAAGTATGGTGGTGCACATTTATAATCCTAGCACTCAAGAAAGTGGGGAAGGGCTGGGAAGGTGGCTCAGTGGTAGAGCGCTTGCCTTGCATGCCTGAGGCCCTGGGTTCGATTCCTCAGCACCACACAAGCAAAAAGAAAAAAGCGGGAAGTGGCGCTGTGGCTCAAGTGGTAGAGCACTAGCCTTGAGCTGAAGAGCTGAGGGACAGCGCCCAGGCCCAGAGGTTAAGCCCTACGACCGGACCCCCCCCACCAAAAAAAAAAAAAGAAAGTGGGGAAAAAGGATCTGGAGTTCAAAGTTATCCTGAACAATGTAGAGAGATCTGTTTCAAACATGCACGTACACATGAAATCACAGTCCCTCAAGAAGCCTTGTACCACCTAGGGCACAAGAAAACTCTGCTTTTATAATTTCTGTGCAGTTGCTTCCTGGATACATGGGCTTCGAATCACAGTCCCCTTTTAAACCCATCAAAGAAAGCTAATACAGCTATTTTGAAAATACAGCTGCCAAGCCAAGCCTGTTTTCTCCATTGTTTCTAGTTTTTAGTTATGAAGTCTGTTCTGGGCATCTTTTTCATAATGTTTAGGAATTAACTATCAATTTATGTAGCACATTTTGGGAAATGATCTTCTTCAAAATGTTCCAAACCTTTTTTCTACAAATGCCCAAATTCTATTCATTTTTTAAGATAGTAAAAATATTACATTTATTTCATTTATTCAGCAAATATTTTCCACACTTACTATGTAGCAAGTACTCTTCAAGAGTTAGGGACATAAGATGGAAGACTGATAAGTGACAGTCAAATGATGGGGAAGAAATAGTGTACAATAGGAGGACGAGGAAGGGTAGTTACACTATTGGTGAGGATGGAAACAGGCAGAAGACTTCCTGAAGGCATATTCAATTGACTGAATGTTTCAGTTCCTCCTTGCTAAATTCCTGTGGAAAAATCTAATGGGACAGTATTAGGTATTGGGGTCTGAGGTGATTGGGGTCTGAGGTGATTAGGGTTCTAGGGTGCAGCCATCATGAATGAGATTTCTCCCCTTACAAAAGATACCCTCAAGCAGTGCACTGGTGGCTCATGCTTGTAATCCTAGCTACTGAGGCAGCTGAAATCTGAGGATCATAGTTCAAAGCTAACCAAGGCAGGAAAATCCATGACAACTTTATCTCCAACTAACCATCAAAAATTTAGAAGTGGCTCCAGTGGTGGAGTGCTAGCCTTGAGCAAATAAGATGAGGGACAGTGCTCAGGCCCTGAGTTCAAGCCCCAGGCCTGGCACGTACACACACACACACACACACACACACACACGGTTCTTGATATATATATATATATCACCAAACTGATTTCCAAACAAATAGCCTAATTTATATTTCTGCCATCAAAACATTGAGTTTCTCTGAATTCTTGCCAGTACAAATACAATAATTTTCACTTTTTGTTTATCTTGGTTTCATTTAAATATATCAGTTAAAATGCAAAGGTAAAGAAATAAAACTGGTCTCTAATTCTTTCTTTTCCAAAGTAACATTTCTGTTTGTTGAACCTTTAGCACTTCTTATGTGATTTCAGACCATAAGATCTCTGAAGGCAAAACATGATTTATACAGAGTACCTGAGAAATACAAAGAAAGCTTCAGAGGAGAATGAAACTGCATATGTGTCAGTGCAAAATGAAAGCTTAGCTGGGGCATGGTGGCATGTACCCACTTTGGATGCTGAGGCAGGAATGCTTGTGCCAGGAGTCGCGGTCAACCTGGGTAATACAGTAAGACCAGGTCTCTTACCAAAAAAGAAAAAAAAAACCAAAAAGATAAAAGGGAAAAGATTGGGAGGAAAGAAGAAAGTAAGGTTAAGACATAAAGGTCAGAGAATAGCTCCACCTGTCCAGGTGACTACTGAGAGACACAGGCAGCAGGGAAGACTTCATAAAATTCTAGAGGAAGTACAAAGTAATTATAGTTCTAACTCTCAGATGTTACTTTAAAGGCTATTTCAGGACACATAATGAGAACTTGTTACTGTCAGAGACCAAAAACTGCCACTCACTTTGCACGAGGTTAAAAAAATAGTTTCTTGGTATTAGCTGTTCTTTGTGTGCAAGGGTTTTGGGTTACTGGTTTGGGAAGAGCCCTATCAGATATGTCAATGTACTTATAAAGGTTTTTTTTTTTAGAGTTTTTTTTTTTTCTTTTTGGTCAGCATGGGGCTTCAACTCTGGGCCTGGACACTTTCCCTCAGCTCTTCAGCTCAAGGCTAGTGCTCTACCACTTGAGCCACAGAGCCACTTGTGGTTTTCTTTGTCTTTTTTTTTGGGTCCAGTTGTGGGGCCTGAACTCTGGGCCTGGGTGCTGTCCCTCAGCTCTTCAGCTCAAG
>NW_012267238.1:3386896-3415187 GCF_000151885.1 Dipodomys ordii | reverse complement strand
TCCCTCAGCTCTTCAGCTCAAGGCTAGCGCTCTACCACTTGAGCCACAGCACCACTTCCAGCTTTTTTCTTTTTGCTTATATGGTGCTGAGGAATCGAACCCAGGGCCTCAGGCTTGCAAGGCAAGCGCTCTACCACTGAGCCACCTTCCCAGCCCCATCACATCCAACTTTTTTGAGGGTTAATTGGAGATGAGAGTCTCATAGACTTTCCTGTCTGGGTTGGCCTTGAACAACAATCCTCAGATCTCATCCTTTTGAGTAGCCAGGATTACAAGGGTGAGACAGTGGCTTTATTTTTAATTATTAAAATTAAAATGAAAATTTATTGGAAGGAGTGAAGTCAGAGCCTCCTACTCTCTGCTTTCTAGTTCAGCGTTGTTGCTCTATGGCTTCAACCATACCTCCAATCTAAAAAGAGAGAGTCTTCTTCAGTTGGTAAAGTTACTTTTTTTGGTCCATGGCTGAATTGTCTGCCAAATTCTCTGATTTAAATTCTTAACTTCGTATATTTTATCAATAGACTTTAAAGTAGTTTTAGATTTATAGGTACATTAAAGGCAATTCAGATAGTTCCTATAGACTCCTTTCATTTCCTATGAATAGAGGAATACAACTTACATTAACAGGATACATTTGTAACAATTAATAAATTGTTATCAATAGTGTTAATAACTAAGGTCAACTTAGATTTAATTTTCCTAATATCCACTTTATATTCCAGGATCACATTCAGTTGAAAACTTAGGTTCAATTGTTAGTTAGGTAGTGTCACATTAGTCAACATGTCATACTTGTTTAATTATTTGTGCTGGTATTGGGGTTTGAACTCAGGGATTAGGAGCTGTCTCTTTTTCCCCCTCAAGGTTAGTTGTCTACCATTTGAACCACGCTTCTACTTACGGCTTTTCAGTGTTCATTTGGTGGCACAAGTGTTTTGCTTGGGCTGGCTTTGAACTATGATCCTCAGATCTCAGCCTCCAGAGTAGCTAGGATTACAGATGTGAGCCACCAGAGCCTGCCCTTATGTTCTTTTGTGCCTTTCTACCTTCATTTTCTTGGGTTATGAACCGAATGGAAAGATGAAAGCTATGGTTCTTTCCCCTTGGCAAAAAAAAAAAAAAAAAAAATTAAAAGAAGCACGTGTATTAAAGAAGGCCCATCCCTAGCAAATTCAGAAACACTGCTTTAATAAGAAAAGGTGATCTTTGTAATACTGTACCTCCCTTCTCCAGATTTGGACTCTAATTCAGCCTTTCCCTATGTGGTTCTCCGTTTCCTCATCTGTGATATGAGGTGTGTGGCTTATTTGATGTTTAAATCCACTTCTGGAAAGGCAGAAGATGAAATCATTTGGAGTTATTAACCTGAGAGCATAGGCTGGTAACAGAAAAACCAAGCCAAGGGTAGGCCAGGAAAATTGGCTGGCTTATTCATAAGGAGCTAGCAAAGGTTCAAATTAAACCAGTGGGCTCCATTTCGTGACTTTGTGGATTATGCAAGTCATTTCCTCCCGCTGCGCTTGTTTCCTCATCTACAAAGGCTCTGCTTCTGGTAGCTATAAAACTCCAGGGAGTATCAGAGGAGAATGTACCTAGTAAGATGCCGTGTGAAGAAGTGAGGAAGAAGGTGGAGAAGCTGGACGACGATCAGATCTGTGCAATGTGAACACAGGGCCCAGGGCTGAGGAAAGAAGAACCCAGTACACACTTTGAGGCTACCCAGCCCCGCCACGAACTGATGTGGTCACTCCACCTCCGTCAGGATTCCGCCTCCGCGCTACCTTCTTTTCCCTCTTCCCTCCTCCCCCTCAGGCGGCGACGCGCCACACCTCGCATGGCCGCCAGGATACTCCATTTTCTAAGGTTCGAGGGTCGCGCCCGCGCGCCCGCGCGCGCTCCCGCGCCGCCACCTCATTCTCGTCGCTGCCCGCTCTCAGTCTCCTCCGATTGGCCCAGTGTGTGAGTGACGTTAAATGCCCCATTTTCCACCCTGCCTATCCTTCCCTCCCACTTACCCTGACTCTGCCCCGCCCTCTTATGGCTTCTCCCAACGCAAGTGGAAACCTAACCTGCATGGAATTCACTGAGTGGGAGGAGCGAGAGGAGCCGGGAGAGCGGGCGAGACCAGGAAGGCGCTGTATGTGGCGCGCACGCGCACGCACACGCACGCACGCCGTCGGCCGGCAGGGCGGCAGGCTCGCGCCCGGGCTCGCGCACTCAGCAGGTTGGGCTGCGGCGGCGGCAGCTGAGGGAGCTCAGGGTGCTGCCTGTGAAAGATCCCAGACACTTCTGCGGCGCCGGCCCCGCCACCCTCCGCCTGTCTTACTCCAGTCTGGGCACGGAGTGCCAAGGGAAGGAACGGCGCCAGCCTCGCGAAGCCGGAGCGCACCGCTGGCTGCCTCCGACACCGCCCTCCTGCCCTTCGCAGCCGCGGGCCTCAGGCGCTCGGTGCTCGGCGACTCTGCGGGGAGGCGGCGGCTACCGGTCTGTGGAGAGTCCTGCGCCCTCCAGCCTTGCTTCTCGGCCCGGTCCTGCAGGGGCCGGGAGAGCTCGGCGCCCGCCCTTCTCCGCGGGTTGGATCGGTATCGGTCCGGGAGGTCTCTGGGCTGAGGCGGCGGCAGCTCCTTCGGTTCCATCATGTCCGCGGGCGGAGACTTCGGGAATCCGCTGAGGAAATTCAAGCTGGTGTTCCTGGGGGAGCAGAGCGGTGAGTGCGCGGCGCCCCCTCTCCTGGCCGCGGTCCGCGGCCTCCCCGCACCGCCCCTAGTGCGGCCCCCCGTCCGCGGAGGCTCTCCGCCGCCCTCGCGTCCGCGCCCCGTTCCAGCTCAGCCCTTCCCCCGGGCTCGCCGGCTCCGCCTCGCGGGGGATCCATCGGGTTTTGATCCCGGCCTTTGGGTCTCTTGACGTCGCCCGTTCGCTGTCCCCCTCGGTCCCCGCAGCCCAGCTCTCCCTCCCTCCTTCCCTCCCTCTTGATGGCGCACCCCCCCCCACCCGGCCTGCTGTCCACCCAACCCTTTCTTCCTCTGCTCTCCAGGGTCTCCTGTACCCCACCCTCATACCACGCTCTCTTCCGGTTCGTTGGCGATGCGAGGCCCACTCCCGGGAAGCCTCACTCCTAGGAACGGGCCCCCTTCAACCTTGGGCAAGGGGGGTGGGAGCTGGGCGTTGTTTGCCATCCGAGGCTTGGCCCTGGGGTGTGCAGATCTCTTTTTGGAAGGTGGGAAGTGGTGGGTTTGCACCTAGATAGGGAATTAGTCTGAGTTATATAGTCATTTAATATATATATATATATGTGTGTGTGTGTGTGTGTGTGTATATATGTATATGTACATATGGTCTGAATTGGAGGCGACTTGTGAGAGTCGGGTTGGCGTTGGCAGTGGCGATTGTTGCCCCTTAGGTTGGGTTGTGGGTTTTTCTTCACTTTGATCATTGACGATTCTTTTTGGCAGTGTTGATGTCTTTTCGATGTCTGCCAGATGCTATGTCACGATCGTTTTACTTGGAATTTTTCACATCTCACCTCTTTTTTTTTTTTTTTTTCTCGCTTCAGCAAGAAACAGCCATAGATTCTCTTCGTGCTCTGATGCAAGCAGGAATTATGGGGGGGGTGTTATTCATTTCTTCTTGAGTACTTTTAATTACATATTTTAAGATTCACGTGAGAGAAAGCTTAGGATAATGAACATTTTGGGGGGAAAGATTTCTTTTGGACAGTACAGTAGTGTTGATTTATTATTTAAATTAGATTTTAAATATCATTTGAATTAAATGATTACTTTATGCCTAATATTTCAGGATCTGATAGAGTGGAGTTATTAATGTTTACCTAGTCAGGGTTGCAGTACTTTGTCTTAGACATAAGATCCTAATTTTGTGATTGTTGTCTGTAAGATTACTTTTTACAGTAATAGCAGTTTTATGTTGTTATACAAATTTGTCAGCAATTCAGGGATTATCATTTATGTTTTTCCTCATAATTTTCACGACTATCTTTAAATTTTAAACATTGAAAGAATAGTTCCAAGTCATCAAACATCAGATACCTATTAGATGTCCAAGGTGACATCATACAAAACATTAGTTACTTGTTTTAACTGAGAGGCATATGACTAATATAAATTCCTAGGTTTTACTATTAGCTTAGATTGTTTATACTAGTTTGATAATATTAGAACAGGTTAATACTAGTTGCAAAATTGCCTCCACCATAGTTAGGAAATCATTTTTCTTTCATTTATATTGACTTCCCCTACACACTGAATGGTAATTTTTCTCATTCATTTTTCTGAAGCATAAACTTGTTTCCTTAGGTGAATAGGTTGATGGAACCTATGGAATTGATCCTGACCCAGCTATTAATATGTAACAATTTCAGGACAGTGCTATACATAAAACAGCTTACTGAACATTATTGATGTTGGCTCTACAGTGTTATTTGAGCACTCACGGAATATTACTACCTGCATTTGTGGGATTTGTTTTTTGTTTTTTTGTTGTTTGGTCATAGGGCTTGAACTCAGGACCTGGGTGCTGTCCTTGAGTTCTTTTATTCAAGTCTAGCGCTCTGCCACTTTGAGCCACAGCACCACTTCTGGTTTTCTGGTGACTAATTGGAGACAAGAGCCTCATGGACTTTCCTGCCTGAGCTGGCTTTGAACTGTGATTCTTAGATCTCAGCTCCTGGGTAACTAGGATTACAGGCATGGGCCATGAGTGCCCAGGGTTGTTGTTTTTGCCCTTATTCGGGCTTGAACTCAGGGCTGCTCTCATTGGCTTTTACTTGACACTACCATTTGAGCCACACCTCCACTTCCAGCTTTCTGTTGTTTAATTGGAGTGTCTATCTAATGACCTTTTCTGCTTGGTTTTGCTTCAAACCAAGATCGTTAGATTTTAGCTTCCTGAGTAGCTGTGATTACAGGCATGAGTTTTTAAGATGAATAATTTTGATTTTTAAGTATTTGTAGGCTTTTATTTTTTTAATGGCTTATTTCTTACTCTTTCTTTCCCATTTCTGTTTTGGAAACATTCTTCCAATATAGCTCAGACTTGCCTCTAACTTAACATCCTGCCTCAGCCTAACAGGTATTGACATTTCTTTTTTCTTTTAGTCAGTTGTGGGGTCTGAACTCTGGGCCTGTGCACACTGTCCCTCAGCTTTTCAGCTCAAGGCTAGAGCTCTACACTTGAGCCACAGTGCCACTTTTGGCTTTTTCTGCTTATGTGGTGCTGAGGTATCGAATCCAGGGCCTCATGCATGCAAGGCAAGCACTCTACCAACGAGCCACCTTCCCAGCCCCAGTACTGACATTTCTTACTTTGTTTAAATTTTTACTAGTTCCTTTCCTCCTTTCCACTTTCTAGGTAATTCCTAAAGCTTTGTTTGAAGTAAAAGTATGTGTACTCTTTTTTTTTAAGCAGTTTTGAATTTGCAGAAAAATTGAAAAGAAAATAGTACAGAGGATTCCCATGTACTGCTACATCCAGTTTCCAATTAATATTAGTATGACACATGTGTTACAATTAGTGGACCAATACTAGTGTTTTGTAAACTAAAATATATGTTATTGAGTGTCCTTTTCTTTTTCAGCTTTTCTTTCAGGATAACACATTAAGTTCTCATGTCTCCTTTAGGCTCCACTTCCCATTTCTCTAAGATTGTGTTTACATGCTTTTTGCTCAGTGGAGTGGTGAGGTTAATTATCTTTTGAGGTTCCTATATTGGTAAACATTACCATCCCATAGCTTTGACATTGAAAGATTAATCTCAGTGTTCATGTTCAGTGTTTGTAGTTTTCCCATGCATTAGCAAAGGTCTGTACAATCTACATTATGTTGATGTAAGTCTTCATGAATTATTTATTTTTAGGTCTCTTAGAATTCTACAATTCAGTTTTCAAAGACTGTAATCAGTGGTAAAGTTCTCTTTATTACTCATATAGCATTTACCACATTTATAATTCTTATTTTTTTAATGTGTTCTTTAATCTGTTTTTCACAGTGGAGTGCAAAGTTACATGAAGATAATCTTTGTTCATTTCTTCTTCATTGCCTAGCATAACATTAAGCATATTAGTAGCTGCTCAGAAATATTTGGTGAATGAAGGCTGGGAAGGTAATTCAGTGGTAGTGTGCTTGCCTTGCATACATGAGGCCCTGGGTTCAGTTCCTCAGCACTACCTAAGCAGAAAAAGCCAGATGTGGCACTGTGGCTCAAGTGGAAGAGTACTAGTCTTGAGCTGAAGAGCTGAAGATAGTGCCCAGTCCAGAGTTCAGGCCCCACGATCCACATAGAAAGGAAGGAAGGAAGGAAAGGAGGAAAAGAG
Organism: Dipodomys ordii; assembly: GCF_000151885.1. Classification (NCBI taxonomy): domain Eukaryota; kingdom Metazoa; phylum Chordata; class Mammalia; order Rodentia; family Heteromyidae; genus Dipodomys; species Dipodomys ordii. The sequence continues at coordinate 3,408,858 of NW_012267238.1, read as the reverse complement.
GGAGGGAGGGAAGAAGGAAAGGAGAGAGAGAGAAAGGAAATATTTGGTGAATGATAGTCAAATCTATTTGTAACCGAAGGTTATAAACTATATTTTTTGCTATGGTAAATTCAACAGTTTAACAGTAATATTTTACACTTAAATCATTTGATTGTGTACAATTCCAGGTGCTGGGTGGCTGGGTAGGGAAACCAATAATTTAGAAGCTTAGTCATTTCACAAAAAAAAGGGGCTGGGAATGTGGCATAGTGATAGAGTTCAAGTCCCAAGACTGGTAAAAACAAAAACCCCCAAACCCTACATTTTATACTTTTTCTTTTTTTCATTGTGGAAATACTGTACCGAGGGGTTACAATTACATGAGCAAGGTAATGAGTACATTTCTTATCAAGCATTGTTGCCTCCTCCTTTGTTTCCCCTTCCCATCCCTTCCCATCTGCCCCCCCCCCCAAAGTTGTAAAGTTTGGTTTTCTTTTTTTTTTTTTTTGTCGGTCATGGGGCTTGAACTCTGGGCTTGGACGCTGTCCCTCAGCTCTTCAGCTCAAGGTGAGTGCTCTACCACTTGAGCTACAGTGTCACTTCAGGTTTTCTAGTGGTTTATTGGAGTTAGGAGTCTCAGGGTCTTTCCTGCCTGGGCTGGCTTTGAACCTTGATCCTCAGATCTCAGCCTCCTGAGTAGCTAAGATTACAGGTGTGAGCCACTGGCGCCCGGCTTACAGTTTGATTTTCGACATAACACCTTGCACATCTCATTGTTGCAGTGGGTCCACCTGTATCCCTATTCAAACAATTTGTTTTTTCCCTTCCCAAAGTAAAATTAAATCCCCCAACAATACTTTTTTTTTAATTTTATTTTATTTTATTTGTGAACATACTGTACAGAGGGGTTACAATTACATGGGCAGGATAATGCGTACATTTCTTGGTTTACCCTTCACATCCCTTCCCAGCCTCCCCCCTCCCCCCCAATCCCAATCCTTCTCCTTCCCCCAACTATACTTTTTGAGTTGAGCAAAATTTGTCTTTTTCTTTCTGTTTAATTGTATGCTACTAGTATAGCACAAAAGTTTGTCAGTATAAGTTGGGTGTAGTCTATAATACCAGCTATTTAGGAGCAGGGAGGATACAGGAAGATTGCAAGTTTAAGCCAGCACTGAAGTTAGGGAGACCATCTCCGAAACAAAGTAAAAGCCAGCTGTAGGTGGCTCATGTAATCCTAGCTACTCAGGAGTCTGAGATCTGAGATTGCAATTTGAAGCCAGCCCAGTTACCTAGCAATAAAATGGACGTAGTTTTGTGGCTCAAGGGGAAGAACACTAGCCTTGAGCAAATATCTCAGGGACAACACTCAGGCCATGGATTCAGCCCCCAGGACTGGCACAAAAAAGACACAAAAAACAAAAAACCCAGTAATATCCAAAAAGTCTGAGTTTAGTTCAAGTGATAGAGCAGGTAGAGCATTTGCCTATCAGGCTTGAGGCTCTGGCTTCAAGTTCTAGTACTAGAAAAGAAAAAGTCATATTATATTAAGAACTTATTCATGAACAGCTGAAGGCTGTGTTCAAACTTTAGTACTGCAGAGGTGGAGGGGAATATTCATGGAACTGATTTCAAGTTAAGGTTCTGTGGTGCTGTGTCCTATATTGAAGATGAATTGTGTTAGCATATAAAAAAGAGTTTATAAAGTGGGTCTGTGTGTGTTTGTATGCATATGCACATGTGCATGTACAATGCAGGGCCTGGGCACTGTTGCTGAGATTTTTTTTTTCCTTTCATGGTGCTTGGCCTGAACTCAGGGCCTGGGTGTTGTTTCTGAGCTTCTTTTGGCTCAAGACTAGTGCTCTACCACTGAGCCACAGCACCACCTCAGGCTTTATTCTGTTTATGTGGTATTGAGGAATTGAACCCAGGGCCTCATGCATGCAAGGCAAGCACTCTACCACTGAGCCACATTCCCAGAGTGTTGCTGAGCATTTTTGCCAAGGCTAGCTCTTTACCTCTTGAGCCACACTTCCACTTCCAGATTTTTGGTGGTTAATTGGAGATAAATGTGTCATGGTTTTTCCTGCCCTGTTTTGGAACCATGATCTTCAGATCTCAGCCTCCTTAGTAGCTAGGATGACAGGTGTGCCACCAATGCCCAGCCATGACACAGGTCTTGATAATCTTATGGTAACTATATATTTTAGTAGTATATGTGGTTTAGTAAAAGTGTTGAAATACATAATTCCTGGAGTTTCCCCGAATCTCTTTTGCTATATGTCTAGCTTTTATCTGGAACCTCAGAGAGAATTTTTTAAAAATATTTTTTTTATTGAGATTAAGTGATTATATAAGTTTCACAGTATAGTGACATTTCAAGTCACAAACACATTTAACCTTTACAAGGCAAATTGTCATTATCATGTTCTATAATGTTTGTGAATTCTATGTTTTGACAATACAACTATTCCACATCCTGTGATATATACATTTCTTTCCTCTTGTTTAGTGTAAGCTGTTCTCTCTTTCCCTCTCATTCCCTCCCCCCTATTGCTGCCCTTGAGTTGCTTAGTTCATTTTCATCAATGTCAAGTGTAGCTCATGGGCCCCTCTGTTGTATATTTTCCTGTTTCCCTTTGATTCTGTGCCCTCCTCCTAACTTCCTTCAGATGTGCGCATACACACACACACACACACACACACCACATTTATGTGGTCAAGATTTATGTGGTCAAGAACATGGAGTCATTTAGAACTGATAAGACAAATTGAGTGGAGGTCCTTTGTTTCTTGAGTCCTGTTTACTTTGTCATATCTCCTTGTATTTTGGATTTAACACCCACATATCAGGGAGACCATGTGCTGTTTGTCTCTCTGCTCTTGGCTTACTCACTCAAAATGATTTGTTCTAATTACATCCATTTCACTGTGACTGCCATTATTTTGTCCTTTCTAACAGCTACATAATATTCCATTGTATATAGGTACCACAATTTTTGGATCCATTCATCTGTGGTGGGCATCTGGGTTGTTTCCATATCTTGGCTCTTATGAACAGTGCAGCAATGAACATGGAGGTGCATGTGTCCTTGTATCCTGGTTCTTGTTCCTCAGGGTAGAAGTCTAGGAGTGGTATGGCTGGGTCATAGGGGAGGTCTATATTTAGCTTTCTGAGGTACCTCCAGACTGCTTTCCAAAGTGGTTGTATTAGTGTACATTCCCACCAACAGTGCAGTAAGGTTCTTCTTTCTCCGTATCCCTGCCAGCATTTTGTTGTTGGTTGAATTTAGGATATGGGGCCATTCTGACTGGGGTAAGGTGGTATCTCAGGGTTGTTTTTATTTGCATTTCCCTTACAGCCAGGGATGATGACATTTTCTCATGTGTTTCTTTGCCATTTTTCTCAGAGAGACAAAGAATGTTATTAAGTGGTTTAAGATACTGTATATATAATTGTTACTGTTAATTAGGAAATGTCATGACAGTGGGAAGTACACCCTTAATCTTCTTTTTTCACTTTATATAGCTTAGTTTTACATAACTTCCTTTGAATTGTCGTATTCTAGGAAGCGAGAAAGAATCAGTTAGAGCCCAGTAGTACTGAAAGTTTGTATTGTACTATAGATTACACTAAATTGTATTACATATTATATGTCTTCTTTAATAGATTTCTTCCATGTAAATTCCTTATGAACATGCTTTTTCAATTAAGTAATTCAATATTTACATTAATTACTAGGTCCTGTTAGCATCTACTTTATAGATAAGGAAATGGAAAAATAAAGAGCTATTGAGTAATTTCCAAAAGGTAAGTGGCTAGTATTACCTAGTAAGACCCAGACTTTTTTTTTTCTTTCTGTGTGTTGTGGAGCTTGAACTCTGGGCCTGGGCTCTGTCCCTCAGCTCTTCAGCTCATGGAGCTTGAACTCTGGGCCTGGGCTCTGTCCCTCAGCTCTTCAGCTCAAGGCTAGTGCTCTATCACTTGAGCCACAGTGCCCACTTCCGGCTTTTTATGTTTATGTGGTGCCGAGAAATCGAACCCAGGGTCTCATGCATGTGAGGCAAGCACCCTACCACTGAGCTACCTTTCCAGCCCTGACTTTTGTGTTCTTAATCATAGCACTACTGTTAAGTAGGAAGGCTTCAAAACAGGATATGGAAAACATTTGTCTTGAGTCTCCTAACTTTACAATCCAACTCAGAGCTCTGAAAGTGTGGTCCTAGGAATTTCCCAAGCTCCTTTAGAGGCCCTATAAACCTTGTGGAGGTCCAAATAGTCTTCATAATAATAAGATACTGTATCTTTCCCTTCTTACTCTGTCATATATGTCTAGAGTACTATGACTCTAAGAGGTTACCTAATGTGTGATATAGCAGACTGAATGCAGAAGCAGCTATGAGAATTCAACTGTCTTCTCTAAGTTAAACTTAAAGAGGTTTGCAAGACTTAAAAAGGTTTGCAAGTATGTAAAATAATGCCATTCTCACTAAATGACAGGTGTGAAGCCACTGGGGTCTGGCTAAACCTCTTTTTGTGTATGTGTGCTGGACCTAGGGCTTGAACTCAGGGCCTGAGCTTTTTGCTTAAAGCTGGTTTAGTGCTCTTACCAATTTAGCTAGAATTCCACTTCCTGCTTTTTTGGGGATAAGAGTCTCATAGACTTTTCTTCCCCAGGCTGGCTCTGAGTCATTATCCTCAAGATCTCAGCCTCCAGAATAGCTAGCAATACAGGTGTGAGCCATTGTCTTGGCAAGGCTCTTGTTTTTTTGTTTTTTGTTTTGGGTACGGTCGTGGGGCCTGAACTCTGGGCCTGGGCGCTGTCCTTCAGCTCAAGGCTAGCACTCTACCAACTTGAGCCACAGCGCCACTTCCTGGCTTTTTTCTTTTTGCTTATGTGGTGTTGAGGAATCGAACCCAGGGCCTCAGGCATGCAAGGCAAGCGCTCTACCACTGAGCCACCTTCACAGCCCTTGTTTTTTGTTTTTTGACACAGTGATATGTCTGCTTTTGTTTTATGTGCTCTGGGTACTATGTTTAAATCATGTGTGATTGAACTCAGGGTTTCATGCTTGCTTAGACATACATTCTACTACTTGAGTCTAAGCCATATTGCCAGCCCCTACTATATGATTTTTAAAATTAGTAAGTAAATAAAGACTATTGTTGTTTTGTCCTACCTTTGTAAGATTGTACAAAACCTTGCCCCTAAATCTACCTACACTTCTCTGTGTTTAGGGTGAGTCCTAGTGCTTGAACTCAGGACATAGCTTGAGCTTTTTTGCTCAAGGCTAGTGCTGTACCACTTGAGCCACAGCTCCACTTCTGGATCTTGTTGTTGTTAGTTGGAGATAGGAATCTCACTGACTTTTCTGTTTGAACTGGCTTCAAACTCTAATCTTTAGATTTCAGCCTCATGAGTAGCTTGCATTACAAGTGTGAACAACTGGCACCTGGCTTGACTTTTTTGAGATGATGTCCAACTCTTCTACTTAAAGTTTTTTATCATCAGGCTTCTACCCTCCTACCTTTAATGATACTCATCTTTACCTGTTTTGTTTTGGTTTTTTTTTTTTTGGATGGTCATGGGGCCTGAACTCTGGGCCTGGGCACTGTCCATCAGCTCTTCAGCTCAAGTCTAGCACTCTACCACTTCAGCCACAGTGCCATTTCCAGCTTTTTCTGCTTATGTGGTGCTGAGAAATCAAACCCAGGGCCTCATGCATGCAAGGCAAGCACTTTACCACTGAGCCAACCTTCCCAGCCCTTTACCTGTTTTTATAAGGCACCTTTATAAAGAAAAATTTTGTTTTTTAAAAATCATTGAAAGTATATATACTGTTTAGAACAGGGACTATTTAAATCTTTCATTCCAAGAACCATAAAATCTTAGTTATTTGTCCATTTAACGATACTTACTGTATTCAGTGCTGGGTCTTAATAAATATGGTCTCTGTCCTCTTCTTACAAACATTCTAACAGGGCAATTTAAATTGTTTATATTTCTCTATCTTTCATCCCTGTTTCTTCTCTATCAGTTCATCCTTCTATATTAATATTGAAATGAACTTTTATTGTAAAAATACTGTACAGAGGGGTTACAGTTAACATAAGCAAGGTCATGAGTACATTTCTTATCAAGCATTGTTACCTCCTCCTTTGTTTTTCCCCTACCCTCTCTTCGTTCCCACCTCCACAAGTACATTTCCCCTCCCTCCCCCCGCAAATTGTAAAGTTTGTTTTTCAACATAGTGTCTTGTACATCTCATTGTTACAATCGGTCAACCTGTACCCTTATTTAAGCATTTTGTTTTTTCCCTTCCCCTCCCCTAAATTAGAGAAGGGTATATACAAGATGCAGGGCACTGACATCAAATACAGTGAAAACAGGGGTTATACAGGGAGGAACATACAAAGAAACAAACAAACAAAAATCACATGGTACATTATAAATATGTTGGGAACAATAGCAAGAAAGACAAAAACCACTTGTGTCCCTATCTTGGGGTTCATTTCGCTTAACATAATCTTATCTAGTCATATGTACATAGCTTTTGACCTTTTCTGCTTGTCCCAGACATATACTAGTTATTGCAAATAAGGGAAATAGGACCTATGTTTCTTTGGGCCTGGCTTACTTCACTTAATATAATTTTTTCGAAGTCTTTCCATGTCCTAACAAATGAGGCGATGTCATTCTTTCTGATGGAGGCATAGAATTCCAGAACTTTTTAAAAATGAAAATTGCAATAACTTGTCTTCAAAGCAAAAATATTGTGAATATACTTATTACCACAAAATTGTGAACTTAAAAGTGGCTAAAATGTCTGGGTACTTGTGGCTCAAGCCTATAATCCTTAGGTACTCAGCAGGCTGAGATCTGAGAATCGAGGTATGAGGTCTCCTAGCAGAAAAATTTTGAGACTCATATCCATTTAACCAGCAGAAAGCTGTAAGTAGAGATGTAGCTCAATTGATACATGGCCAGCCAATTGAGAACAAAGAATGGCCATCAGGTTTATTGAGAAGTTCTAATTGGGGCTGGGAAGGTGACTCAGTGGTAGAGTGCTTGCCTTGCATGCTTGAGGCCCTGGGTTCGATTCCTCAGCACCACAAATGCAGGGGGGAAAAAAGCCGAAAGTGGCACTGTGGCTCAAGTGGTAGAGCACTAGACTTGAGCTGAAGAGCTGAGGGACAGCGCCCAGGCCCAGAGCTCAGGCCCCATGACTGGATTCCCCCCCCCCAAAAAAAAGTTCTAATTGATTATTTATATGAAATAGGTTTAGTAGAGCCAAGTAGTGAAACAAGGAGGATTCCGAAGTAGGCAGTAGTGTATCTGGTAGGTGTAGTGTATCTGGTTTGTAAATTATCCAAATAATTCTTGAGGTTCTTGAGATAGTTTAAAGTGCCAGGCACCGGTGGCTCAGGCCTCTAATTCTAGCTACTCAGGAGGCTAAGATCTGAGGATCATGGTTCAAAGCCAGCCCGGGCAGGAATGTCAGTGAGACTCTTATTTCCAATAAACCACCAGAAAACTGGAAGTGGCGCTGTGGCTCAAATTAGAGTGCTAGCCTTGAGCTGAAGAGCTCAGGGACAGCGCTCAAGCCCCACAACCAGAAAACAAACAACAACAACAACAACAAAAAAAAAAATCCAGCCTGGCAGGAAAGTTTGTGAGACTGTTATCTCTAGTTGACCACTAGAGAACCAGAAGTAGTTCTGTGGCTCAAGTGGTAGAGTGCTTTCCTTGAGCTGAATTGCTTAAGGACAGCACCCAGGTCCAGAGTTCAAGCCCCATTACTGACCAAAAAAGAAAAGATAATTTAAAGTATTTTTATTATGGAAGATTACAAATGTATATAAGAAAGTACTGAGAACATTGTAACAAACCCCTATTAATCCTTACCTAGTGTCAATCATAATCAAATTGTGACTTAATCTTGTTTCAGCCATATACCACCATACATTCATATACTTCCTCCCACATAACCAAGTAGATTATTATTAATTTTTGGGGGGGGGGTTGGTCGTGGGGCCTGAACTCTGGGCCTGGGTGCTGCCCCTCAGCTCTTCAGCTCAAGGCTAGCACTCTACCACTTGAGCCACAGCACCACTTCTGGCTTTTTCTGCTTATGTGGTGCTGAGGAATTGAACCTAGGGCCTCATGCATGCAAAGGCAAGCACTCTACCACTGAGCCACCTTCCCAGCCCCCCAAGTAGGTTATTTTAAAGCTGTATTTATATATAGTTGGTAAAGACTGAAAATCTTATTCAGATAGTTTCAACATTTGTGTAAATATGTAATTGCTAACAGAAGCCTCAATTTGGAGAATTTATATAGTGTGAATTTATATAGTGTGTGTGAGAGAGAGAGACAGACAGAGAGACAGAGACAGACAGTCCTGAGGCTAGAACTCAGGACTATGTACTGCCCTTGAGCTTTATTTACTTATTTTTCTTCTCAAGTCTAGTGCTCTATCCTGTGAGTCACACAGCTCTGCTTCTGGCTTTTTTGGTGATTAGTTGGAAATAAGAATCTCATGGACTTTATTGCCTGGGCTGGCTTTGAAGCATGATCCTCAGATTTCAGCGTCCTCAGTAGCTAGGTTTACAGGCATGAGCCACTAATGCTTGGCTCCTCTCTCTCTCTCTCTCTCTCTCTCTCTCTCTCTCTCTCTCTCTGTGTGTGTGTGTGTGTGTGAAGGCTGGCACTCTACCACTTTGAGCTACCTTTCTGGTGGTTGATTGGAGATTAAGAGTCTCAGGAGGGCTTTTCTGCCCTGGCTGGCTTTGAATTATGATCCTCAAATCTCAGTCTCCTGAGTAGCTAGGATTACAGGCATGAGCCACCAATGCCCAGCTTCCTATATATGTAGGCTTTTTTTTTCTTACCCCCCTTGAGCTCTGGGCCTGGGCGCTGTCCCTCAGCTCTTCAGCTCAAGTCTAGTGCTCTACCACTTGAGCCACAGTGCCACTTCTGGTTTTTTGGTGGTTTATTGGAGATAAGAGTCTTATGGACTTTACTGTCTAGGCTGGCTTTGAAGAGTGATCCTCATATCTCAGCCTCCTTAGTAGCAAGGATTACAGGCATGAGCCACCAGTGCCTGGTTTATGTGTGTGTTTGGGTTTGTTTTTTTGTTTGTTTGTTTTTGTTTGGCTGGTCATGGGCTCTGAACTCTGGTTGTGGACGATGTCCCTCAGCTCTTCAGCTCAAAGTTAGCACACTACCACTTGAGACACAGCACCACTTCCGGCTTTTTTGCTTATGTGGTGCTGAGGAATCATGCATGCAAGCCAAGCATCCTACCATTGAGCCACCTTTCTAGCCCCATTATGTGTTTTTGAGATTAAAAATATTTGTTTCTCTTGGTCAGTGCTGTCCAGTTAAACTTCTGAGATGTGAAATTAAACTGTGTTTGTGTTGTCTAAATTGGTGAAAGTATGGTTGGGAAATTTTTTAAAAATTAAATTATTATTATTATTTTTGCCGGTTGTGGGGCTTGAACTCTGGGCCTGGGCGCTGTCCATCAGCTCTTTAGCTCAAGGCTAGCGCTCCACTCCTTGAGCCACGGCACTACTTCCAGCTTTTTTCTGCTTAGTGGTGCTGAGGAATCGAACCCAGGGCCTCATGCATGCAAGGCAAGCACTCTACCACTGAGCCACCTTCCCAGTCCCTGAAAGTCACTGTTAAAAACTTTGAGCTAGCCTGGATAGCTCACGCCTGTAATCCTAGCTACTTAGAAGGTTGAAATCTGAAGATCACGGTTTGAAGCCAGCCAGAATAGGAAAGTCCATGAGACTTATTTCCAATTAACCAGCAAAAAAAAAAAAGAAGAAAGAAAGCAGCAGCAGCTGGGTACCGGTAGCACATGCCTGTAATCCTAGCTACTCAAGAAGCTAAGATCTAAGGATCACAGTTCGAAGTCAGTTTGGGCTGAAAAGTCCCTGTGAGACTTTTATCTCCAGTTAACACTAGAAAATTGGAGCATTGTGGCTCCAGTGGTAGAGTGCTAGGCTTAAGCAAAAAAGCTCGGAGACAGCATCCAGGCCCTGAGTTCAAGCCCCTCCACAACTGACAAGAAAGAAAGGGGGACAGTGGGAGGGGGATGAGGGGGCGGGGATGAAAGATGTATGACTCAAGTGGTAGAGCACTAGCCTTGAGCACAAAAGCTCAAGGACAGTGACTAGACCTGGAGTTCAAGCCCCAGATTTGGTACACACACACACACACACACACACACACATGCACACACACGCACACACGCACACACAAGTTCAAGCCCCAGATTTGCTACACACACACACACACAAGTTCAAGCCCAGATTTGGTATACACACACACACACACACACTTAAAGTTAACCTTTTCTCACACACACACACACACACTTAAAGTTAACCTTTTCTGACCTTAATTCTTCTTTTAAAACTGGGGAATATCCCTTTGGAAATATATGTGTGCTCAAGAAGTTGAGATCTGCCTGGCACTCATGGCTCATACCTGTAATCCTAGCTACTAGGAGGCTAAGATCTGAGGATTACAATTCAAAGCTAGGCTAAGCAGGAGAGTCCATGAGACTCTTATCTCCAATTAACCACCAGAAAATTGAAAGTGACATGGTAGCTCAAAGAGGTAGAGTGCTAACCTTGAGCAAAAGAGCCCAGGGATAGGACCCAGACCCTGAGTTCAAGCTCCACAACTGACCCCCCCCCCAAAAAAAAAAAAGTTGAGAGATCTGAGAATCATTTAGACCCATCTCAGGCAGGTAAACTAGCAAAAAGCCAGAAGTGGAAGCATGGCTCAAGTGATAAAGCTCCATCCATGATGGACAAAGCTAAGTGAGATTGCAAGGTACTAAGTTCAAGCCCTAGATAAAACCCACAGGAAGTAAAATAAATCACATCTTTTGGACATAGAGTTTGGAGGAGAGAATTAAGCAACAGTAATAGTTGCTTCAGTGCATTAAAATCTACACAATGCCCATCTGTCATCAGTAAAATAAACTTGTGCCAGGTCTAGAGCCTTCAAGGAGGAGCATTCAAGGCGGCTGAAATGGGAAGCTGAAACAGGGAATGGAGTGCTAGAAGCCAGCCTGAGCTACCTAGTAAGCCTGTTTTAAACAACAGCCAGGAGTTAGTGACCCATATCTATAATCCTAGCTTCTGAGATTTGACTCTTAGCTCCATACCACCATGAAAAAGACAAAACTAGAGGCTCAACTGGTAGAATGCCTGCCCTGTAAGGAAAAGCCAAACAAGGGCGCACAAGTCCTAGTATAGGGAAAAAAATAACATTTTTCTTTCCCAAAACTTACTACACAATCTTAAACAAATCTCCCCTTCCTCCCTCCCTCCCTCCCTCCCTCCCTCCCTCCCTCCCACAGTACTGGGTTTGAACTTAGGGCCATATATTTGAACTTAGAGCCACATCTCCACCATTTTGACTTTAATTATTTTTCAAATATAGTCTCATGTTGATGCTCCAGTCACCCTCATTTATGATTTCCACACAGCTAGTATAACAGGCACATGCCACCATGTCCAGCTTTTATTGGGAGATAGGGTGTTTAGCACTTTTTGCCTGGGCTGGCCTGGAGCCCAAATTATCCTGATCTCTGACAGCTAGGCCACCACACTCAGCAGCAAGTAACTTTTCACTTTGAAAAAATACTACTGAATAATACAACAATGAAGTAATCAAAACTAAAAATACAAGTGAGAAAAATAAAATTTGAAGGTATTGTTTTTTCCAACTAGAGTACACCATACCCCTCCCCAAATTCACAAGGAATTATTAAATGAGTGAGTCTGCATTGAAGAAATTGGCCCCCAAACTCCCAATCCCCCCATATATGTTTTAGTTTGAGGCACTTTGTTTTTATGTCTTGTATCATCAGCATTCTAGCCATTGCCTCCTCCTTCCATTAAGGTCACCCTAAAATTCCATAGAAAGGGATATACAGTCAAACTTTTAAGAGGCTTCACTCTCACCACCCCCAGTTGTTGACCTAGAACTCAGGGCCTGCGTGCTGTCCCTCTTTTTGCCCAAAGCTGGCATTCTACCATTTTGAGCCACAGCACCACTTCTGGTTTCCTGGTGGAATTAATTGGAGACAAGAGTCTCACAGATTTTCCTGCCTGGGTGGCTTTGAACCGCAATCCTCAGATCTCAGCCTCCTGAATAGTTAGGATTACAGGCATAAGCCACTATTGTCCGGCTCTAGTTTTCTTTAAATTTTTTATTTCTAACTTAATTGCAAACTGTGGTTATAAAATACAGTTTCATTGTTAGTATTTTTGAGACTTGTATGGTCCATATGTCCAACTTCTACGAGTATTCCTTGTCTGCATGAAATGATTATATATTTTACAGTTGGAGGTGTAACATTCTATATATAATTACTTGGTTAATTTGTTAATCATCATGTGACTCATCTTCTGTGACTTCATCAAATTCTTGTCTGTTTTTTTACCGAGAGCATTTTACCACCTCCCACTGTGATTGTGGCTCAAGTAGAGCATGTTAAAATCTCCCATTGTTAGCTGGGCACTGGTGGCTCTGGCCAGTCTCCAATTAACCACTGGGGGGGTGTAGTTGAGGAGGTGAGAGGGATGGGATGGTAGGGGAAAAACAAAGGAGGAGGCAACAATGCTGGATAAGAAGTGTACTCCTGAGGCTGGGAAGGTGGCTCAGTGGTAGAGCGCTTGCTTTGCATGCATGAGTCCCTAGGTTTGATTTCTCAGCACCACATAAGCAAAAAGAAAAAAGCCAAAAGTGGCACTGTGGCTCAAGTGGTAGCTAGCCTTGAGCTGAAGAGCTGAGGGACAGCGCACAGGCTCAGAGTTCAGGCCCTACAGCTGGACCCCCCCCCCCAAAAAATGTACTCATTACCTTGCTCATGTAACTGTAACCCCTCTGTACAGTATTTTCATAATAAAAAACTTATTTGAAAGAAAAAAACCCAGAAGTGGCACTGTGAGCACAAAAGCTCAGGAACAGTGCCCAGGTCTGAATTCAAGCCTCAGGATGGATGGACGGGGACACACACACACACACACACGCACGCACGCACGCACGCACGCACACACACACACACACACGCACCTCCCACTGTGTGGCTCTATAGTGTTTCTCATATGCACTCATAGGTATGTTTGCATTGTACTAGGATTGGAGCTGAGGTCTTTGAGCTTGTTAAGCCAGTGCTTTACCACTTGAGCTGTGCCCCTAGCGCTTTTTTGCTTTGGCTAGTTTTGAGATGGGGGTCTCACCTCTTTGCCTGGGCTAGTCTGGACTGCAACCTTCCACATAGCTAGGATGTTTTATTGTGATATTTAAACAATATACTTTGGTCAAAATCATCCTTTCTTATCGTTTCTTCATTATTTCATTCAGTTTCATTAGTCTATTTTCATGTATATGATATGCTTCATGTACCTCATTTACTCTATCCTTGACATCTTCTCCTTGTGTTATTTGAATTCACAATTTTATTTATTTATTTTTGTGTTGGACCTGGAGCATGAACTATGGGCCTGGGTGCTGTGCCTTAGCTTTTTTGCTCAATGCTGATACTTTACTATTTGAGCCACTGATCCACTTCTGGCTTTATTTTTGGTAATTAAAGAGTCTCAAGGTTTTTCTTGCTGAGGCTTCAAATCCTGTTCCTCAAATCTCAGTCTCCTGAGTAGCTAGGATTGATTATAGGCATGAGCCACAGGCTCCCTGTCTTGTTTGGCTTTTTTTTTTTTTTTTTTTTGGTTGGCCATGGGGCTTGAACTCAGGGTGTGGGCTCTCCTTGAGCTCATTTTGCTCAAAACTATTGTTCTACCACTTTGCCACAGTGCCACTTCTGTTTTTTCTGGTGGTTAATTGGAGGCATAAAAGTCTCTTTGACTTTCCTGCCTGGGCTGGCTTTGAATCATGATCCTCAGATCTCAGCGTCTTTAATAGCTAGGATTACAGGTATGAACCATCAGCACTTGGTTGGTTAATTTGCATTTTGAGACAGAATCTTGCTATGCTGTTCAAGATGATCTCAAACTTGCTTAAGTGATCCCATCTACCTTCCAAGTACTGAGTATCTTCCAAGAATTGAGATTGTTAGCTATCTCATGCCTTCTTGGCTTATCAATGTTTACATACATTGGAGATTTTATGCTTGTAGCCAATATGAGAACCTTAGAACTCCTGCTTTTTTTCTTTTTTTAAGCTGGTCCAGGGGCTTTAACTCAGGGCCTGTACACTGTCCCTCAGCTCTTCAGCTCAAGATGAGCACTTTACCACTTGAGCCACAGTGCCACTTCTGCTTTTCTGGTGGTTTATTGGCGATAAGAGTTTCATAGACTTTCCTGCTGGGCTGGCTTTGAACTGTGATCCTCAGATTTCAGCCTCCTGAGTAGCTAGGATTACAAGCCTCCAGTGCCTAGCTTTGAGTTTGTTTTTGCCCAACACTACTACTCTATCACTTCAGCCACGGCTCCACTTCCAGCTTTTTGCTGGTTAATTGGAGTCTCATGGACTTTACTGCCTGGGCTGGCTTTGAATCTCCATCCTCTGATCTGTCTTCTAAGTAGCTAGAATTACAGTTGTGAGCCACCAGCTCCTGACAACTTACTTCCTCCTCTTCCTTCTCCTCCTTTTTAAATGTTTATTTTCTTAGAATTCTTTAAACTACTTAACTATTGCTTGTCCTGACTTTTCCTTATGTCTTAGTTTTATGTATGTGTAAAGCATCACAATATTTTACTATGTCAAACAGTGATTGCCTTTTTTTTTGTCTTGGGGCTTGAACTCTGGGCCTGGGTGCTGTCCCTCAGCTCTTCAGCTCAAGGCTAGCACTCTACCACTTGAGCCTCATAGTCACTTCCAGTTTTCTGGTGGTTTATTGGATATAAGTTTCATGGATTTTCCTGCCCCGGCTGGCTTTGAACTGTGAAACTCATATCTCAGCCTCCTGAGTAGCTAGGTTTGCAGACATGAGCCACCAGCGCCTGGTGATTGCCTTTTTTTTTTTTTGTCGGTAGTGGGGCTTGAACTCTGGGCTTGGGCGCTGTCCCTGTGCTCTTCAGCTCAAGGCGAGAGCTCTACTGCTTGAGCCACAGCGTCACTTCCAGTTTACTAGTGGTTTATTGGAGATGAAAGTCTCACGGACTTCCCTGCCCTGGCTGGCTTTGAACCACGATCCTCAGATCTCAGCCTCCTGTGTTAGCTAGGATTACAGGCGTGAGCTACGGGCACCCAGCTTTGCCTAACTTTTTATTGATTAGTATGTGCGTATGTATATGTGTGTATATCTATATGAGAAAAGTATTCAAATCATACAGCTTGAATGAAAAATATGCTAGTCATAACCTAAATATTCTCATTTTTACAGATTGATAATTTCTTACTGCAGATGAGTAAGTTTGACCTGATTTTATGTCTCTGTTATTTGAGTTTGACTTTTTAAAAATGTATATCCCTGTGATCCATGTCTATTTTTATTTTTTAAGAATACAGTTGCTTTTGAAGACTAACTTCTGGACTACATTAACTCTACCTAAGGTAGTGAATATGTTTGTTTAGCAAAATTTCATTCTTTTTTTTTTTTTTTTTGTTGGTCATGGGGCTTGAACTCTGGGCCTGGGCGCTGTCCTTCAGCTCTTCAGCTCAAGGTGAGCGCTCTACCACTTGAGCTACAGCGCCACTTCCAAATTTCATTCTTTTGATTTACTAGCACATCTATGTACAAGAGAGGTAAAGTTCCTGTTTTTTTTTTCCTTACCATTTATAACTCAGATAGGTAAACTAGTAAATAAATATATGAACAAGCCAGGTTCCATTGGCTCACAACAGTAATCCTAGCTACTCAGGAGTCTATACCTGAAGGATCAAGGTTTGAAGCCAGCCTAGACAGAAAAGTCTGGGAGACTAATCAGCAAAAAGCAGGGCTGGAGGACCAGCCATAAGCAAGCAAGGAGTGATGTATAAGGCCCTGAATTCAAGTTTGGTATTGGCAAAAATAAACAAGATGATTTGAGATAGTGTTAAGTGGTTTCCCCCTTCTCCCTCCATAGAAAAAGTGGATCATGTTTTACCTTAAATTTCTTTATTTATATTTAAGTGCTTGAATAAAAGTGGTGCTATTGAAGTGATATGCTAGATTTGTTTCAAACTTTCTGATGAAACTTTCTCTGAGGGTATAAATTATTTGGATTATATACACACATATATATCTAGATCTAGATATTAATATCTAGATGTATATTTTTGGTGTTTGCTGGTCCTGGGGTTTGAACTCAGGGCCTAAATGCTATCCTTGAGTTAAAGGCTAGTGTTTTACCACTTTAGACATAGTTCCACTTCTGGCTTTTTGGTGGGTAATTGGTGATAAGAATTTCACAGGGTTTTCTGCTGGGTTTGCTTTGAACCATGATTCTTAGATCTCAGCCTCCTCAGAAGCCAGGATTACAGGCATGAGCTTGGATTAGTCTTTTTTGGCCGTCTTAGGGCTTGGATTCAGGGCCTGGGCACTGTCCCTGAGCTTCTTTTGCTTAAGGCTAGCACTCTACCATTTGAATCACAGTTCACTTCCAGCTTTTCTGTTTATGTGGTGCTGAGGAATTGAACCCCAGAGCTTCATGCATGCTAGGCAAGCACTCTACCACTAAGCCACATTGCCAGACATGGAGTCATCTTTTTTTTTTTTTTTTAGTTGAGATTAGGTGATTACATAAATTTCACGGAATTGTGGAATAGTGATACTTAGTTAAAGTCACAAACACATTTAAATTTTCACAAGGCAAATTGTCATTATCATGGTCTATAAAGTTTGTGAATTCTATGAGCTTTGACAGTACAACTATTTCTTCCTTGAATCATCTTTTACGATAAATACATAGAAGTTTGTTTACTTGATTTATTTTGTTTTAGGAATAAAATAAAAGCCTACTGCCATCTAAAGCCATATCTGACAATCAAGTTTATAAATGTAAGCAGGAAGGAAAAGTCACATAATGTGAAAAAAAGCTCAAAGGTTCCAAAGTACATGGTTTGCTTAGAGAGTATCTTACAACCTTTCACAATTGACAAATGTTTGTCAAGGGTGGGAGATGAGATTAGAGCTAAACTCAAATTTACTTATAAAGAACCCTGAACAGCTGCTAAAGATTTTTGACTACTTGAGCACCTTGGAATATTTAAAATGTTGAGGAAAGTTACCTCTGACAGTATGGAGGTTGGATACTGCTTAGTGTTTCCTTCTCTCATATCTAGACATGTTTATTTATATCAGTGAATTGTAAACTACTAAATATCTGGATTTTACTCTTTATTTTTGCTTTCTCATTGTCAACCTTCATAGGCATTAATGTGTGTGTATGTGTGTGTGTGCTTGATCTCAGGGTCTAGGTGCTCTCTCTGACTTTCTACTACTTGTGCTACAGCTCTGCTTCTGGCTTTTTACTAATTTATTATAGATTAGAGTCTCATGGACCTGCAAGGGCTGGCATTGAACCATGGTCATCATTCCTCATCCTCCTCTGTGCTAGTATTTCAAGAGTGAGAAACCATCAAGAGTTAATTTAGTGATTTTTTTTTTGAATGAAGAAACAAAATAGTAGCCATTAAGTATTTAGTAACAGGGCTGGGAAGGTGGCTGAGTGGTAGAGTACTTGCCTTGTATGCATGAGGCCCTGGGTTTGATTCTTCAGCACCATATAAGCAGAAAAAGCTGGAAGTGGGGCTGAGAGGCTCAAATGGTAGAGAGCTAGCCTTCAGCTGAAGAGCTGAGGGACAACATCCAGGCCCAAACTTCAGGCCCCACGACTGACCAAAAAATAAATAAATAAATAAATATTTAGTAGCATTAAAATATTTGTTTACTTTTCATCTTTGGTAAGATATCTTTGGGCTTTTAACATTCAGAAACATTTCTTTTCAACTTTATTTTGTGCTCATACTAGAGATCAACTCAGGCTCTCAAGCTCTGGCTAGCCTTTCTCAAGTTCTAGATAGGCTTTCATTTTTGCTCACCTATTATTACATTCTGCCACTTGAACCATGCCTCCATCCATCTCACATAGGTTTAAAAAAATTGGGTGGGGAGTATTCTGGAGTTTAAACTCAGGGCCTTATACTTGCACTGGCTCTCTAGCATGTTAGCCACATCTCCAGCTTATCCTCCCCCTCCCCCTCCCTACCCCTGATTATTTTGAAATAGTGCCCACTTTAGGCTTCCCATCAGTAGTGGGATGTCAGGCATATGACACTGTATCAAGATTCCTTCTGTGCAGATGAAGTCTTAATGGACATTTCAGACTGAGCTGGCCTGGAACTGATCTCCCAATCTCAGCCTCCCATGTAGAAATTTCGAGAAGAATCTTGAAAATGTTTTTGCCTGGGCTAACCTTGTAACTTGGTTTTTACCAGCCTCCCTAGTAGGTGATGATAGTACCAAGCTTTCCTACCAATCTCTAACCCCACAAATGTATAGTGGTATATTTGTTAAAATTGTTGTCTGCATTGATGTAGCATTATCTCCCAAAGACCATCTTTTATGTTTGGGCTTCCTGTCCGTGTGGTACATAAGGATTTGAAGTTAATTGTAGTCCTTTTTTTTTTTTGGTGCTAGTCTTGGGGCTTGAACTCACTCAGGCCTGGGTTTTTTATGTTTAAGAATAGTCCTCTACCATTTGAACCACATCTCCACTTGGAGATAGAGTTTCATGGACTTTCCTTCCCAGCTAGCTTTAAACTGTGATCCTCAGATTTTGGTCTCCTGAGTAGGTAGGATAACAGCCATGAGCCACTGGTACCTGGCTTTTTATTTTGAGACAAAGTCTTGAAATGAAGTCAATCTTGCCTCAAATTCTCAGTTCTACTACTTCAGCTCCCAGTGCTGAGATTACAGGTATGAACCACCATACCTGGTTCATTGTAGTAGTTTTCTCCTCCTTTACCTTTACCACCAATACTGGGCCTTGTTCTCTGGCTCAGCTTGCTCGCTCATTGCTAGTTCTCTACCATTTGAGCCATGCCTCCAACCCAGCTATTTGCTGGTTAATTGGAGATTGAGTCTCATGGACTTTTCTGTTGGCTTTGAATCTCCATCCTCTGGGTCTCAGTCTTTTGGTGATTAGGATTATAGGTGGTAGATTGGTGCCTGGGTTCAGAGTTTTGTCATTTTCCTAAACCCCTCTGTACTTTCCCTGATTTTCTTTACTTTCATCTCTTGGGACAAGAATGTTTTTATTTTCCTTAGTTTTGCCTTTCAGTTGGAATAATATACTGTGTAGCATTTTTAAATTGTCTTTTTTCATTTAGTAGTATATATTCATTTAAGGTTCATGCTTGTCTTTCATGGTTTGATAAGGTATTTTTACTGCTGAATAAATTCCATTGTGTTATGTGTACCACAGTTTATCCATTATTTACAGGACACCTTAATTGTTTCTCTGTTTTAGAAATTATGAATAAAACAGCTATAAACATCCCTATACAGATTTTTGTCTTGTTTTTTATGGTGCTGGTGAGCAAATCCACTCATAAATGCTTTGAAAACATTCAACTATTAAGCCACATTCTCAGCCTTCCATATATAGTTATTGAATGGTTGATAGAAGTTTTCAACATTTTGGGAGTAATCACCAAGGAACACAGTAGCTAGATTATATAGTAAGAATTTGTTTTATTTTGTAAGATAAATTGTTTTTCTGTTTTTCTTTTGGATATCTCCATTTTATTGCCCTGAAATTTTAACCCTTCTCTTATCACTGTGGTTACACACTCCTGTGTTTTTGGGCTTCATAGGCAGAGGCAGAAGATTCAAGAGTTAATGGTCAGCCTGAGCCACATTGTGAATTCCTGTCTTAAAATTTTTTTTAGGGCTGGGAAAGTGGCTCAAGAGTAGGATGCTTGCCTTGTATGCATGAGGCCCTGGGTTTGATTCCTCAGCACCACATAAGCAGAAAAAGCTGGAAGTAGCACTGTGGCTCAAGTGGTAGAGCACTAGCCTTGAACTGAAGAGCAGAAGGACAGTGCCCAGGCCCAGAGCTCAGGCCCCACAACTGACAAATAAATAAATTAAACGAATAAATAAATAAATAAAATGGTTGCTTTATTAAAAGCAACTTTTGAATCATTGCTATAAAATTACTTATTCTGTACAGCTAAACTGACTCCTTTTAAAAATATTGTATAAGTTTAATAGTTGTTTTGTTTTTCTGTTTCTGCTTTTTGAGACAGAGTTACTTTATATAACTCAAAATTCTAATCCTTGCAACTGACTCTTGAATGCTGGGATTACAGATGTGCTCTATCCTATAACAACTTTTTTGTGGAGGAGAGAAAGGGGTGGAGACAAGGCCTTACCATAACAGATTATGACCTGTTTGATAATTTTTGATCAGTTACATTGGCCAAGTAATACTCAAACTAATTAGATATTTGTGTTACTTATTTTCTTCTCATAAGCCATTGTGAAAGATCAGTGCATTTGATGATAGTTGTTCAGACCATATGCTTTTATCTGTAGAATAAAGATTAGCAAAAATACTATTCAGTCATGGTAACACAGAAAGCTGAGAAAAGTACCTAGGGAATCATAGCAGAAAAGCTCAGCTGCAATCAAATCTCCTTTCACTATCCTATTTAAGCGTGTTTCACCTAGATGATGTAATTCTACAGCAAAACAGAAAATTAATTAAGCCAACCTAAGCTCCTTCAGTGTTGTTAACTCACTCAATAACACCAATAACAATCATTTTCTGGAGTCTTTAACTCCTTTAACTCCTATTTCCTACATGGGGAACAGGAAATTTTTTCTCATCCATTTTCTCTACTTTAACCCTGTTCTATTTTCCTCTACTTCAACTGGGTTATGTTAAATCCATGGTAAAACTAAAAAATTAATGAAGAACAATAGTAGCCATTTTCTGTAAACCTAAACTGAATAAAGTTTTGTTTTTCCTAATTACAAAACAATCTGAACACAGTAATACACAGTAGTATACATCTGTTGTACCAACTGTATAACACACTGAGTTAGGAGTATCAGGAGCTCAGGGGGTTGAAATCAGGCTAGACAAACAACATGTAACTAATGGAAACAAGAGGATTTTTTTCTTTGTCAAAAAATGTATATAACTTATTTCTAAACATTTCAGGATTTTCTTGATTATGTTCAATTATAAATTTCTCGTTTTGTTTTTCTGAGGGGGAACAACATAATGTATATTATTTTTAAACTTGGAAACTTGTCAAGATTTGCTCTATGGTCCAGAAAATGTTTTCCTCCCCTTTCCTTTGGCAGTGCCAGGCATCAAACTGAGGGTCTTATTCATGTTAGGCAAGTATTCTACCATTGAATTAGACTTCTACCCCTAGCACTTGTCAGTAATTCTAGCTTTACATAACATTATCTTCATTCATCCATTTAAACCTTAGGTTGAAAAAGAGGACTGCTTTCTAATTGTTTACTGCATTCATTAAGTATATACAAATCATATTAACCACTTTGTATGTATTAAATAGTCCTCAAGAGGGGCTAGGAATGTGGCTTCATGGTAGACTGCTTGCCTAGCATGCATGAAGCCCTGGGTTCAATTCCTCAGTGCCATATACACAGAAAAAGCCAGAAGTGGTGGTGTGGCTCAAATGGTAGAGACCTAGCCTTGAGCACAGAGAGGCTCAGAGACAGTCCAGGCCCTGAGTTCAAACCCAAGGACTGGCAAGAAAAAAAGAATAGTCCTTGAGATAGAAACTATCCTTATTTTACAAATCAAGAGGATTAATCTGTACAAATTATATTTATCTTTGCAAGTTACATGTCTAGTGAAGTGTAGGTTGAAGAACTGGCAAATCCATAGAGATAGAAAGTAGTTATGATTGCCAGGGTCTTGGAGAAGAGAAGAAATGGCAGTTTACTAAGTTGAAATTTCCTTTTCTTTTTTTTTTTTTTTTATTGTAAAGATACTATACAGAGGGTTACAGTTACATGAG
>NW_012267238.1:3377595-3382369 GCF_000151885.1 Dipodomys ordii | reverse complement strand
ACTTGAGCCACAGCACCACTTCTGGCTTTTTTCTTTTTGCTTATGTGGTGCTGAGGAATCGAACCCAGGGCCTCAGGCATGCAAGGCAAGTGCTCTGCCACTGAGCCATCTTCCCAGCCCTAATGAGTACATTTCTTATCAAGCATTGTAGCCTCCTCCTTTGTTTCCCCTTCCCATCCCTTCCCATCCTCCCCCCCATCCTCCCCCTTGTTTTAATTTTTTTTAAGAGAGTACATATTTAAGTTTCAAAAAGAATCACTGATGATTTAACTACTTTTTCTGCCAGTATTTTGTAGTTCTCATATTCCTACTTAATTTTACTGAGAGAACTTTTCTTCTAGCATTCATTCATTCCTTTTTGTTTCCTCAAGATGACTGTGTGGCTAGTCCAGGCTAACACTTGTTTAGTTCACAATCATTTTGAATCCTCACCCTCTTTAATGCTGGAATTAGAGGTATGCACTGCTATCTCCAGTGTATATATACACATATGTGTGTATATTTTATTTTTTTGCTAGTCCTAGGGCTTGAACTAAGGGCCTGGGCTCTGTCCCAAGGCTAACACTCTACCACTTGAGCCACAGCTCCATTTCTGTTTTTTTCTGAGTAGTTCATTGGAGATAAGAATTTCATGGACTTTCCTGTCTGGGCTGGCTTTGAACCAAGAGCCTCAGATCTCAGCCTCCTGAGTAGGATTATATGCATGAGCCACCAGCACCCAACTACTTGTATATGTTTACTATAGAAATTGTTTGGAAATTTTACTCTGGAGGCTGAGGCAGAATGATTGAGACTTAAGAGGTCATCTAGCAGAAGATAGCAGGACTCTAGATTAAAAACAAAATATAAAACAAAAAGATGGCTTTTTTACTATGAAAGCTGAGGCAGGAAGATTGAGACATAGAGGCCAAAATTCTGTATCAAAAACGTAAGATAGCCTGGCTCTGATGGCTCACACCTGTAATCGTAGCTACTCAGGGCTCGCCTTGAGCTGAAGAGCTCAGGGACAGTGCCAGGCCCGGAGTTCAAGCCCCATGACCTACCAAAAACAAACAAACAAAATCCATTATATAAAACAAAAGGGCTGGGTCATGGCTTAAATAGTAGAAGGCTTGCCTAGCTTTTAGTTCAATCTCTTGTAACAAACACACACACAAGAAATTGGATTTTGAAATTGTTTCAACTATAGACAATGTTTTTCTTGGTTGTGGATGATGAATATATTTTTGCTTTGGCAAAATTGGAGTAATATAATTAGCTTTTTCCTTATATACACATGTATACATATTTGCAAATTATGTATATAATGTACAAATGTACAAACACATTACAGTATTTTTACTGCTGGGTAAGGTAACATGTGCCTATTTATAGTCCTAGCACTTGGGATGCAGAGGCAGGAGGATTAAGAGTTCAAAGCCAGTTTGTGCTGCATAGCAAGTTCTCAGCCATGAGCTACATATCAAGATTCCATTCCACCATCCCCCCTTAAAAACAACAACAAGGTTTTTGTAGCAAGAAGTATAATATTGTGGACCTAATATATCATAATTATTACATCTAATAGATGGGTCCTTTGTTTCCTATAAGGTAGAAATCAAACACAGAGTAGTTTTGAACCAAAAGTGAACAGTACCCTTTATCCCTCAATTTCTGTGTCCACCGCCCCCCCAAAGATAGATAAATGAACAAGACAAAATACCTCTTGATTCCATTTCCTGGAGTTATTTTGAAAAACATTATTTCATATATTTTTCATATATTTTATATGATTAGATCACTTCCAGCTTTTTGGTGGTTAGAGATGGGTCTCACAAATTTTCCTGCCCAGGCTGGCTTTGAACTGCAATCCTCAGATCTCAGCCTCCTGAGTAGCTATGATTATAGGTGTGAGCTACCTGTAATGATGGCTAATGTTTACTTTTTTTTTTTTTTTAGTCGGTTGTGGGGCCTGAACTCTGGGCCTAGGCGCTGTCCATCACCTCTTCAGCTCAAGGCTAGCGCTCTACCACATGAGCCACGGTGCCACTTTTGGCTTTTTCTGCTTATATGATGCTGAGGAATCAAACACAGGGCCTCATGCATGCAAGGCAAGCACTCTACCACTGAGCCACCTTCCCAGCCCCAATGTTTACTATTTTTGATAAATGCTACCAAGTAGCCCAAAAAGTGGTGTCCTGGTTCTCCCACTCATGGAGTATAAATGTTCTTATTTTCTAGTAACCCTACTAATACTGAATTGGAAATAAAACACTCAAAAAATTCCTTATATTTATATATTTGTTAGTTTGTTTAGGCAATGGTGGAGGTCAACCCCAGAGACTAAACCTAACATACTACAACTGAATATATCCCAGCCTTCTTTTTTTTTTTTTTTTTTTGTCGGTCGTGGGGCTTGAACTCTGGGCCTGGGCGCTGTCCCTCAGCTCTTCAGCTCAAGGCGAGCGCTCTACCACTTGAGCTACAGCGCCACTTCCGGCTTTTTTTCTTTTTGCTTATGTGGTGCTGAGGAATGGAACCCAGTGCCTCATGCATGCAAGGCAAGCGCTCTACCACTGAGCCACCTTCCCAGCCCCTATTTTTTTTTATCTTTTTAACAAAGAAAAAAACCTCTTGTTTCCATTTTCTGGAGTTCATTTCCATAAATACTATTTTATATGATCAAATGCACATAGGCATTGTACGTTTGTATTCTCTCCTAAGAGTATCCTCCTTTGGTTTGTGAATGCCTAAAGTCCTGTAGAATTTATCATGTCCTACTGTATTTTAGATCTAACTTCTGCTTATGAGAGAAAACATATTCCGTATGTGTCTCTGATCTTGACTTACTTTACTTGGCCCGGTTTATTTAGTTACCTTTCCTTTCCCGATTCCTATCAGATATCTTAATTATGTCAAGTCCTGTCATCATAAGCTCTTTGACTATGACTATTGGCCAGACATTTCTTGTTTTAGATGACCTTGACTGTGTTGATGACTAATGGTCACCTATTTTGTAGAATTTTTCTGTGTTGGAATTTGATTAGTGTGTGTGATGTGAGGATCTGGCCCAGGGCCTCATATATCAAACAGGCACTCTTGCCACTGATCTATATGCCAGCTCTCTCTGATTTTTTTTTTAATGTTTTGACTGGGGTTCTTTATGTTTGGAAATGAGTTTTCTATGAAGAAGTATATTGTAATTATGGAATCATGTTACTTAAGGCCACAGTAGCTGTGAAATTAAAAACTCAAAAACTATTTATTCATATTATAAATAATGTGAAAAGAACCCTAATCTAACCATGATACCCACTCTTTTTTTTTTTTTGTTTTGCTTTTTGACATAGCATTTTTACTACTTTGTGACCCAAACTATCGATCATCCTCCTTCAGACTCCCAAGTGCTGAAATTACAGGCCCTTTTGTTACCTTTTAACTATATTTTCTATATTGTTGTTGAGGTAGATAAGCACAGGTAAGATCTCTCCCTGTTGCCCTTCAAAGTGCTGTGATTACAGATATATACCACCATACCACTATATTTTCATTTTTATCCCCATGTTACTTTTCTTTATTCCAAGTGATGCTCTTCTCCTTGTCCTTTTCCTTTTCACTCCTTCTTGTTACAGTTTTATTATATACTTCAGGTTGGCTTTGAACTTGAAATCCTCCTGCCCCGGACTCTTGAGTACTACAATTATAGACACATGCCATTGCATTTGGCTCAAAGCTTTTCCCTAAACAAAAGTTGGCAGAAAGAAATTACAATTCAGCTGGCTCACCCCTATAATCGCAGCTACTTAGGAGGCCGAGATTGGAGGATTGGGATTCGAAGCCAGCATGGGCTAGAAAGTCCATGATATCTCCAGTTAACCACCAGAAAACTGGAAGTGATGCTTTGGGCTCAAAGTGGTAGAGTGCTAGCCTTGAGCAAAAGAGGTCAGGGACAGCATCCAGGTCCAGGGTTCAAGCCCTATGACTGACAAAAAGCAGTTTAAAAAAATGCTGGTTTTATGGGGGTTAATAATAAGAGTCTCATGGACTTTCCTGCCCAGGCTGGCTTCGAATCGTAGTCCTGAGCTCTCAGCTGTTGATTGAGTAGCTAGGATAACAGGCATGAGCCACTGGCACCCACTATGAGTATAATTCTTTTTGGAGAGCGTCACCCCTTCCTTTGCTTTTCTCCACTTCCCCCTTCACCTCCCCATCCCACAAGTTATAAAAATAACTTTTTAATAGTATTCTTGAGATGCTAATGCAAAAGAAAATATGAGAATTGTCTGTTCTCTGGCACTTTTAGGGACAGGGAAAATAGTTTTGGTCTTGAGGACAGATGTTTTATTCAACTGCCAAAACTTTTTTTTCCCCCAGTCCTGGAGCTTGAACTCAGGGCCAGGGCACTGTCCCTGAGCCTCTCTGTACTTAAGGCTAACACACTCTACCACTTGAGCCATAGCACTATTTTCAGCTTTTTCTATTTATGTGGTACTGGGGAATTGAACCCGGGGCTTCATGCATGCTAGGCAAGCACTCTATCATTAAGCCTCATTCCCAGCCCCAAAACATTAAAAAAAAATCTATTTCTGGACTATGATCTGTTCCATCAATCTTATTCTATCATTAAGCCAGTACCACATTGTTTAGAAACCTGTATTTTCATGGTCAGTTTTGAGGCTGGATACTGTACCTTCTTAAGATTTTTGTATTGTTGGGGCTGGGAAGGTGGCTCAGTGGTAGAGCGCTTGCCTTGCATGCATGAGGCACTGGGTTCCATTCCTCAGCACCACATAAG